>NC_082651.1:8332790-8638435 GCF_028023285.1 Balaenoptera ricei | reverse complement strand
GATCAATTTTATGGAGAATTACCATCTTATTAATATTAAATCTTCCAATCCATGGAAAAAGGCTGTCTCTCCATTTATTTATCTCTCTTAAAATTTCATCCAGCAGTGTTTTGTAGTTTTCAGAGTACAGGATTTATGATTCTTTTGTTAAATTTATTGCCAAGTATATTTATTGTTTTTGATGCTCTTGTGAATGGAGTCACTTTATTTAATCTTCCATTGTTAGTATAAAGGTGCAGTTGATTTTATAGATCTTGTATCCTGCAACTATACTGAAATTTTTTTATTCCAGTAATTTTTCATGGATTGCTTAGGACTTTCTGTAATCAGTGTCATGTCATCTATCAAAGACAATTTAATTCTTCCTTTCCATTCTTACTGCTGCTTATTTCTCTTTTTTTGCCCTATTTCCCTGGCTAGACCAATATATTGTTGAATAGAAGTGGTAAGAACAGACATACTTGCCTTGTTCCCAGTATTTTGGGGGAAAATGTTCAGATTTTCACCATTAACTATGATATTAGCGGTGGGTTTTTCACAGATGTCCTTTGTCAGTTTGATGAAAATCCCTTCTTTTCCTAGTTTGTGGTGAGTTTCTGTTGGTGAGTGGATGATAGATGCTTTTTGTATATTTATTGAGATGGGTTTTTCCCTTTTTTTAAACTAATATATGATGTATTATGTTAATTGGTATTCAACCAACCTTGCATTCCTGGAATAAATCCCACTTGATCATGGTATATAATCCTTTTTATATGGTACTGGGTGTCATTTGTAATATTTTGTTGAGGAATTTGTGATCTATACCTATGAGGATATGGATCAGTAACTTTCTTTTCTTAAGATGTGTTTCTCTGGCTTTGATTTCAGATTAATATTAACCTCGTAGGATTAGTTGGGAAGTGTTCCATCCTTCTCTACTTTCTGCAAGAGTTTGTGAAGGATTAGATTATTTCCTGTTTTGAATGTTTGTTGGGATTCATCAATAAAGCATTTTTGGGGGGAGGATTTTAAAATTACTAATTCAGTTTATTGTATTGTCATTTTCTTTTTCATCTTGAGTCATTATCAGTAATTTTTGAGTTTCTGATTATTGTTTTTCATCTAAGTTGTGAGCATAAAATTGTTCATAGCATCCTTTTACAGTCCTTTAAGTTTCTGTAAGGTCAGTAGTGGTGTCTCCTCTTTTGATTCTAATTTTGGTGATCTTTGTCTCCTCTTTGTTTTTTTTTTTTCTTGGTCTGTCTGGCTAAAGGTTTTCCATCTTCTTGAGCATCTCAAACCAACTTTTGGTTTCATTGATTTTTCTTTATTTTTGTTTTGTTCTCTTTTTAGTTGATTTTTTATTCTTTATTATTTTCTTTTTAGTTTGGGTTTAGTTTCCTCTTCTTTTGCTAATTTCTTAAGGTGACAACTTAGATAATTGATTTGAGACCATTCTTTTTTTCTCCACATCATATAGGCATTTACAGTTACAGATTTGCCTCTAAGGTACTGCTTTAGCTGCATCCCACAAATTTTGACGTTTTTTTGGTTTTCATTCAACTCAGATTTTCTAATCTCGCTTTTACTATTTCTTCTTTGATCATGAATTATTTAGAAGTGTATTGTTATAATTTGCAAATATTTGTGGATTTTCCTTATTTTCCTTCTGTTAATTCTAAATTCTGATCATTGTGGTCAGAGAACATACTTTGTATAGTTTCTGTCATTTTAAAATAATTGACCTGTTTTGTCTTCTAGCATATGGTCTCTTCTGGAGAATTTCTTGTGTACTTAGGAAGAATGTGGATTCTGCTGTTGGTGGGTCTGCTGTTAGTTAGGTTGGTTTTGTTGATACTTCTGTTCAAATTTTGTATACATTTGCTCATTTTATGTATAGTTTTTCTATCCATTATTGAGAGTGGGCTATTGAAGTTCCCAAATTTATTGTTGAATTTTATTTCTCCCCTCAATGTTTTCAGTTTTTTCTTCATGTATTTTGGGTCTCTGTTAGGTTCGTATGTGTTTATACTTGTTATACCTTCTTGAGGATATAGATATGTCTCTCTTGTCTCTAATAACATTTTTTGTCTGTTATTAACATAGCCATGAATCTCTCTTATAGTTACCATTTGCACGGTATGTTTTCAGTCTTAATGCTTTCAGTTTATGTCTGTGTCTTTGACTCTAAAGTGTCTCTTGCTGACAGCATGTGCTTTAATCTTGCTATTTCATCCAGTCAAACAATGTGCCTTTAAGGGCATTTAATTGATTCACATTTAAAGTTATTATGGGGAATTCCCCACTGGTCCAGTGGTTAGGACTCTGCACTTTCACTGCTGAGGGCCTGGGTTAAATCCCTGGTTGGGGGACTAAGATCTCACAAGCCACTTGGTGTGGCAAAAAAAAAAAAAAAAAGTTGTCATAGATGTGATTGAATTTTCTTCTCTCATTTTGCTATTTGTTTTCTACATATTGCATGTCTCTTGTGTCTTTTTCTCTTTTTTTAAGTTATTTTCTTCATGGTTACTCTAGGCATTACAATATGTATCTTAACTTCCTATTTTCTATTACTAGTAGCTTAATTCTAGTTAAAAAAAGATTTTGTTCCAATATAGATCCATTTGTTTCTTCTTCCTTTATGCTATTATTGTTACATATATTATGTATTATTGTTACATATATTATGTTTATAAATGTTACAAACCCAATAAAACAGTGGTGCTATTAATGTCTTATTTGATCTTATCTTTTAAAGGAATTCAGAGAAGAAAGGAGAAAAATATATTGATAGTCTTTAATATTAGCCTAAATATTAACGTTTCTAGTATTCCTTATTTCTTCCTATGAATTTGAGTTTCTGCTGGTGTCATTTCTTTGCTACAGTATAGCTCCAGTACCTCCCTCGCCTTGCCTTTGTTCTGTCTTTGTAATATTTGTTACATCTTTATAAGATCAAGCATACAACTTTAGAATTATTTTTGAAGTTATCTTTTAAATCAGCCTTTAAGAGAAGAAAATAGAAAAAGGTAATTTTTACTGTCTTTTATATTTACCTATATAATCATCTTTTACCATCACGCCTTTTTTCTTCATGTGGCTTTTAGTTACCATGTGGTGTCACTTCATTTCACTCTGATAAACTTTCTGTGATATTTCTCATCATGCTAATCTTCTAGCAGTGAATTCTCTTAGTCTTTTTAAGTCTGGGAATTCTTTATTTTACCTTCATTTTTAAAGATAATATTGCTGCATGCAGAATTCTTGCATGACAATTTTTTTCTCTTGTTTAGTCCTTTGAATATGTTACTTCATTGCCTCTGGTCTCCATTGCTTATGATTAAAATTAAGCTGTTACTCTTATTTGGGTTCCCTTCTACACAGTGAGTGATTTTTCTCTTGCTGTCAAGATTTTCTTTTTGATCTTGGCTTTTAACAATTTAACTAGGGTGTGTCTTGGTGTGGCTATCTTTTGTATTTATCCTACTTGGAGTTTTTTGAGTTTTTTAGTTGTGTAGATTGATGTTTTTTGTCAAATTTTGAACATTTTCTGCCATTATTTCTTCAAATATTCTTTCTGCCTATTTCTCTGTCTCCTCTCCTTCTGGAACTCCACTGGTGCACTTGAGGGTATCCTGCAGATCTCTCAGGGCTCTGTCCATTTTTCTTCATTCCTGTTTAGTTTCTGTTAATCTATCTTTAAGTTCTTTGATTCTTTCTTCTGCCAGGTTATAGCTACTGTTGAGCCCCTTCAGTGAATTTTTAAATTTGTTACTGAACTTTTTAACTCCAAAATGTTCAAGTTTTTTTTTTTAGTAATAATTTTTTTTTTCTATTTATTGATGTCCTCTTTTGATGAGTCATCATCACACTTTTCTTTCAACATGGTTCCCTGTTTTTGAGTCTTTGTCTGCTAAGTCCAAAATCTGGGTCTCTCAGAGGTGGATTCTGTTGGCTCCTACAAATGTGGTAGTTTGGGTTTGTTTTTTTTTTAATTTATTTGCCTAGTGAATCAGGTGGACTAATTCTGTTATGTCTTTGGCTTCTATTGTATGCAACTGCTGATGCCTCTTCTCAGTTTTGTTTTCTTTGTTTTTGTTTGTTTGTTTGTTTTTGTTTTTTAAGTTCTTGTTTTTATTTTTAAGCCTGGCTTCCTAGGGCTTGCCCTGGGTCAGTGTCTTAGTATCAGCTGTGGTTTGTCAGTGGTTGTGCTCAAACACTTTGAGCCAGTAAGGCTTCCACCATTTGCCAGTGGATCTGGTAGTTTTCTAGTCCCCAGTGGTTTTCACAAGGCCTCTCATTGAGCCAGGAATGAGTAACTCACCAAGGACCTCTTTGGTCTCTTCTGACAACCTTGTAAGGGGCACAGCCTTCTGGACCACCGGAGATTAGTAGTATCTTATCAAAGCCTGGTTTGTCGGTCTTGTTCCACAAACCTCCCTGTTAAATGTCTGACTGATCTTCCTGGTTATCTCTTGTCTCACCAGTATCAAGACCTTAGTCTAGTTGTGATTTTAGTTTTATCTCTTTGTTTGCCATTGGGGTCACTCCTGGTTTTGGCAGTGCCCTACAGTGTGAAATCCCCTGTCCCTCTCTCATATCACTTCTGCCCCATGGAGCTGTGGGAGTGAGAGGAGTGTGATGGAGCAACTCCAGTCTGAAACTCCACAGTTGCTCTTACTGATGGTCAGTAGATTTTCTTGAATTAAATGTTTCTCAATTTGTTATATGTTGTTGGCCGATTTCTAGAGTCTTTAAGTGGCTGTTTAGACTATTTTGTCTAGTTTTATCTTTTCTTTTTAGGGAGAGGACTTGATGAGCCTCCTCATTCCATCATTTAAGAAGTCCTGCCTCACAACACCTTTTAACAGCTCCATACTGTATTCCATTTTATAGAAGGATCCTAATTTAATTTTGTATCCAACTGCTTGGGCTGCCACAACAAAATACTGCAAACTGGTAGGCTTAAACGACAGAAATTTATTTTCTGACAGTTTTTGAGGATAGAAGTTCAAGATTCAAGAGCTAGCAGGGCTGTTTTCTGGTGAGGACTCTTTTCCTTACTTGCAGGTGACTACCTTATTACCGAGTCCTGACATGGCCTTTCCCCTGTAAGTGTTGAGAAAGATTTTTGATTTTCTTTTATAAGGACACCAGCTCTATTGGATTAGGGCCCCACCCTTAGGACCTCATTTAACCTTTCCATTACCTCCTTAAAGGCCTTATCTCCAAATAAGTCACATTGGGGGTTTGGACTTCAGTGTATAAATTTGGAAGAGATAACAGTTCAGTCTATAACACACTTCACGGTTTTGAAACCTTGCTATATACTGTAATTTTCTGACATTCACCACAGACTTCCTAAGTAAGACTCTCCATTGTGGATAGGATACCTATATGATTCTATGCAACCAGATAGGTATCAGCCCTGGGGTTTTGGAAACACTCATTAAGAAATCCTCCACTGGGGCTTCCCTGGTGGCACAGTGGTTGAGAATCTGCCTGCCAATGCAGGGGACACGGGTTCGAGCCCTGGTCTGGGAAGATCCCACGTGCCACGGAGCAACCTAGGCCCGTGAGCCACAACTACTGAGCCTGCGCGTCTGGAGCCTGTGCTCCACAACAAGAGAGGCCACGATAATGAGAGGCCCATGCACCGCGATGAAGAGTGGCCCCCACTTGCTGCAACTAGAGAAAGCCCTTGCACAGAAACGAAGACCCAACACAGCCATAAGTAAATAAATAAATAAACCCAAAGTTTAAAAAAAAAAGAAATCCTCTACTAAAGAAGATTAAGTAGTTACTGATTCTTGCTATGATAAATACTCCAGTGAGCAAACTGTTGTACACCTGCATCTCTGTATTCTTGTCATTGCTTCAGAGCAAATACTTAGAGGTAGAATTTCTGAGTCATGGTCTATATATATTACATTGCCCTCCAGAAAATTTCAGCACTTCATCAAGTATGGGAGAGAAAGGCAGTTTTCAACCATATCAAGTTCTAACTAAGGTCCCGTTTGCTTTTGAGTCGTACATGTTGTGAAGCTGTTGTGTACTACTCTTCGCTAGTAAATACTTACGTCTCACTTTTGACATTCCAAAATGTTTTTTCATTACAGTTTCTATAGAAAGAATCAGTGTCTAGTGGTAGAAATGAAAGAGTTCTTACAAAAGTGGTTTTTTAGATGGAAAATAGTGATAGTTTTGTAAATGACATTGCTTCAGACTTTTTGTGAAAGTGTTATTTCATTTGAATGCCAGCTTTACTGTACTTCAAAGGCTGTCATTTTAAAGCGGAGCTGCTAGCTTGTGTTTTGTTTGGTTCTCAGAAAGCTGAAGTATTTAGAAGTAAACGCTACAGTAAATACATGTAGTTCAAGGACAGGCTTTCTCATGCTTAGTGGTTACTTAGGAAGGTGGGAAGTGTCATTTGGATGTGTTAGGCTGAAGCTTGCAGTAACCATGTCCTAATTGAAAAGACATAGCATTTGTACACTGGATACAGTTTTGAAATATATTGCTTTAAAATTTTTAACAATTCTTAAATTCTAATGAAAGTGTTGGAATGCTAGCATATACCTCTTTTTATGTAAACCTCCACGTAAGTTAGAGGTTGTACTATATAGTAAGTTTGACAAAACAATCAATTCCTTTTTCTATTCATTATATTCCATTAAATTAACTATGTACAAAAGTGTTCAGAAAGTTTGAGCCAACACTTTACACCATTTTTATTCATAATTAGCAGTGCTGCTCAGAAATCTATTATAAACAGGTGTCTCCTTGTCCAAAGGTTGTAAAGTTCACATTGTAAAATGCAGTTACGTGTAGTTAAAGCAGCAAAACAACTTGTATGCAGGTCGTGGCATTCCCTTGCAAAGGCAAAATAATTTAAAGGAAGATGGTACTGAGGGTTTGAAATAGTATTTAATTTTGTGTTTTTTTTTAATTCCTAGAAACGGAGACTTGAACATAGTAAAAACATAAATACAGAGAAGCTAAGAGCCCCTGTTATTTGTGTACTTGGACATGTGGACACAGGGAAGACAAAAATTCTAGATAAAGTAAGAAAATTTGTGCATTGATATATAACTTTTTGAATAAGTGAATGATACCTTATAAAAAGCTAATAGAAACCGTAGCACACATGGGCAGTTCTGTTTACAAGTTGCTGTTTTCTTATTGCTTTTGCTTCTTTTTGCATTTTGAAATTTGAATCTCAATCTGCCATCTTATCCCAGCTCCGTCACACGCATGTACAAGATGGTGAAGCAGGTGGTATTACGCAGCAAATTGGTGCCACCAATGTTCCTCTTGAAGCTATTAATGAACAAACGAAGATGATTAAAAATGTAAGTGCACTGTGTTTCATGTGTTTTAATCTCTGACAAAAATTAAGGTATAAATTATTTCAAACACAGATAAAAGAACAGAATGGTACAACAGACCCATAATGCTCACCATTCATAATTAACACACGCCATCTTGCCCTTCAGATCTCTTTTTTAAAGCCATAAAACATGAAATGTTGTAGGAGTCCTCCTTCCCTCTTGCTCCAAGAGGCAGTCACTATTATGAAGTTAAGTAATCTCTAAATGTTGATATTACAATCCCATTATCTGATTACTTCTATAGAGTCCTCATCTACTATTTGGTCATTGAGTGATGGGATGTGGAGGAAAGGCAGAATTAACGCCTGATCCTTCACCTTTATTTACCAGCTCTTAAAATAAAGAGTGATTGGTTTGGTTTGCTATTATATTATTATAAACTCATGGATTTCAACATATTTACTGTGTTTTTTCTTATTTTTCTATTTTTTAAAATTTTTGGCTGCGTTGGGTCTTCATTGCTACTCACGGGCTTTCTCTAGTTGCGGCGAGCTGGAGCTACTCTTCGTTGCGGTACCCGGGCTTCTCATTGCAGTGGCTTCTCTTGTTGTGGAGCACAGACTCTAGGCGTGCAGGCTTCAGTAGTTGTGGCTCGTGGGCTTTAGAGCACAGGCTCAGGAGTTGTGGTGCATGGGTTTAGTTGCTCCACGGCTTGTGGGATCTTCCTGGACCAGGGCTTGAACCTGTGCCCCCTGCATTGGCAGGCGGATTCTTAACCACTGCCCAACCAGGGAAGTCCCTATTTACCATGTTTTAATCCATTTCAGTTATTATTGTGCTGAGATAGTTCCATTTTTGCCCAGTGATTGGCTCCTGAGTCTTTTTGATACAGTTCTAGTAGTCTTATTTGTGTTTGGTTACATCGTGCTGTTTGATGTAACACATAGCACATTATTACATGCTGGTATCTCTCTTCATTCCTTATTTAGTCTCAGTTCTGTGTATAGAAAGGGTCTGTGAGCTTGTCACTCAGTTTTTGTTTTGTGTGTTTGAAATTGTTTTATGCAGCTTGTTTTCTGGTAGATTGCTGAAGAAGGAGTAATGGGAATAATATTACTTGAGTTTTTTGAATATTTGAGAGTTACTTTGTGGCCTTCATCCTGGAAAGTTAGTTGGCTACATGTAAAATCCTTGGTTCACATTTTCTTTCCTTAAGTATCTTGACTGTTACTCCAATTTCTTCTCACATAAAGCATTGCAAGTTTGATTACAAGCTGGTTTTCATCCTCGTATAAGTTATGTAGTCTTTTTGCATCTTGCTTTCGGTTGTTCTGGGTCAGTTTTCCAGTTACATGGTGTTCCATTTCAGTATGTAGTTTAAAATCTTTATTTTAGGACAGTTTTCTTGAATTACAGATTTCTGAATTTGTAATTTAAATTTTATTTTGGTGTTTCTATCTGTTACTTCTCTGTGTTAGTCACTGGAGAGTTTGTAACAGCTTATTCCACCAGTTTCCTGGCTCTAAATCTGGTGTTATTTTAGCACATAGTTAAAAAGCATGATTTTTATTAGGCCTGTATGAAAGTTCTCAAGATAACCTTTATATGGCAATTGTAATTATATTGTTTGTATTCCAGACAGCGAAGTGGAAATAATTATGGTGAATTTTGATCTAAGACCACCAGAATACAAAATTGAAATGTTTTGCATTTGAATCATTTTGACCTAGATCACTGGATAAGATTTTGGAAAATCATTTGAAGATTGACAGAAGTATAGATAAGCACAGAAAAAAGTTTTGTGTGTGTGTATGTGTGAGAGAGATTTGTTGGTCAGTGCTACTCTTTAGATTAAAGGAGGATGTCCATATCTGGCTTCTTGCAATGTTGTTTCCATTCATTTGTGTGCTTTTGTCCAGAAAATCAAGTGTTGAGGTTAGTACTTGAATAAAGCAGGGTATGAACATATTCTTTAATATTTTAGGTTGATGTGGTAAATTTTCTTTAAAACATGCTTTGAGATATTTTTCAGAGTTTAGAATTGCTTTAAAATTGGACCAGATACATTTTCCAAATACGGAGAACCTCTTCTTCTGTGTCAGCTTTTTATAAATAATCACTCTCGGATGACTACTCTGTCATTTGTCACTTACTAATAATCTGTTCAGATTTAGACTACATCATAGTTATATAACTTTAACAAGGGGAATATTTTCTCATTTCAGTTTTTTTTCTGAAAAATTCCTTTTGATATTAATGAAAATATTAACTGTTGTGCTTTGCTGGTTGACACACTATTTTGAAACAGTTCATTTGGAAAAGGAAGTGATGTTGAAGTTTTCATGGCAGAATAATTGTTTTGTAAAGAAGCTTTCATTGTTTTGGCTTTGTTAAGCTCTCCACTTTCCCCCACCTTTTCTAGTTTGATAGAGAGAATGTACGGATTCCAGGAATGCTGATTATTGACACGCCGGGGCATGAGTCTTTCAGGTAAGAATGATTTGTGTCTTTTGTCATCAGGCAAACTGCTTGAAACCATTAAGTCTCAAAGTTCAGTGAGTGAGGAGTTCTAACTAGTCACTAGTCTTGGGGTACTGTTTTGAGATCTGTGGTCCCTGTAACTGCCAATCCTCATCTGTGCCTCACTGATTTAGTAGTACTTTATTTGGATACTTGTTTTTTGTAGAGAGAAGTCTTTTCCACTTTGAAAGAGCAAATCCTAATACATACCTGGTCTATCTCCTATGAAACCCATTACAGGTGGAATTTTGTCCTGTTACCTCTTGGCCATGTTCCTTAGCGCAAAAAACTTGGTCAGTAAAATTGGCAGAAATAATGGAGTAACTTCTGGAACTAAGTCATTCCAACTGATGTCAATTCACTGTCAGATAAGCATTTGGCAAGTTAAGGGCTAATGGCACTTGAATTTAATGCATGTACTTCATTTTGTTCTTTTTTGTTTAGGTTTTACAAAGAAATTAAAATTTTAAGTTTTTTAAAATAAAAGTATTAATTGCAATATTTTATTTATGCATCTTTTTCTTTTCCAACAGTAATCTGAGAAACAGAGGAAGCTCTCTTTGTGATATTGCCATTTTAGTTGTTGATATTATGCATGGTTTGGAGCCCCAGACAATTGAATCTATCAACCTTTTGAAATCTAAAAAATGTCCCTTCATTGTTGCACTCAATAAGGTAAGCTCTCCTTCTGAAGAATTAAGTTGTGAAAATATGCTTCTTTTTTGTGGTTAAAAAAATGTATAACTTTCATGTAAGAAAATGCACTTATGCTAAGTGTACAGTTCAATGTATGTTGACAAAATTATACGCACATTTAACCACCATCATTCAGAATATAGACTTACCTCCATAGTCCCAGAATGTTCCCTCATGTTCTTTTACAGTCGGCGTGCCCCTTCTGCACCCCCAAACACACCAGCCTTCTTTCTGCCGCCATAGACTAGTTTTGCCTGTTTTATAATTTCATATTAATGGAATTATACAGTGTATAATCTTTTGAGTCTGGCATTTTTCACTACTCATGTTAATATAGATTTATCCGTGTTGCATAGGTCATAGGTTGTTCCTTTTTATTGTTCAGTAATATTTCATCATCTGGCTAATACATCTTAACACTTGATCCATTTACCTGTTGAAGGATTCTTGGATTGATTACAATTTTAGGTTATTAGTGAAGCAGCTGGTAAACATTTTTACACGAGTCTTTGTGTAGACGTTTATTTTCCTTTACTTTTAGTAAATATTTAGGAATAGAATTGCTGGGTCATATGGTAGGTATATGTTCAACTTTATGAGAAAATGACACATTTTCCCAAAGAGATTGTACCATTTTACATTTTTTAACCCACAATTTGGAAGAGTTCCAGTTTCTGCACATTATTGCCAACACTTAACCCTACCTGTAAGCCATTCTAATGAGTGTGTAGTGCCAAAGTATACTGGTTTCATTTGCATTCCCATGATGACTGGCATCAAACATCTTTTCATGTACTTGTTCCATCTCTCTCTTTCTCTGTCTCTCTGAAGTATCTATTCAAAATCCTTTGCTCATTTTTATTCAATTGTTAGTTGTCTTAATTCAGTTTTAAGAGTTCTTTATATTGTCAGTAGAAGTCCTTTGTCGGTTATGTGTATTGCAGATATATTCTTATAGTCAAGGACTTAGTTTTTCATTTTCTTAATGAGGTTTTTGGAACAGCAGAAATTTCTAATTTTAGCAAAATCAATTTATGAGAAGTTTTTTTTTTTAATAATTTGTTGCTTGTGTTCTATATAAGTAATCTTTTCCCACCCCAAGGTCATGAAAAATTTCTCCAGTGTTTCTAGATATTCAACATTTAGATTTATGATGTTTTTAAGTTAGTTTTGTGCATGGTGCAAGGTAGGGTCAAGGTTAACTTTTTTCCAAATGTATATCTACTTCAAAAACCCCTTGTGAAAAGATTATTCTTTTCCCCATTGAATTACTTTGCAGTCTTTGTTGAAAATTAATTGACCATGTAGATACATGTTTGTTCTTAGTATTTCTCTTCTCTTCCATTGACCTATATGTCCATCCTTATGCCACTGCTACCCTGTCTTGATTATTGCAGTTTCATAGTAACGTCGTGAAAGCAGGTGGTGGTTAAGTTCTTCAACTTTTTATTTCTCAAAATTGTTTTGGTTATTTCATGGTCCTTGAATTTCCATATAAAGTTTAGAATCAGCTTGTTAGTTTCTTCCTTCCGGGAAGCCTTCTGGGATTTTTATTGGGGTTGTATTTGTAGATAAATTATGGGAGAATGGACATTTTAACAAAATTGAGTCTTCCGATCAGTGAACATGATGTCTGTCTCTACATTTACTTTACTTTGTCTTGACAATATGCTACAGTTTTATTATCTTGTGACGTTTTAAATTCACTGATTAGGCCTAGTAGCTTTTGTAGCTCATGCGGGAGTTTCTATATACATGATTATGTTATCTGCAAATAAAAACTGTTACACTTTTTCCCTTATCTGTATCCTTTATCAATTTATCAATTTTTTTCTTCCTTATTGCACTAACTAGACCTTCTAGAACAATGTCGAATAAAAGTGGTGACAGACATCCTTGTTTCTTCTCCATACTTACCATTAAGTATGATGTCAGATGTAAATGCACTTTATTAAGCTGAGGAATTTCCCTTCTATTCCTAGGTTGCTTAGTATTTTTTCTTTTAAGTCTTGAATGGTTGTTGATTTTTGTCAGATGCTCATTCTGCACCTCTTGATATGCTTATGTGGCTTTTCTCCTTTATTCAGTAACAGTGTGAATTGCTGTTGCAGTGGGGGTGAGGGGCTTTACTCTTTGTTATCAGGACTTTATTGTTTTTAGAGCACTTTAAGGTTCACAGCAAAACTGAGGGGAAGGTACAGAGATTTCCGGTATACCCCTGTCTTCACACATGCACAACCCCCTCCGTTTTCAACGTCCTCCACCAAGGAGGTACATTTGTTACAACTGATGAACCTCCTTTGGACACATCATTATCACCCAAAGTTCATCGTTTACATTGGGGTTCACTCTTGGTGTTGTATACTCTATGGGTTTGGACAAATCTAGAGGAGACTGACCACTAAGGCTTCTTCACAGCCACAGCTTCACTAGAAGACCTTTGTAAACTGAACCCTTTCTAAGTTTGTCACTTTTTTTTAAAGGAGAGATGACAATTCTCATTAAGCTCTGATCTGTACCAGTTGCAGAGATAGGGTTGTTTTCTCTCCATTCTAAGTCATGAATCCTGTTAAATAGCAATAACAAGAATTTACTGAGTGCCTAGTAGGTAATGGGCACTTGGCATATGTTACTTCCAACTATTGTATTAACTTTGGAGAGAGATTTCATGAGTTACTCTAATTCAGTTTGAGCTTATAAGTTCCCAAGTCTTCTATTATACACACCTAGTAGATCATTTCCTTTCACTTCATTTTGTTAATTTTGTTTTCTTCTAGGAGTTTAACTGTTTGTGTTTAATCCAGTTTCTCTAATTTATGAAGGTCATTTTCAAATCTTCATTTATTTTCTAAAGTTATAGTTACTTTGTTCAAACACAGACAAGGTCCTCCCTTAGGAGTTTTCTACAAGCCTATGCTTTTGACCTCTGACTTGAGCGTGGATTTGCCAGTGGTGGGCAAATCTGGATTAAGCAAGCACGGTGACCCTGCCAGATTGCGGTCTTCATTGTATCTTGGAAATCTCCATTTGCTCTTTATTCCTAGAACGTTTCTAGTGAAGATGACAATCTAACAGGATCTCAGTCTGCTCTTCCTCTGCAGGCACTACCTTAGTCACTTGCTCTTTCTAGTTTCGTTACTGTCTCCAGAGAAACCACATCCTAGGAGCTCTGAGTTAGCAGAGTGGGATGGTGGTTAAGAGCTTGGCTTCCCGGGTTTGAATCTTGGGGTCATATCCTGGCTTTGGCATTTCAAACTGTATAAAGAGGGTCCTTAATTAGCCTCTTTTTGCCTGCAAAACAGAACATTACTGGATTTTTGTAAGAATTAGAGGCGATAAAACATGTCAAGTGGTAAGACTAGTATCTGATCAAAGTAAGGGTTCAAAACAGGTTAATTATTATTATCAGGTGGAAAAGCTGTGACATAAATATTTTTATTCTTTCTGTAAATTTGGTATATCCTTATTTTTAAAATTGAGGTAAAATTTATATACAGTGAAATGCACGGAACTTAAGTGTGAAATTGAGTTTTGATAAATGTATGTACATCCTTGTTACACAGCCCAAATTAAGATACCAAACTTTGCATCACCCAAGAAGTACCTGTATGCCCCATTCCAGTCAATCCGCAGCCCCTCATAGCAACCACTGTTCCAAATTTTGTGCCCATGGGTTAGTTTTGCCTGTTTCTTGAACTTCATGTAAATCAAATTTGACAGAATATGTTCTTTTGTGTCTGGCTTTTTACATTTAACATTATGTTTCTGTGATTTCATCCATGTTGTTGAGGGTGTGAGAAGTTTGTTGCTACTTAAAAAACATGTCTTCATTTTTTAGAGCAGTTTTAAATTCACAGAGAAATTAAGGGGAAAGTACAGAGATTTCTGATATACCCCCTGCCCTCACACATGCATACCTTTTCCCATTATCAGTATACCCCACCCAAGTGGTACATTTGCTACAGTTGATGAACCTATACTGACACACTCAAAGTCCATAGTTTACCTTAGAATTTACTCCTGGTGTGGTGCATCCTGTGGGTTTGGACAAATGTATCATAATATGTACCCACCATTATAGAATTATACAGCCTTTTCACTGCCCTAAAAATCCTCTGTGCTCTGCCTATTCATCCCCCCACCTCCCACCCCCTGGCAACCACTGATTCTTCTACTGTCTCCATAGTTTTGCCCTTTCCAGAGTAGTCATATAGTTGGAATCCTACGGTATGTATGTAGCCTTTTCAGATTTTCTTCTTTCACTTAGTAATATGGATTAAAGTTTCTTCCATGTCTTTTTGTGGCTTGATAGTTCATTTCTTTTAGCACTAAATGATAATCCCATTGCCTAGATGAACCTGTTTATTTATCCATTCACCCACTGAAGGACATCTTAGTTGTTTCCAAGTCTTGACAATTATGAATAAAGCTGCTGTAGACATTTGTGTGCAGGTTTTTGTGTGCACATAAGTTTTCAACTCCTGGGTAAATAACAAGGAGCATGATGGCTGGGCCGTATGGTAAGAGTGTTTAGTTTTGTAAGGAACTGCCAAACTGTCTTCCAAAGTGGCTGTACCTTGTTGTATTTCCACCAGCACTGAATGAGAGTTCCCGTAGCTCCACATCCTCACCAGCATTTGCTGTTGTAAGTGCTTTGGATTTTGGCCATTCTGATAGGTGTATAGTGGTATCTTGTTTTAATTCGTATCTTCCTGGTGACATAAGATGCGAAACATCTTTTCATGTATGTATTTGCCATCTTTATATCTTTTTTGGTGAGGTGTTTTTTGTTAAGCATTTTGGCCCATTTTCAAATTGGATTCTTAGTTTACTTACTGTTGAATTTTGAGAGTTATTTGTATATTTTAGATACCATTCCTTTATCCAGATGTGTTTTTTTGCCAGTATTTTCTTCTAGTCTGTGCTTTGTAATGTCACTCTCTTGACTCTCTTTCACAGAGCAAAAGGTTTTAATTTTAATTAAGTCCAGCTCATCAGTTCTTTCATGGATCATGCCTTTGGTGTTGTATCTAAGCAGTCATCACCGTGGCCAAGGTCATCTGGGTTTTCTCCTGTTATCTTGTAAGAGTTTTAGAGTTTGGTGTTTTACACTTAGGTGATCGATTCTGAGTTAATTTTTTTGTGAAGGGTGTAAGGTCTGTGTCTATATTCAGTGTTTTGCCTGTGGACGTCCAGTTGTTCCAGCACCATTTGTTCTTTACTATTGATTTCTTAAATGTTAAACCAACCTTGTGTTACTGGAACAAATCCCACTTGGTCATGATATATTTTTCATATATTGCTGGATTTGAATTGCAAATTTTTTGGGGGGAAGATTTTCATGAGTGATTTTGGTATGTAGATTTATTTTAATATCTTTTGTCTGGTTTTGCTATCAGAGTAATGGCCTCCTAAGATGAGTTGAGAAGTATTTCCTCTGTTTTCTGAAAGGGTTTGTGTAGAAATGATATTATTCTTTAAGTGTTTGATAGCATTCACTAGTAAAGCACCATCAGCATGGAATTTAAGTAAGTTTAGTTTATTTAGGTTTTTTACTTTTGTCAGTATAGAAATTTATGTCTTTCAAAGAACCAGCTTTTGGTTTTATTGATATTCTCTGTTGTTTGTCTGTTTTGTATTTCATTGATTTCAGGGTTAATTTCTATCATTTCTTTCTACTTACATTTGTCTTCATTGTTCTTTTTCCAGTCTCTTAAGATGGAAGCTTAGATGATTGATTTCAGATATTTTTTTCTTTTTTAATATAAGCATTTAAAGGTATGCTTAAAAGCACTGCTTAGACATAACTGTTAAAAGCACTGCTTAGACATACTGTGTTTTTATTTACCATTTAGGTAGAAATATTTTCTGAATAGTTTTACTTGATATAGAATTCTAGGTTTATTTTTTTCCTTCATCATCTTCATTTTCTGGCTTTTATCGCTACTCATTCTTTGTTCCCCAGTATGTAATGGGGGATTTTTTGATTGCTTTTAAAAAGACTTTTTCTTTAAGAGTTTTGTCAGTGAGATTATATAATAGTTTTCTTTATATTTATCCCACTTGAGTTTGACTTTCTTAGAAAGTTCTTGGTCATTACTTGTGCAGTTATTTTTCTGCTCTCTTTTCTTACTCTTTCCTTGTTTAAGTGTTTGATAGAATTCTAGGACTTTACTTCTCTTAATATTGTCTCATAGTGACTGAAGTTTTTTTCTTTTCTCCATCCTTTTTTCTCTACGTGCTTTGGTTGGGATAGTTTTTATTTGCTTTATCTTCAAGGTTGCTGGTCTTTGGCAATATGTAATTTGCTTCAGCTCATCCAGTGATTTTTTTTTTCATTTCATATTATATATATATATATATTTTTTTTTTAGCTCTACAAGTTACATGTTTTTCCTTTAAAGTCATTGAGTATATTTATAATAACTATTTTAAGGCCCTTGTATGCTAATTATATATCATCATTGTCATTTCTGGGTCTATTTCTACTTACTGATTTTCCTTGTTGATAGCATTCATATTGGTCTACTTTATATTATCACCCTAGACTGAGCCAACATATTATGCCTTTTTGTTTGTTTTTACTCTTAAATAATCTTCTTTATACCCATTTATCATCTTTTGAAAAGTAAAGGGAAATAGATTATTTTCTACTTTCTATATTTTTCATGTCATTTTCCTGGTGATGGTACTTGGCTGTAATTAATCCTTTTTCCTGCCTACTACTTAACATAACCATTTTGGAATTCCAACATATGTTAATGTTCCTAGGATAATTACAGTTTTTCATCTTTTGCAAGAAATGGCAGCCTCTCATGAACTGGTTGGAGGCTGGTAGGCAGTATGGTACTTCACATTTAAGAGGGGATGCAGTTAAGCAGACTGTGAGGGGCTTTTGGTACAATGAAAGTAATACACACTCTTCCAGATATGTGTGATACACATTTGGAATTTCCTGGAGCTTTTAAATTAACCTTAATTAACTTCCTGAGTGTTGTGAATGCTTTAGAGATGTTTCTTATGAAAAATACTTTTCCAGATTGATAGGTTGTATGATTGGAAAAAGAGCCCCGACTCTGATGTGGCTGCTACTTTAAAGAAGCAGAAAAAGAACACAAAAGATGAATTTGAGGAGCGAGCAAAGGCTATTATTGTGGAATTTGCACAGCAGGTAAGAAAGCTTTCCCTTCTTTACGAAGAGACTATATCATAGAATATTTTTTCTTCTTTTACATTGTCTTTATAATTAAGTCACTATTTTCATTAATACTGGTTCTGTTCCCCTATTAATGGCAATTAGCATTTTCATTCTTTTCCCTTCTCCCTTTTCCTTTTAAAATCTTTATTTCAAGACCTCTCTTTGTAGTCTGAATGTTTAACTTTTAAAAACCAAATTGACTTGGAAAGAAACTACTTTTCTGTGATATGGTTAATACCTCCAGGATATACATGATCTAAGTGTTTTTGAGGAATTTTCAGAATGAAGAGCCATTATTCATCCAGCTTCTAGTTAGTCATTTCTGTTCTGGAGACCTCCTTCCACCACTCGGCCTGTGGGAATGACTTTGCTTTTTATGTCTCTAGGGGTTGAACGCAGCTTTGTTTTATGAGAATAAAGATCCCCGCACTTTTGTGTCCTTGGTACCTACCTCTGCACATACTGGTGATGGCATGGGAAGTCTGATCTACCTTCTTGTCGAGTTAACTCAGACCATGTTGAGTAAGAGACTTGCACACTGTGAAGAGCTGAGAGCACAGGTGATGGAGGTACTGGTCAGCTTTTCAGTTTATTCCCCCCCACCCCCACCCCCAAACAGGGTTCTTGGTTGGGGATGTTTACTAATTTAGATTTAATCTCAACATGGTGCATTGTAGCCTATATTTCACTCCCTTTGCAATAATGTCTCTTAGGTTAAGGCTCTTCCAGGAATGGGCACCACTATAGATGTAATATTGATCAACGGGCGTTTGAAGGAAGGAGATACAATTATTGTTCCCGGAGTAGAAGGGCCCATTGTCACTCAGATTCGAGGCCTCCTATTACCTCCTCCTATGAAGGAGTTAAGAGTAAAGGTAGGTCAGGGTGGTAAGTGTTGGCATGTGGGGACTTGCACAGTGTTTAAAAATTCTACTGAGGTGGTTTCTTCACTTCAAGAGCCACCTGGCTTAATACACAGCACACACCCTTCACTGGTTTTATTTTAGGTGTCTTCATACAGGAGGGACCATCCATCAGAGTAGAGATGTGTGAAAGTCCTTGTTTACCTACTAAGTTTCTCAGAAAAATCAAAATACATTGTTTTCGTCCTACACTGGTAGCTAGTTACTAGTATATTCCTGGTTTGTATGCCCCTTCTGCTCTGTGACTTGTCTTTTTACTCATTCTGTAGTATCTTGAGAAACAGAATTATTTAACTTTAATGTTGAATTTATCAGTCTTTCATTCGCACTTATTGCTTTTTGTATCCAGTTTAAAGAAATCTTTCCCTGTCCCAAGGTCATGACAGTATCATCTTACATCGTCTTCTACCACTAACCACTTTTCAAATAAACGTGATAACAAATGTTTTGATCTCTGTAGAACCAATATGAAAAGCATAAAGAAGTAGAAGCAGCTCAGGGGGTAAAGATTCTTGGAAAAGACCTAGAAAAAACATTGGCTGGTTTACCCCTCCTCGTGGCTTATAAAGAAGATGAAATCCCAATTCTTAAAGTAAGTTATTTTATTTTTTCCTCCAAAGCTGTTTTGAGTTGTACCTTGTGTCAGTAGAGCACATGCTAAGAATGATGAATAAAATGGGCATATTTGTCTTTGTGAAGACTCATCTGGTGGTCTCTTAACAAACAGTTGATGCTTTTAAATTACTTCAGTTTGTATAATCATGAATTGGCATAAATGATAATTTATATATATTCAAGTTAGAACATTTTATTTAAATAAAAAATGAAACAGAAGCTAGAAGTTTATTCCTTTTTTTTTTTTTTTTAAGATACTCAGCTATATAGATGGAACTAAAAAAATCTCTTACTAGGTTTTAGGAGTCATTTTAAAGCCTGTCTGCCTATTTTCAGGAACAGATGGGACACATGAGCCCAGCGGAGTTTCACAAAAGCAAACATTGAGACATATTTATTCTCTTGCCAAAAAGAAGATACCACTGTTGCCACCACATGGCTCTTCTGTGCTGGAACCATTATTCTTTAGGCAGCACCCAGTCCCTGTCGCCAGGGAATGGGCCCCCTTAGGGCCTGTGAGAACAGGGCAGGCATCCCTGCGGCCAGTCTTGAGTATGGGTGGACTTGTGCATCTTTAATGGCATCAACATGGTGGTTTTACTTATTTCTGGTCAAAATCTCTTCACCTTCAAAGGAGCGATGATGGAGTAAAGGGCTGCTGAGATTAGGGTATTTCATCATTAAATACCTTTGGGCTACTGTAACATATTACATTCATGTAGTACTTTTTAACTTTTAGAAGATTCTTATTTATCATGTCATTTCATTCACCCATCTATCTACTCTGCCAAGTGGTGCAGAGGTTAAACATATTTTGACATTAGTAAACCTAACATAGAGGTGAAGTGGGATACAGCTTAGTTATGGCCCCCAAATCTCTCCTTCCTTTCCTGTACAGGTTCTGCTATGCCTTGCACGTCCTAAGCCTTGGTTTCTTATTTTCAGATGAACACCTAATCAAAAAGAGAAACAGTTTAATTCTAGGCTACTGAGATAGAGATGTATTTATAACCTTGTCAAATGTAATTTCTTTTCAAGGATGAACTGATCCATGAGTTAAAGCAGACACTAAATGCTATCAAATTAGAAGAGAAAGGAGTCTATGTCCAGGCATCTACACTGGGATCTCTGGAAGCTCTACTTGAATTTCTGAAAACATCAGAAGTGCCCGTAAGTAACGGTACCCAACTCCACGAGAGTCAGTGGTAGGCATTGTTTATGGTGCTGTTCCTGTTACCCAACACAGGCAGTTAAACTAGGAAACTCCCTTTTTACAGTATGCAGGAATTAACATTGGTCCCGTCCATAAGAAAGATGTTATGAAGGCTTCGGTGATGTTGGAACATGATCCTCAGTAAGTAATTTCTCTTCTGCTGTAAAGACTTTTCTGTTGCCTATCTATTTTATTTTAGTAGAACTGTTATGACATGGTTTGTATTTCATTGAATGATCTTTGATGTGTTTTAACCTTTTAGGTATGCAGTAATTTTGGCCTTTGATGTGAGAATTGAACGGGATGCGCAAGAAATGGCTGACAGTTTAGGAGTTAGAATTTTTAGTGCAGAAATTATTTATCATTTATTTGATGCCTTTACGAAATATAGACAAGACTACAAGAAACAGAAACAAGAAGAATTTAAGTAAGTCGGTGATTTTTACCTACTTTGGATCTTTGGTAATAAAGTTGATTATTTGAGGATTACCAAATACCAGCCAGGTGTGTGGACAACAGAAGCGTGGCACTCGCTCGTCTCCCGGAGGCTGCATCCTCAGGTGGTGTGTTATACGCCACAGATTTGGCCCACCTGAGACACTCTAGCAGTGTGTGAACCAATCCTCTCTGTAACATTTCTGCTTAGTTTTTAATTTTCAACTTGGCAGACCTAGGTTGCGTTAATGGGTGAGTAGTGGCTACCTCTGGGGACTTTATCTTGCTGGAGTTCCTCATCTGGGGTTGCATGGAATGGAGGTAACACCATGAGAGTGTGGAAGATTAGAAAACGAAAGGAGGCGAGGCATTCCCTGGCAGGTGTCATTCCTCGAGCAATGACAGAGCCCGTGGTGCTGGGGAGCCCCTGTCAATGGACCTGACCAGGTCCCTGCCTCTCGGAGCTCAGGGGAAGACAAGCGAAGAACACGAGAAGTTGGGATAAGCGCAGGATGAAGCAGGGCAGGGCCTAGATAAGGCGAGGAGAGCTGTGGTTAATAGTGTGGCGGGGAGGCAGCTCAGCTGGGGAGAGTGAAGCGAGCCGCCCAGACACCCGGGAGGTGTCAGGTGGAAGGACACCGGCCAGCAGGGCCGCGTTCAGAGGTGGAGGCAGCCACAGTGACCCTCGGGGAGAGTGGCAGGAACCGCGGTAGGGAAGTTGGCAGCACCCATGTCCTGTAGGACCCCGTAGGCCATGGGCGGGGTTTAGGGGGCTGCTGGTTGGAGCCTGTCAGGAGGCCCCCAGGACGTCGGGGGGGCAGGACGTGGTGGAGGCTCAGACCAGCGTGACCAGAGGGAGGGACGGCTCAGTCTGAGGTACATTTTAAAAGTAGACTGTCTGGTAAATGCCGGGATTTAGATTGAGGTGTGCTCTATTTAGATCATGAAACCTGAAGGGGAAAGACTGAAGTTTGATTAAGAAAATGCTAGAAACCCTTAAAGCATTCTAAGCATATGCTTGATAAGCAGAGAAATAGTGTCCTTTTGGATCAACTGACTTGGGAACGCGGTAGAGAAAAGGAGGATGTGGTGTGATGCCTGTGTGGTCCTCAGAATAGGCCTCACACGGGCCCCAGGACACACCTGATGGTGGATTCCTCCGAGGCACCCAAGCTCCATCTTCAGGGGCAGGGCTCAGCCTTTGGTCTGGGCCCAGTGTGCTCCTGTGATGCAGCTGCTTTGAGGGGAGGGAAGAGAATGAAGAGAGGGTGCAGCACCCCAGGGACCTCTGAGCGCCGATGTGCGGCCTTCCTGCTGCTCTCAGCTGAGGGGAGAGGAAGCCTCGTATTCACCTGTATTTGCTTTTTTATGCTTCGAAGTGATTCTGTAAGCTTAAAAATTCTTGGGTTTTCTTTTTTCCTTTTAGACACATAGCAGTATTTCCCTGCAAGATAAAAATTCTCCCTCAGTTTATTTTCAATTCTCGAGATCCGATAGTGATGGGCGTGACTGTGGAAGCAGGCCAGGTGAAGCAGGGGACACCCATGTGCGTGCCTAGCAAAAATGTAAGTTCTGGTTGTACTTTTTAGAAAGTGTGTCATCTCTTAAAGCAGTTCTGGGAGTCCAAGAGTGATAAAAAACTGAAATCAAGCAGAGCTTGTCACCTCCTGTAATTTATACAAACTCGGTATCAGTGTTCCTTAATCAGTATTGATTCTCAAGCACCCGGTGTCAGTGCTTCAGGTAATGAAAGTTGCAGAATTATTGCCCTTCAAAAGTTTTTGATGTTTTGAGTCTGGGGGAAAGCTTAAAAAATAGTATAACGGACACTCACGTCTTTCCTCTAGATTAGCATCATAGCTAAGAAAAAATAACATTAATTCAATAAAATCCTGTAATTCACAGTTCACATTCACTTTTTACCAGTTGTCCCAAATGTCTTTAGTAATGCTGCTTGCTGACCTGGCCCAGGGTTCCTTTGAGGTGCACTGCATTTGGTTATTAGTGTTTTAGTCTCAATTATGAACAGTCTGCCATTCTTTTTAAAGAAGAGTCCAGAACAGTTTCACAGATGATTTCTCAGCTTGCATTTGTCTGCCTGTCCCCTTGTGACTAGATGCAAGTTAGAATGATTGGGAAGGGTACTGTGCACACAGGTGCTCCTGCGTGCCTCTGCACTGTCACACGGGTTGTCACTGTCGCAGCGCAGACTTGGGTGATCAGAGAAGGCGCTGTCGGCTCAGCATCGCCATCAGAGACAGTCTTCGCCCTTTGTAATGACTCAGTCACCTGGGGGCACTGAGAGTCCCTGTGAACTTCCCAGCGGCTTTAACCACTGACAGTCCTCGCCTGAGTAGTTATGACATGGATGGTGGCAGTATTGTGATCCCCCCTCCCACACGCTTCTCTAAAGAACCTTCTCCCTGCCAGCCTTTTCATTAGGTATCTTATACATGCCATTTTTTCTTGATACCCCAGTTATCCAGCGTTTGATCATTGGGAGCCCGTTCAAGCTGCCTTGTGTCCTTGCACATAGCACTTGGGGCCCTTTCTTCCTCTGTGGCGCAGTAAGGTGCTCCAGGCTCCTCTAGGACTCTCCCTGCCCCAGACTTGGTTCCTTTAGTGGGAGACGCAGCACCTGACGTCCTCCGAGTGCTGTGACTCACTGCTCCTAGGAGTCATGCTTCTCTGCCAGTGGCTAAGCCAGGACACTTTCTGGCAGCAGTGATCCCCTGTGTGGCTTCGGCCAAACCAGATTACCTGTCTTTACTCTCACTGCCCTGTGTCTCTTCACAAGACAGGCAGCAAGGGGGGATGATGATGTTGTTGCCTTCCCCAGACTGTGACAGGTGAGCAGCACGGCCGCCGGGGCCCACACGACGCGTCCCTGCCTCTCTGCCGCCGTCCCCGCCTCTCTGCCGCCGTCCCCATCACCCCAAGCTCATTTCTGACTTAGAACTTCTGTGCCTGCTGGTCTCTCTTACTCTGGCAGCTGTCACGTGGAAGGGCAGGGTGGAAACACGTCGGATGGACAGAACACTTTCCATGTGTCCCAAAGCACACGAGCGACCTCCTTTTGTCCTCACAGCCATCTTGTGAAGGCAGACGGGGTGGGGTGGTGTCACCCCCAGTTCTCCAGTGAGAAAAATCACACTGCGGAGAGACCCAGAGACCAAGGTGATAGAGGGGCCCAGGGCCCAGGCTTTGCAGCTGGCTCATTCGCTCCAGTGACGTCAGCTGTCCGGTTCGGGCGCCTGTGACTGCCACGATTCCTCTGCCCACGTTGTAGTTTCTGTTCTTACTTTACAGTTTGTTGACATTGGAATAGTAACAAGTATTGAAGTAAACCATAAACAAGTGGATGTTGCAAAAAAAGGACAGGAAGTCTGTGTCAAAATAGAACCCATCCCTGGTGAATCTCCCAAAATGTACGGAAGACATTTTGAAGCTACAGATATTATCGTCAGTAAGGTAAGTATCTCGCTCAGCAAAAGTGGCCCCTTTGAAGAAAGGGGGCCGTCGGCTCTTCTGATGGCCTTTTACTCAGGAGCTGAGGGCTTACGTTTAGAATCCGATGGGACTGGATTCTTCGTTAGGGCTTGGCCTGTAGCCTGGCCTCCTGACAGTGCCCGCTAGGACTTCTGGGTCAGATCCCCAACAAACAGATGTGGTGCTGGCATTCTGCTCCCAGAAAATGCAGGCAGGCAGGCTCTGCTTTGGCAGTTTCTGCCTGAGCTTTCTTTGTGCCGAGCAGCATCTGGTAACAAACTCTGGGGCCACGTGCTCTTCTTTGGCACTTGTTTGTTACATTGTGTTGTTCACTCTGTGCCTTGGGCCTTACAGATCAGCCGGCAGTCCATCGACGCCCTCAAAGACTGGTTCAGAGACGAAATGCAGAAGAGTGACTGGCAGTTAATTGTGGAGCTGAAGAAAGTGTTTGAGATCATCTGACTTTTCCACACGGGTCAGGAATTGGAGTAAATGCAAAATGGTGTTGTCATACTACCAAGAAAACAAGGCAGACAATGGAATGGACCTATCTGAAAACTGACGAGCTAAGCATAGAAGGAAGAAAATAGGTGTATAAGATGTTTTCCATGAGAAACCAAGAAACTTACACTGGTTTGACAGTGGTCGATTACATGTCCCCACAGCTCCGGCGTGCCTGCTCACTCGTCCACGCCTTGCCCAGTCCTCCTCTACTGGCTGCTGTTTTAAAGGTTGCCCTTCCCCAAATTTGGATTTTTATTACAGATCTAAAGCTCTTTCAATTTTATACTGATTAAATCAGTACTGCAGTATTTGATTAACCAAGCTTCTGCAGATTTTCTGATTCTTGGGACTTTTTTGAGGTAAGAAATACTTATTTATGTATATCCTTCCCACAGTGGTGGTTTTCTTTTTCTTTCCCCCATGCGTTCTTCTGCCATATGCCCTTAGGAATTTTTTAAACTAGAAAATTAGGCATTCTGATATTTATCTGCTTTTGTGTGAAACCACGGTGTAAAGCATAACTGGCTGCTATTTACTGCTTGTGTGGTCATGAGAGTCCACTGTAATCAATCAATCAATCAGCACAGTTCTGAACTCCAATAAAGAACCCAGACATTGACCCGCGAGCTCTGCTAGGCTTCATGTCAGTCAGTGTAGCTGCTCTTCTGTGAGTCTCCATCCCCGTGCAGCTCGTTCTCTCAAACTATTTTATTAACTAAACAACTCATACCTTGCGTACTAGCACATGTTAACATTAGGAATTCTTATACATCAATCAATCTTGGTCTATTTTGTCCTAGCAAATTCTGTCATGCATACATTTTCTGATGAGACAATCAGTAGGGTGTTGATTACCTGTTTGGACTTAGTGTAAACACTAAATTGTTACAGAGACATCATAATGGTTTCTTCATATTAGTAATCTGATTGTAGCTAGTTTGTTATGGTTTTCCTGAAGAATGTGGGAAGTGGGTCCCTGAGGTAAGAGATCTATTAGCATCAGTGTAATTCTTCTGGCAGATCCCTAATATCTGACTACCTATTTATATAGCACAGTGTTGAATGAAGTCAGTGTAGGGTGTTGGAAGAAAATGTTCCTGAGTATTCACTGGCATAAACTATATTTTTAAAGTGTTATGGCATAACATATAGCATAGAAAAATACTTTTATATACATTTGAAAATCTGGACCATTCTTCATTAATGATTATTGACGTTTCTCAAGGGCCAGTAGAGGCAAAGACAAAACCGCTAAACCATCTGGGGGACATAATTTTTCCCAGGAAAAACTTAAATCCTCAATTGTGTGTGTGTGTGTGCTAATTCAAAATATGTAAATTCCTCCACTTGAAAGAAGTAAAGAAGATTTTCTTAACATGTTCCTGTGTTCATGCTTTGGGTCAGGAGTGATCAGAGTGAGTATTTTTGGAAGCTTTCTTTACCCTTGCTTGGAAAAAGTAGAACACCAGTCTGGGCCCCCTCAGGCATTTCAAAGCTTAGCATGAAGTGTGTAACGGTCCAGCCATAATAGTTCAGGATTTGCTTCCTAAAGGATTCACAAAAAGGAGCCTGTACAAAATATACATACAGTTCTTTAATAAACAACTGTAAACACTTCACTGTAAAAATCCATAAAACTTTATAAACAAACATTTTGTAAATAGAATCTATGCTACAGTAAAAGAATTAACACAGTTATTTACATGCAATACTGACAAATTTGGCACTTATTGAAAAGAAATGTACAAAAACACTTGGCTTAAAAAGAATTATAGAACTCAGAGCATTACTGTCATGCACTTTGCAAATACCTCACAAGCACTTTTATGGCACAGCTAGCGGAGAGCAGCAGGCGCCTGGTAATGTTCATGGAACTTTTAATGTGCTTCCGTAAGTCTGTTGTAAAACCACCTGAACATTGTCGAGAATAAAGTCAAATGCCATATTCCAAACCGACTCCACCGACTGCTGCATCAACCTGCAGGTGAGGAGAGACAGACAAGCGATCAGGAAAGAAAGACCGATTCCTTCAAGAATCTGTTTAACATATATAGTGATATTTAGGGTTTAAGGGTTTTAACATCTGTATATAAATACACTCAAAAACGTACTTCTGTGGTTTAAACTATATAAACCTTGGGAAACCTCGTTTTGACCCTTTTTTACTCCCCAGTGTTATGGTACTTCTTTCTCTGGCATTCAAAATACAGGGCTTCCCTTTTCAGTAATGCTGAAGAGCACAGTTAACGTAACTGATGGCCAGAAAGGGCACAACTCGCTCAGCGCCTCACCTCCCTCCAGTAGCTGTGGTGACTGACAGACATGCCGTTTTTTTCCCTTTGGGTAAAAGCACTGAATAGTTACCTTTTCATGTATTTTATAACTAGGTCCAGTTTTTCCAAATCTTTTTCCTCTATTAGATCAGTACAGTATTTCACAACTTGCAGAATGTCTTCTTCCATTGGATCTAGAGAGGGGAGAAATCTCAAATGAGGACCACCTTATGCTTTTGAAGGAGAAAGGCAGAGGTCTGCAGGGATCAAGGAAACTACGTGCTACAGTAGTGACTCAGAGCTGCCACACGAGTGGGCTGTGGTAAGGAACCTTTCCGAGCCGCCCCCAGAGGTCAGAAGGTTGGGGGGTGGCTGGTTTACGCTCATTAGAGTTAGGAAAATAGTTCCTCTATAGAGCTGAGTTCATGTTCTGTAGTCAGAGGACATCACATCTCAGTACCAGCCAGGCCAACCTGATATGGTAGTTATCCATTCTCTGAGCAAGGTCTTCACATCACTGAATTCCACAGCTCCAGCTAGGTTGGGCGCTGGGGGTCTAACACACCCAGACGGCTCAGGCTGCAAACCAGAAAGGCCAGCAACACCTGAAGTGGAAGCAGAGAGTTCTCCCTGTTAAGAAAACAAATGATAGAAAGTGCTATATTTACATAACATCGAGTACATAAACATCTGATGGAGGAGGTCAAAGTTTAAAAAGGATGAAAGAAATTACCAGAGGTTTCTCAGAGGCAGGACCTTCATGTTTTAGAAACCCATCAATTAACTTCTGGGGACTGCCACAGGCCCCTGGCAGAGTTTTTGCAGGACTGTTAAGCAGCATGTTCTTCAAAGGGCTCTGAATCTTTTTGGGGGGACTGATGATGGAGCTTTTTTTCTTGTTTCTTTTCTTTTCTTTCACCGCTGCTGGTTTTAGCTGCAGTAGCGGGTTCTTTGGCACTAAAAGAAGATGGCATAAGATCCTCAACACAACATGCCTGGAGAGCAGGACGGGCCCCTTCCTCCTCCCAAGAGCAGCCCTGAACACACACACGCACGCATGCATGCAGCACAGGCCTCCCTGAGGGAGGCGGCAAGTGACGGTGGCCCCGTGATTCCTAGGGTTGCTCAGCCACTTACTGGTGATGTTTGGGACCTGCTAGTCTATACGGGGCTCGCAGCAGTCAATGAAAACTCAACAGGCGAATTACTTCCAGCAGTTCAGCAGGCAGTATTCTGTTTTCATTTTAAATGTGGTATTTGTGACGCATGTTCAGAAACCTTCAGATTCTGGGCTTTAAACCTGCATCCTCTGAAGGATCGGTCTCAAAGGACAACTGGCTTGACAGATAATCAATTCAGAAGATTTCTGGGTAATAGCTTGTTCAGACTTTTAAGTCAAGAAGCTACAGATACAAATCCACCTAGGACTCTGACAGCACTTAACCTGTACTGCGTACTAGTTCTGTTCCCCTGATGTGAAGAGCACTGAACATGACTAACAGCTTAAAGACTCTGGCCATCATATATATACTACAACAATCAAACAATTTCATTTCTCACATCTTCACTTCTGTTACGTGTCACTGGCAAAGCTCACCAGATGTGCTGGCCTGCTGCGGGTGAGGGGTGCTTTCTCCCTGCCTTTGTCTTTGATCGTAGGCTGCTTTCAGCTCCTTTTGAAGCTCTGCAGGAAGGGCCGCAAACACCTCAGGGTCCACCTGGTGGAAAAGAGAAAGTTCGAAGTCAAACCTGAGCTGACTCTATATATATAGGCAGCTGGTTTATATTTTTCACGAAATAGACTATTTCAAATCATACTCTTCTGATCTGTATGAATTAGGTCCTCAACATCAAAGCTCATTAAATCCTCACAAGGTTATAGGGTGAGAATAAGGAATACAGCATTGAATGTGAATTGACTTAATTAAAAAAAAAAAACAAAAAACACTGTGCAGAACAACCAGGGCAAGAAGCACTAGTAGGAAATGAGAAGCACAACGCAAGAGAACAGGTGCATATGTGACGTTCTTCTTAAACATCAAACTCTGATTGTGTTATTGTCCCTAGTGTACGGTTACACATCTTCACCCTGGTACTCGAGTGTGGCCCAGGGTCTTCTCAGGCCAATGAAACAGCAGAGTGTGTCTGTCTTTGGGGTGGAAGCTGTAAGCACCCACACCCCATAGCCTCCCTCTTCGCTGCCCCCTGTTGTCCATACTTGGCTGCTCTGTCAGTTTGTGTCCCGCAGGTAATGTGGAGACGGGCCATCCCTCCTCCCCCAAGGGACGGAGTCAGCCACTGGGAGGTTAAGGGGCAAAGGAGAAAAGGAAAAGAGAAGTGCCCTGAGCTGGAAGCCAGATGGCCGAGGATATTCACGCTATGGTAGAAGGGCCTCAATTCAACTCACCTGTGAAAATGCTGGAAGGGCTATTACATTAATTCCCCCATCGCTGTTAGATTCTTGAGGTTCTGGTATTTGTAACAAAACTGTCCCAACTGGCTGTGGCAACATTCCTGTGCTGTAGCCATTTGCTGGTTCTCTCCTCCTGTCGCCAGGTGGCTCTCCTTGCTGCACAGCATACACTTGCTCCACCTGCTCCCGGAGATCAGGTGGAAGCGCTTCCAAGACAGACTGGTCTAGCTGTAAGACACCCGACAGATGCTGGGACGATGCATTTCCAGAGTCAACGCACCACTTTCACTTCCACTGCAACATCATGGATGGTGAACGCAAGGTGCAGGTTATCAGGCTAGGAAAGCCACCCCCAAAGCAGCACGTTTTTGAAACATCTTGGTCTTTTGCCACTGATGTCTGGCTGGTCATGCGTGGACTCGAGATGACAAGGGCAGGCCCCTGGCCAGTACCCCAGGGTCAGCTCAGCCATGTCTCCTCAATGAACCAGAGAGGTGGGCCCTTGTCAAGCTCAAATCTTAAACTTTGCCCAGGGGAAGTGGCCAGTGCCTAAGGCGCGTGTCCATTTCTGGGGTGAGGTAGAGTCCTGGGTCAGAGGTTTACCTTTCAGACAGGAGACTATCTGCCCCCGAATATAAATTATATTCGTCTGAGCAGCAAGCTAGGAAAAAGGGATTCTAGAAGCTCAACTCTCCAGCCTACACACTAGAATCCTCTGCCTATACATCCCTTTGAAAACAAGCAATTCCACATGCTGGTAGGCCAGTCTTACCTCGCTAGGAGCCACTATTTCGGGGTAACTCACCAGCACCAGGGACCCAGTGCGAGCATTTCCCAACCGCCCCTTTCCCTGGCCTCACAGCCAGCACATCCCACCACTTAGGGGAACAAAGAAAACTGATTTTCCCAACAGAGCTTAAAGTGCTATGTAAAGTTTCCAAAAAGCAAAAATGCCAACAGCATACCACGTTTACAGACCACACCAATGGAATTAATAGCTTGTGTTTGGAAAATCATTCACCCTATAGAGAGAACTGTTTGCAAGTGCTGCAAGAGAAACCTCTGACAAAAGGCCTCTACTAATGAGCAGCAAAGCCGTGCTGTTGAACAGAGCTGTGTCCACGTGATCACAACCGTGAGGGAGGCCCAGAGGCTGCTGACCGTGGCAGTTCACAGAACAGGCTTTCTTATCCATGTCTTACAACCTGCCAGAGTTGCAAATCTCTGCAAAAGCACAATCTTGCCCTGAACTTGTTTCCCATTTGGAACTAACACCACGATCCACCCTGTCAAGCTGCCCTTTCTCCCTTTCTTGGCTGTACTGATAACTTAAAAACATCATTCCTACTGTAAAACTACTTTTACACTGACATCGTATTTACAACTATAAATACATACCTGGGAAGGTGATGGGACCTCTATACTCAGGTTAAGTCTTGATTTTAAACTGATGGGAGAACGTAGACCATTCCATTTCCCTGAGGACTCAGCTTTGCTAGTAGTAACAGGACTGATGCTTGATGTCAGATGTGAAGAAAGAGATGGCAAGAAAGTGCAAGTTCTAGAGGCAGATGAAATTTCCAGATCCACAGCAGCCAGAAATACTGAAAATACAGGAAATGACATAAAATAGCCTCTTCGTTGTGGGGGGGGGGGGGGGAAGGAGCACTTTAATCCATTACAGATAAAGCTTTATTACTGATTCATCATAATTCAGAATGTCAGCGTGTTTCTGAGAGTCACAGGGAGCAAGGCTGGACGACCTGTACACTAACTTCACACTCCTGACGGTATAAGCTCCAAAACGAGAACCATGCTGACAACCACTGACCTTCCTTGTGCTCCTCTTCTGTGGGCTTCTTAGCTTTCTGAACTTGGAGGAGGTCAAGGACAGAGTGTGACCCACCAGGACAGTGGCTTGACTGAACTGCCGGGCGACTGGGACACGCAGAAGGGTTTGGATTAGTCGGAACCAACTGATTCACATGAATCCCAACCTAGAACCAGAATAAAATAGGTTTCTAGGAAAAAAAGTTAAATTCAAACAGCCTTTTATACAATTTATTACAAAAACGACTTCTATACTAGCTATACTAGCTACTCTCAATTTTACAGTATCTAATCTACCCAAACATAATCTCTTCAAAATCAGGAACTCCAAAAAAGTGGGAATACTGTACCCACTTAAGTTCTCATCAATTGAGTTTTTGTGTTTATTTATTTTTGGCCACGCCGTGTGGCTTGTGGGATCTTAGTTCCCTGACCAGGGATCGAACCTGGGCCCACAGCAGTGAAAGCGCCGAGTCCTAACCACTGGACCACCAGGGAATTCCCAATTAAGTTTTTAAAATAAAACTTGAACAAAATTTAACTAGGGGACAGTCTACTTGCAACCTTACTTTACCTATCATTTTTGTCAATAAAAACCAGGCTTGGGGGTGGGGTGGGCAGTGGGTATGCGGCAGGCAGGCATCCACACAGATAAGCACCACTCCCTGCCCATGACAGTACTCCAGGGAGGAGTTTCATCACTGTTGGCTTAGTGACTTTTTAATCCTTCCACAACACCCATACCAAGCGAGTAACTATCCTTTACTCACACACAACCTACAAAGGTTAATCTTTAAGAAAATGAAGGCTTTTACATTTTTGATGCCCTCTCACTGATCATGCATCCTCACGTGCCCATGGTAAACTCTCCCTTCTAGATCATCATTTGTATCAGACATCAGAACAAACTTCTGATGAAAAAGAACCTTAAAGGTCAAGAAACATTTGCAGCTTCACACTCCCCCCAGCCCCGTCTCCTTCTGCGGGAACCAGAGCAGGAAGCAAATAACACACGTTAAGATAAGTCTTTGGTGGTTTAAAAGAAAGGCACTATAAAAATTCAAGATATGAAACTTACTATTCTAAGCAGAAAACAGATTTCAGAACAAATGTGAATTCTTAAATAAGGAGACCAGCTCAGATGAGAAAGTCGTTTTTCAATCTCTCTTCTTATATTACATCAGTGGAGCTGAAAAAGCTGCATATAAACCCCCTAAACTGCACCATGACCACCCTCCAATCAACCCTCAAATAAGAAAAACATTCCAGAAAATCCTGCTTTAAAATGTTACTACTCACCCCTCTCATGTCCGATATGTTGAGTTTCATCGTATGAAACATGTTTAGTGCAGCCTTTGCAATTACTTTTGCTCTATCCGTTGCCTGGTCAAGAGTCACAGTCCTGTAAGTGACAGAACTAACTTTTTTAAAGGAACAAAAGCTACATTCCGTATGTATTCCCTGGTACCTCAGTAGTATGGAACGGCTTAAAGAGTTAAAGTTGTAAAGCAAGTTATCAAAAAGTCTAAATAAGTATTAAATATGATCCTTAAAAAAGCAGGAGATAGTCTTCCTTCAAGGAAGCCAATAATGCTAAATTAATTACATTGGCAACAAGTGGGAAAAGAAAAATCATCAAGAACATTGGGACTTTCAGAGAGCTGGTCAACCAAAAATAAGTTGAGAAAAATGTTTTAAAGAAATGTACTTCAGTTAATGTATATTCAAATATAAGCTTATTATGTTGCAACTAAAGCCTGAGCAGTAAGTACAATGTTTTAGATTCCCAGAGATGTTTTAGGTTGCAAGATTATCTATGTTGAGGTACGGTTAATATTCAGAAGAGAAAGATGAATCTCCCAGATTCTCCTGACTCTATTTTCCACATGTGAATATGCCCAGTACACGGGCGTGCGGACACAGAAACGTGTGCACACCTCTGAGGAAGGAAGTATGGTGGCGCCGTGTCTAAAATCCAGAGAGACTACAATATGCAATTTTTACACCTGTAAGAACTCAAGGGGGACCAGAGAATGTGCCAGCAATATCAGGTGCCCAAGACTACATTTACTCTCTTTTTTCAGTACTATGAATACATTATGTATTTATCTATGGAAAGTACCTATTTCTTTAAGGAAATCATTTGCAAAAAATTTCCATTGGTTTGTTTCCTAATGATTACCTTAAATTTATTTCACACAGATAAATAGAGAGTAACTTAAAAGCAAGATTTGTAGTGGACCATAGTGGTTTAAACACGTGTTTATCTTCATTTCTTTCCAAAACAACACTAAATGGACTTGAAATTATTTTTGAAAGGTGTAAACTCTTAAAAGATAGAAAAGGGACAGAAGACAAGAGGAGAGGAAAAATGTCAGCCATAATTTAGAATACTCAAATGCCTGCTAAATGCCTAAAGCAAGGCACCAACTTTGAGATAAGCCAGTTTATGCTACAGAACCTCAGAAGAGCTCAGCAATTAGAGGTGTCAGGTGTGTCTGACAGGAAGGGGAGAGAATACATGGGAAGCAGGCTCTCACAGCTGGCCATCCTCCTTCCCGGACGGCTTCCCAGAGATGGGAATGTTGACACAGAGAAGCTACGGGGGGTCAGGCACAGCAGAGGAAGAGCGAGGCCCCTCGCCCGGAAGCAGCACAGTACACCCCTTCCCACCCAGACCCCTCTCCTCCTGAGTAACCAGAACACTAGCTGTCACCGGTCCATCTTCTCACCCAGCCCCTAGGTGGAACATCTCACAGGAAGAACCGCAGATGCTGCCAGCTGGTTGAGGTAACCAAAGACCAAGCCCCTCCAGCCGCCCTCCCAGAGTGAAGCCCCCTGGTCTGCGTGTCCCACTAAGAGTGCAGAGGCTCCCACAACATTTCAGCAGTTCACGTATGAACAGCCAAGAACTATCAGATAGATAAATGCTTGAAGAAAATCTCTGATATAAAAGACAGCAACCAAAACAGGAAAAAAGGAACTCAGAAACAGACTGACACTGGGACTTGAAGAACATTTAAGAGGTTAGAGAGAACTCTGTATCTGTGAAGTAAGAGATACTATAAATACTTAATGTCCAAAGAATAAATTTTAAAACTCCAATGTAAAATGTTGGTATTGATAGAAATGAAAAATTGAATACTGGCAAAGTACCTGGCACGAAGACAAACCAATACCATCCCAGAACACCTGTGATAAAGAGAAGATCCTGAAAGTTCCAGAAAGAGCAGATCTCCTATAAAGAACAGGCAATTAGAAGAGCAGTGAACTTCTCAATAGTAACCCCGAAAAAGATGACGACAATGGAGCCTTTAAATGTCTGAGGAAAAATGATTTCTAAGATATGTAAGTCAGCACACCACTGAGCGTGAGGACAGACAGGTTTACACCCATGAATTCCTTCTCAAGGTACGAGGAGATCAGGGATCTAGGAAAACAGGGATCCAACGCAGAGAATGGGCACCCCACGACTCCAACTTTTCAGCAAGTCTTAAAATAAACGAATTCAGACCGGAGTAGCAGGTTGGGGGCCCCAAGAGAAAGGCCTCCAAGAAAAGAGATCAAACCAGTAACAGACTTGCTGATGTGTTAAAACACAGTCACAGTGGAAGGGAGTTTGGGGATAAACTCAGTGGCAAATTCACAAAAAAGCAAGCAAAACGAGATACTCAGTTAACTCCAGGAAAAACATATTCAAGAGGAAAGAAAATGTGATCCTAGTGGACACTATGGACCAGCTATGTACAGTATGTACAGGTCATAATAATGGGACAGTGGAGAGTGACTGAACCAAAACCCACCAAGCCGACTGGGGGCACAGGAAAGAAACGCATCTGGGGAGAAGAGCAACAGGCAGTGGAGGAGAGAAGGGAGAAAACCCTCTTCTACAGAAGCAAGTCAGGCAAACGAGGCATATATCTAGAAATATGGATGTAAATATCAGAAGAAACCACAAAAAGGTTGAAAAGTGTGGTGCTCAGAGCTGGCGAGAGGTGCAAAGGACTGGAGGTTGTATTTGACCTTTTCAATTTCGTTTATCACATTTACATATATATATATATATATATATATATATATATATATATATATATATATATACACACACACACACACACACACACACACATACATACATATATTATATATATACACACACACAATTCAAATTAAAAACACATATACAGAAAAGAACTCCAAGAATTCTTTTCCCAAAAGGAAAACTGTTATAAGAAAAATTTTCCCAAGTGATAATCAAGCCACAGATCTCAATCTACACGTGGCTCTTTGACTGATCCAACTTAAATTTTGTCGTTTCGATGACAGTATCAAAATGTGCCTGTGAGTCACATGATTGCCATGCAGCTTTTGATTAAGGCCAATTACAAGAGATTACAGAATTATTATACACTTCTGAGTTTACTAAACCACACAGGACTTCAGTTTGACTACAGCACGGGTCCAAACTACTTCTGGGAAGGGCCAGATGGAAAATAGCTTGTACTCTGTTGTCTCTTTCACCTATTCTTCATTTTTTACAATCTTTTATATAAAAATCATTCTTAGCTCCCATGAATCATGTAAAAACAGGCCACAGGCTGGATTTGGCCCACAGGAAGTAGTTTGCCAACCCCTGAATTAGAGGAAATACAGGATCAGTATTATAATATTTCATAAGCTCTCACCTAAAGCATTTCTTATGCAGTTACAATACCACCAAAATGTTAGGCTTAAATTAATGGCTTACAATTGGTCTACATCTTATTACATTTATAAAATTACACTTGTTTCAATTAATCACGTGCTGTTTACGCCTTATCATGTCTCATCCAAAGATATTTATTTTAAGGGCATGGCAAAATGTATACTTTATTGCCAGCAATGCAGGCAGATTTTTGAACTGTCCTGTGTTTACCAAACAAAAGTCTTGTTAGAGATAAACACTGAAATATCTGTGGAAGAAATGATACTGTATCTGAGATTTGCTTCAAAATAACTGGGGGGAAGGAGAGGAAGGATGGTGCAGGTGCCCACCAGCAATTGTGGAGATCAGGTGATGGGTACATGGGGTTCATTACACTGTTTTCTCTACTTACATGTTTAAAATTTTCAAAATAAAATTTTTTAAAAGTTTAGGACAAAAATGAACAAATACCAATAACAGCAAGCAGATATGTGCTTACCAAAAAAGCCGAATGAATATTATCCTTGAATTGGGGGAAATAAAGTACAGTTAAAATCCCAGTTTTTCTTAATGCTGTAATTAGATTTTTGGAATATCTGGATTTTCCAAAAAGGATTAAATGAAGGCTGATTTTCTTATTCTGCTTAGACTGAGTGAGCCCCTAGGTACTGCTGAATGCATCACAATATACAGTTCTAAGAAACTATAAGATATTTAAAAATGCACAGACAGCAAGAGGAAACTACTACACTGTATTTTAACTTATCTGTCAATCAACCAAAGCTTTAAAGATACAGTGTACTGTGTAGTATAAAATGGCATACAAAATTAGGTAGTTTCATATTGGTCACAAATCTTACATGAAGTTTTATATTAGTGGCCCTCACATTAAAAAAATAGGGTTCTAAAATGCCTTCTACCAGTTTCCAGAGACTACCATAATCTGATTAATCTTTTCACGAAAAGAAATTACACCTCCCTAAATGAAGTAAATGTCTCATTGAAATCGTTTTCTGAATTATTACACTGACGTTTCCCTGCAGGACCCTTCCGCCAAGTCCACAACCGCCTCCCTTTCTGTCCCTGCACTAAACTCCACAGCCTCAAGACCCCAAGAACAGTCTGCCCGGTCAGGGACACACAGACAGGCTGGCCTGGAACCTGGCAAGTCAGCGTAGTTCTGACAGCCTTGGGCTGAGACCCGGCTCCGCAGAATGTCCAGGAACATCAGCGTTTTGCAGATTTTTATTCATACTCTTCCTCAGTTTTTTCCATTTTCCATTAATTGTAATAACCTGCACTGAAACATCAATATCCAATATCCTTTTTAAGATAAGCTTACCTGGTGATGTTATCACAAATTCCATGGCCTCCAAATTTTGCAGTTTCTACAGGGGCCCCCGGCTTTCGTACCATGATTTTGAGAGTCAGGCGTTTACCCCTCACGCCAGCAGCTTCAAGTCGCCGTTGGATTTCTTCTGAAAGACTCAGAAGAAAAGCTTCTGCTTCTTTAGGCTACAGAAAGGCAAACAAAAAAAAATACCCTCCATGTTATTTTCCTACATGCCTAACAATTCTTCTCAAGTAGATTAGCTTTCAATATTAAACATTTGTATGATTTAGTGCCCTGCTCTTGTCTACTTAAAAACAAACATTCTGCCAGTTCTGGGAAAGGCAAGAGTTTTAAGACTTAATTTCAAGCATCAAGAGTCTATGGTCTAGTTGGAGAGACAGGACTACGTGAAAATATAAAGAATATAAGGTAAAACCTGTGAAGAGAGCAGTACCTGGGTAAACCTTATTCCATAGTTGATCTCAGCTGAAACAGATTTTCTTTCCTTTTCAGTTCGAACTGGTCTATCGTCCAAACCACGGCAGAACCTATAAAGCATCTGACCTGTTTTGGGACCAAATTCTTTTTGGAGTTTTGCCATGGTCATATATTGCAAGTCTCCACAAGTTCTAATTCCCAAAGATGTCAACTTGGATTCCATTGAGCGTCCAACTCCTAGGAAAGGGACAGTTCTTTAATTCTGCATATAAGCTATTAAAAACAATTGAGCATTATGAAATAACTATTCATGCACAAACAACTAATTTAAAATAATCTCCCTTAAAATTCTGAAGTGACATAACTGAAGCATCTCATAGATTAAGAATTGTTTTTTTGGTTGGTGCAAATCATCCTAGTAAAGTTATTTCTAGAAGCTACTTCTCAATTTGGACTCTACCTATAGGTGAACCAGAACTTTTCAAATGTGTATGACTAAGTAAGTTCTCCAAAAAATGTGATTTTTATTTATTACTGATTAAAAAGTTTTCTATCTTATTTACAAAATCAACTAAGTTACAGACTCGTTTAAGCTAGTCTATAGTATGACTTACAGACATACTAGGAGACTCAGGAATGTTAGGGATTCTACTATGATTTTGGCAAGGACCAAACTTCTCAATGGTTCAGCCACATTTTCTCTGAATGGGAACTAGAACAAGAAGTCATGACAGAGGTCCAAGCCCACATGTCACTTGCTCTCATACTGGACAAAGTGGCACAAGTGACGTGGGGATGAAGTTTCCTGAGCAAAGCAGCAGCGAGGGGAAGACAGACAGATGTCTTTTACCAACAAAGATTATCTCCCTGGAAGGGCAGTCAGTGTCCCGCAGCTGGGCCAGCGTGCAGCAGCCCCTCGTCACCGTCTGCAAGATGCAAGGTTGGAGCCTCGCCCAAAGGATGCTCATGAGCTCTGTTGCTCCCCATGTACCCAAAAGCTTAACGAAGGTACATAAGTCTGGGAAAGCGATTTAAGAGTAACCTGGGGGAACTAAAACTCTTATTAAAATGGTCTCCACACCATGAGATCAGTATTGTCCATCAGTGAGGAAGACTGCGGTCTGGCCTTCTGTAGGATGTTACCAGGGAGCTCAGAGTGGAGTCTGGGGTCGCCTACCTGTCACCGTTATTGTCACTTCTGGCTCCAGTTCTCTGAGTGGCCCTGGTGGGGGGAGGAGCATTCTCGTCCAGGTTCTGCCAGGAGAACCTCTTGGAGCAGTTACGCAGACACACGGTTAGGAGGGAGGTGGTCAACTTTACAAAAGGTCTATGACCACAGAGGTGGGCGAGACAAGTTTAACCCAAGAAAATCTGTCCCCTAATGGAAGTCAGATGAAAGGTGTTAAGGGTGCTGTACCCCATTTGTGCCATTTTCAAGTTCAAGTCAGAACAGAGAACAAGCAAGAATAGCAGAGTCTGAGTTAACAACAAGAGAATCCTCCAGAGGAAGACCATTCACAAAAAGACAAAATTCTAAGTGAAACCTATTGGAGTATTTTTCAAGATGGGGAGGAGGAACCCAACGAAGGGACAAATCAGATACGAGGGTGGCCAAAGCCAGAGAGACACTCTATGCAGCTGTTCGTGTTCAGGGAAGGCTTTCTGTCTCTATTTCTTTCCGTCCCATCGTTGCCCCAACTCCCCACCCTCAAGATGTGATCATGATCTTTCCCTGACACATCTGATCTGTTCTCCCTGATTTGCAAAATCAGCAAGAGGCAATAATCAGCAAGAGGCAATAATCCTGCATTAACTGTGTGTATTGGGATGGGTAGGGGGAAAACCTATAGTTCTTGAGAGTCTCTTGAGTATACCAGAACACAATTATTATTCACTAAGAGGTACAAAAGAAAGGCTATTACATTAAATATCACCAAGTTGACAGTTACAGAAAGATAGAGAAGATGAAAAGGCAGAGGGCTATGTACCAGATGAAGGAACAAGAAAAAACCCCAGAAAAACAACTAAATGAAGTGGAGATAGGCAACCTTCCAGAAAAAGAATTCAGAATAATGATAGTGAAGATGATCCAGGACCTTGGAATAAGAATGGAGGCAAAGATTGAGAAGATGCAAGAAATGATTAACAAAGACCTAGAAGAATTAAAGAACAAACAAACAGAGATGACCAATACAATAACTGAAATGAAAACTACACTAGAAGGAATCAATAGCAGAATAACTGAGGCAGAAGAACGGATAAGTGACCTGGAAGACAGAATGATGGAATTCACTGCTGCGGAACAGACTAAAGAAAAAAGAATGAAAAGAAATGAAGACAGCCTAAGAGACCTCTGGGACAACATTAAACGCAACAACATTCGCATTATAGGGGTCCCAGAAGGAGAAGAGAGAGAGAAAGGACCAGAGAAAATATTTGAAGAGATTATAGTCGAAAACTTCCCTAACATGGGAAAGGAAATAGCCACCCAAGTCCAGGAAGCGCAGAGAGTCCCATACAGGATAAACCCAAGGAGAAACACGCTGAGACACATAGTAATCAAAGTGGCAAAAATTAAAGACAAAGAAAAATTATTGAAAGCAGCAAGGGAAAAACGACAAATAACATACAAGGGAACTCCCATAAGGTTAACAGCTGATTTCTCAGCAGAAACTCTGCAAGCCAGAAGGGAGTGGCATGATATACTTAAAGTGATGAAAGGGAAGAACCTACAACCAAGATTACTCTACCCGGCAAGGATCTCATTTAGATTTGATGGAGAAATCAAAAGCTTTACAGACAAGCAAAAGCTAAGAGAATTCAGCACCACCAAACCAGCTCTACAACAAATGCTAAAGGAACTTCTCTAAGTGGGAAACACAAGAGAAGAAAAGGACCTACAAAAACAAACCCAAAACAATTAAGAAAATGGTCATAGGAACATACATATCGATTATTACCTTAAACGTGAATGGATTAAATGCCCCAACCAAAAGACATAGACTGGCTGAATGGATACAAAAACAAGACCCATCTATATGCTGTCTACAAGAGACCCACTTTAGACCTAGGGACACATACAGACTGAAAGTGAGGGGATGGAAAAAGATATTCTATGCAAATGGAAATCAAAAGAAAGCTGGAGTAGCTATACTCATATCAGATAAAATAGACTTTAAAATAAAGAATGTTACAAGAGACAAGGAAGGACACTACATAATGATCCAGGGATCAATCCAAGAAGAAGATATAACAATTATAAATATATATGCACCCAACATAGGAGCACCTCAATACATAAGGCAACTGCTAACAGCTATAAAAGAGGAAATCGACAGTAACACAATAATAGTGGGGGACTTTAACACCTCACTTACACCAATGGACAGATCATCCAAAATGAAAATAAATAAGGAAACAGAAGCTTTAAATGACACAATAGACCAAATAGATTTAATTGATATATATAGGACATTCCATCCAAAAACAGCAGATTACACGTTCTTCTCAAGTGCGCACGGAACATTCTCCAAGATAGATCACATCTTGGGTCACAAATCAAGCCTCAGTAAATTTAAGAAAATTGAAATCATATCAAGCATCTTTTCTGACCACAACGCTATGAGATTAGAAATGAATTACAGGGAAAAAAACGTAAAAAGGACAAACACATGGAGGCTAAACAATACGTTACTAAATAACCAAGAGATCACTGAAGAAATCAAAGAGGAAATCAAAAAATACCTAGAGACAAATGACAATGAAAACACGACGACCCAAAACCTATGGGATGCAGCAAAAGCAGTTCTAAGAGGGAAGTTTATAGCTATACAAGCCTACCTAAAGAAACAAGAAAAAGCTCAAGTAAACAATCTAACCTTACACCTAAAGAAACTAGAGGAAGAAGAACAAACAAAACCCAAAGTTAGCAGAAGGAAAGAAATCATAAAGATCAGAGCAGAAATAAATGACATAGAAACAAAGAAAACAATAGCAAAGATCAATAAAACTAAAAGTTGGTTCTTTGAGAAGATAAACAAAATTGATAAGCCATTAGCCAGACTCATCAAGAAAAAGAGGGAGAGGACTCAAATCAATAAAATCAGAAATGAAAAAGGAGAAGTTACAACAGACACCGCAGAAATACAAAGCATCCTAAGAGACTACTACAAGCAACTTTATGCCAATAAAATGGACAACCTGGAAGAAATGGACAAATTCTTAGAAAGGTATAACCTTCCAAGACTGAACCAGGAAGAAATAGAAAATATGAACAGACCAATCACAAGTAATGAAATTGAAACTGTGATTAAAAATCTTCCAACAAACAAAAGTCCAGGACCAGATGGCTTCACAGGTGAATTCTATCAAACATTTAGAGAAGAGCTAACACCCATCCTTCTCAAACTCTTCCAAAAAATTGCAGAGGAAGGAACACTCCCAAACTCATTCTATGAGGCCACCATCACCCTGATACCAAAACCAGACAAAGACACTACAAAAAAAGAAAATTACAGACCAATATCACTGATGAATATAGATGCAAAAATCCTCAACAAAATACTAGCAAACAGAATCCAACAACACATTAAAAGGATCATACACCACGATCAAGTGGGATTTATCCCAGGGATGCAAGGATTCTTCAATATACGCAAATCAATCAATGTGATACACCATATTAACAAATTGAAGAATAAAAACCATATGATCATCTCAATAGATGCAGAAAAAGCTTTTGACAAAATTCAACACCCATTTCTGATAAAAACTCTCCAGAAAGTGGGCATAGAGGGAACCTACCTCAACATAATAAAGGCCATATATGACAAACCCACAGCAAACATCATTCTCAATGGTGAAAAACTGAAAGCATTTCCTCTAAGATCAGGAACGAGACAAGGATGTCCACTCTCACCACTATTATTCAACATAGTTTTGGAAGTCCTAGCCACGGCAATCAGAGAAGAAAAAGAAATAAAAGGAATACAAATTGGAAAAGAAGAAGTAAAACTGTCACTGTTTGCGGATGACATGATACTATACATAGAGAATCCTAAAACTGCCACCAGAAAACTGCTAGAGCTAATTAATGAATATGGTAAAGTTGCAGGATACAAAATTAATGCACAGAAATCTCTTGCATTCCTATACACTAATGATGAAAAATCTGAAAGAGAAATTATGGAAACACTCCCATTTACCATTGCAACAAAAAGAATAAAATACCTAGGAATAAACCTACCTAGGGAGACAAAAGACCTGTATGCAGAAAACTATAAGACACTGATGAAAGAAATTAAAGATGATACCAACAGATGGAGAGATATACCATGTTCTTGGATTGGAAGAATCAACATTGTGAAAATGAGTATACTACCCAAAGCAATCTACAGATTCAATGCAATCCCTATCAAATTACCAATGGCATTTTTTACGGAGCTAGAACAAATCATCTTAAAATTTGTATGGAGACACAAAAGACCCCGAATAGGCAAAGCAGTCTTGAGGCAAAAAAATGGAGCTGGAGGAATCAGACTCCCTGACTTCAGACTATACTACAAAGCTACAGTAATCAAGACAATATGGTACTGGCACAAAAACAGAAACATAGATCAATGGAACAAGATAGAAAGCCCAGACATTAACCCACGCACCTATGGTCAACTAATCTATGACAAAGGAGGCAAAGATATACAATGGAGAAAAGACAGTCTCTTCAATAAGTGGTGCTGGGAAAACTGGACAGCTACATGTAAAAGAATGAAATTAGAATACTCCCTAACACCATACACAAAAATAAACTCAAAATGGATTAGAGACCTAAATATAAGACTGGACACTATAAAACTCTTAGAGGAAAACATAGGAAGAACACTCTTTGACATAAATCACAGCAAGATCTTTTTTGATCCACCTCCTAGAGTAATGGAAATAAAAACAAAAATAAACAAGTGGGACCTAATGAAAAAATAAATAAATAAATAAATAAATAAATAAATAAATAAATATCACCAAGTTAACCACGATCAACCTAATCTAATTGAACTGTCCCTCTATGGAAGAAGAGAGGTTCCTCTCCATTACAAGCTCATCTAATGGAATGGAATGGCCTGAAGTTGAGTGGGGGAAGGAGGCATGGATGGTCTACCTCTAACCCCTATGACGTTTGCACAGGGGGGAAAAGTTAGCTTGGAATCAGCACCAAGACCCCGAATGGGTGCTAGTTTGATTGCTTCGTGTGAGCGTTTTTACGGAAAGGAGGCCCCTCTAAGGAGGAAGTAACAGGGTCTTGAGAGTCAAATTGAGTGCAGCCACCTAGAAAGGGAAACATGAAGGAAAATGTGCTAGCGTAGAACCAAGGTTCTGAGAAGGAGAGAAGAAAAATGCAGCTGTGGAAGCGGCCAGCCAGTCAAGCCACTGGACGAAGACGTGGCGTCTGTCCTTGAAGGGGAACCACGAGCCCAGGCTAAGAACAGCCAGGAACGCCTCCTCCCGGCACCTGGACCTTGACAGTCCAGAGACGCAGAAAAGTCAAGTTCCAAAGCATCAACCTTTGCCATCTAAGTTAGCACCGTTCAACAGAACTTTCTGTGGTGATGGAACCGTTCTCTTCTGTGCTGCCCAGTTCAGGAGGCACCCGCCCCATGTGGTTACTGAGCACTGACTGCAATGTGGGCAGTACAACGGGGAAGAGGAATTTTAATTTTATTTAACTTTAATTAATTTAACCTAAAATTTTCTAGCTTCACTTGGCTAGTGGCTCCCGTATCAGGACAGTGTAGATGGTCATGTACACCTACACGGCCGCGGTGCTTATCTGACACGAGAAGAAAGAGACGGAAACCTCAGAGTGGGTGCACACACCCAGCAAAGGACGGACAAGGGGCAGAAGGTCCTACAAGCCAGGGTGGAAAGCCTTGCAAAGAGCCACAGAAACAGCGGAAAGAGTTACCGCATTTAAACAGTTGTTGGGGACAGTCCTTTCTTTCATTAGCTAAACAGATCTCGCTGGGTAATCTATATGCTAGCCCAACATGCAGTCATTACTCTGTGGCGCCTTCATAAACTTACTAGCGTGTGTTCCCCTTTTACGCGGCTGTAATGATCGTGTGCTGTGTGCCAGGCACGCTGTGTGCTCAGTCACCGGTCAGGGCACACAGGGACAGAGGGAGCTGGCGGGGGACAAGGGGGGAGGCGCGTTTAGCGTGGACCCGCTTCTGGTTATTGGTTACAGAGCAGGACTTACTCAAAGCATGTGCCACAAAGTGTCACCATGTATTCATCTTCAACTATCTCTGGGAGACGACAAATTTTTAACAAAGATGAACAAGTTTCCTTCTTGTAAGAATTCTCAGAACTTACTACTGGGTGGGCCCCTCCACCGCACAGCGTTCCCGCATGCATGTGGAACCTTTTTTCAAAGGGACAGCTTGTACTTGAGACGGGTTACCATCTCAGGGCAGGAGTAACAACAGAAAAGGCTGACGTTTTACATACTGAAATGTTCTAAATCTTCCTGACAATAAATTTGGGGATTTTTATAAAAGTCAATGGTCTTACACATGAAGATCTCTCGAACAATTCTGGGCGGCCACAGGCTACCAGCTGGTTCTGGCGGCGAGAGGAGCGGGTGGATCGCCAGAGGAAGCCGATCCTGGCCGCCCCCGCCTCCCCCAGATTTCACGGTTCTCTTAGGAACTTCAAAGCTGTGCCTAAGAACTCAACCAGGACACGTAAATCCACACGTGCCCTTCAAAGAGTAAAGTCCTTCCAGCCAGGAAGCAAATGAAGGTGAAAGGTAAGATGACTAGGTCAAGGAACTAAAACTAAAACCTCTCTGTTTCTGTGTAAAAAAAACCAAACCAAACAAACAAAAAACACTTACAAAAATGATGCATTATAAAGATGGCGCTGTGGACGGAACTGTGTCTCTTCAAGATACCTATGCTGAAATCTTAATTGCCAGTACCTCAGAATGTGACTAACTGGAGAAAGGTCCTTCGTAAAGGTAATTAAGGTAACAAGAGGTCATATAGGTGGGCCCTAATCCAATAGCACTGGTGTCCCTATAAGAAGAGATCAGGACACAGACACACAAAGAGAAAACACCATGTGAAGACACAGGGAGAAGACGGTCACCTACACGCCACGGAGAGAGACCTCAGAGGAAACCCAGCACACTGGCAGCTCACTCATGGACCTCGAGTCCGCAGGATCTCGAGGAAATAAACTGCTGTTGTTTAAGCCACGCAGTCTATGGTATTTTGTTATGGCAGCCTTAGCAAACTAATAAAGATGCCAAAGTAATGATACTTTGAACTCAAATTTCACATGCACTTTAAATACACTGGTTCCTTCTTATATAAAGCTGCAATAAGACATGTTATTAAAACTCCTAAATTGTGTTGTCTAATAAGGTAATTTGCTAGCATTATTTTATAAGGTTAATTACTCTTCAGATTTAACCTCAAACTGACCATCAAAATGTCATACTTCACATTTCTGATACTACCACATTCTTGGACGTTATTTACTAGGGAGTCAGGAGGCTTCAGAACTAACCCATCATAAAATGGCATTTGGGTCATTTAATATTTTTGGCCTATAACAAAAATTGCTAAGTTAGTTCAGATATACTTTTCTTAGGTTTAAGAACATGCATCTAAAAATACCACTAAATCCACTGTTAAAAGTGTTAAAACTTTTAACAACAAATGAATAAAAAAAAAACCTTTCACCAAAAGTATACTCTCTTGAACTTTCCCACCACAAACACCTGGGAGCTTTGTGAAGCTAACGCAGGCTGCTTTACAAAAACAGGAGAGGATGATCTGAAATGGTATCCTGGATTACTATATGGCTTAGAGAAATTTCTTAAAAAGAGGTACCTACCATAGAAAGCAAGTCTAAATATTTAATAATTGTGAAATGAACTGCCCTACACACAAAAATTACATCTGTCCAAGGCCCCAAAGGGCAACCATTTTCCATTTACAATGAATTATACTTGATTTCTCCAAGGAGAGATTTTTACATGCTGGGTTAGCGAGCCACGCTACACAAGAAAGTAAGATAACTAACCATCCTGCCCATTACGTGAGAAAGGTATGCCTTTTTGGACATTTTACTTCAACCTGAGTTAACAAAATACAATACTTCATTTTAGGTTTTCTTCTTCCTAATATGGTTTATACATTTTCTACTTTTAAAACTATTTGTTTAGTAAACTCAGAAAAGTATCACTAGTTTGGAAGGACAATTTTGTAAATAGGGGAATCGATTTTCAAAACTTTATCTTGGGTCTAGAAGTACACTATTTCAATTTTGATTTATTTAAAGAACCAAAAGTCAATTTCATCATATTCTTTTAAATATGACTTCTTAGAATTCCTTGATCTTGGTACTTGAGAAATACTTAAATACTTAAAGTAAAACACATGAGAGGCAAAACTAAAATGTTATATTAAGGTTCTGACAAAGCAACTGAAAGGATATTCATTGTGGAGTTCTAAATTTTGTTTCCCATGGCACTCAATAAAAGATTAAAAAATTTTAATTCATTTTTTAAAAAAGAAAGAAACGTTATACATCTATGAAAAGCACTAATGAATACTTACAATAAATAAAAGTTAAAAAGAAACGATCTGTATTTACCTGGTAGATTAGTAACTAGCTGACCTCTGATAAAATCATCTACTTCTTCTGGTTTTAAGTGGTACTGGCCATCTGGTTTTGCTTTCCTAGTTGCCATTCTAGCCAGGAGAATATTAGAACCTATAAATTTTTTTTAAAAAAAGGAAAGAAAGAAAGAAGTCATTCAAGAAATATTCACAATTATTTTCAAAATTTCTTAACAAAGACATCTACAGACAGGTTACCTATCAAATTTCTAAAGAGAATGAAAATAATGTGCAACTTTGATCATTTCAAGCACAGTACACAACTGGCAGAATTCTGTTAAGTATTACAGATTATAACCAGCATGGTTCCTGGACAGATGTTACCTTCTGTTCCAAAGCACGTGACATTTCAACATCTCCTACCCAGGTAAAGGAATAGAGAAAACAGTCCTAATCTAAGATTGGAGGTTTATAGGAATTGTGGGCAATGATCGGCAATCAGTTCATTTTACCAACCAATGTTTATCTGTTTGTTTGTTTTTGGCCGTGCCACGTGGCTTGGGGGATCTTAGTTCCCTGACCAGGGATCGAACCCGGGCCCCCTGCAGTGGAAGCGCAAAGTCCTAACCACTGGACCACCTGGGAAGTCCCTCATTTTACCAACCAATGGATCCACGCTGGGTAGAAATAAGGCCAAAGAAATGCCATTGGACTTGGGGGGGGAAAGCCCAAAGAACCAGATGTCTCACTGTATGATCAGAACATGTGGAGGAGAAACTGAGGGTATGAGCGCCTTAAAAAAGAAGACAGACAGTGACAGCGAGGTCCAAGGTGTGTGAATGGGCACAGACAACTAACGCAGGGCAGAGAGAAGGCTACTGGAGCCCGAGAAGGTATCAGGCATCTGAGAAATACCTAAATGGGGTCAGATGAACTTCTGTGTAAATAATAAAATCTCCACGAATTACAGAAGACTTCTATAAAGCACATATCTTAGTTTTACTTACATTAAAAACGGTGTGTTTTCCTAGGGTAAATGTATAGATATTCATGAAGAGAAAAAGTACTGGAAAGGCACACTAAAATGATAAAAGTGGTGAGTTCTGAAGAAAAGAGGGCTGAGAAGTGGAAACATCATTTGGGATTTTTGTCTTAATTATGTGCTTGAACTTAAAAGGACATATTCATATCATCCCACTTGTAAATTTAAAATAAATACAATTTACAACAAAGAACTAAACCTGTGCCTGCCAGTGGACTCCAGAAGGCAAGTCCTAAACGAATGCTGAGAAGGGTGTGCAGGCCACACACCAGGGAGCCAAAGGGCGGCCTGCTCGTAACCGGAGGGATGCTGTTAACGTGTTCATCATGCTCTGTATGTTCTGCAGCTTATGACGTTCTGACGTCTTAAAAATCCCTCTGACGGGGAGTGCCTGCCCTCCCAGGGCTGGTTAATTCCTAAAGAGAGCAAGCAAGTTCCTGGGAGTGCGGCTCTCACACCCACGCCAGACACCCCAACCATCTCCTAATCAAACTCACTTACAAACCCCAAGAGAGGCTCTGGCCTAGGATCTCCCCTCACTCCCGCTTCCGCCTCCAGACCTGCATGTGGTGCTCCGGCACGAGGCCCTGCGTGGGGCTGCACGCCCTGCCCTCCTCTCGGGACAGGTACGCAGTAAAGATCTCCTATGGGTAGAGGCACTGGGCTCGTTCAGACAGGAGGGACACAGGGAAGCTCAGCGTGACAGAGGGGGCTCCAGAGCACACAGCTGGGAGAGTCGACAAGAGGAGGACCGATAACGGGAAGGGCTGAGGAAGCAAACACTGGGCTTAGAGACAAAACAGATCAGGGTTGGGGGGAGGGGATAACGGGGGGGGGGGGGGCGGTGGATGAGTCAATAACAGCAACTTCTGGCCCCGAGAGAGAGTGAAGACAGGGCTGGCTGAGCGGTCCAGGAAGCTTCAGAAAGTAACTGAGTTACCACAAGACGCAACAACACGGAACTCCAAACCCCACTCACACTGCACTGCCTTAAATACCGCCTCTGTTCACTTGAAAGAAATACTGTTGACATACATTGCATCCAATATTCCCCATTTTTTTTTTTGAAGAACAAGAAATATTCCAACTTGTTTATTCCAAAGATGTTATCAATCATTTACTTACGTTTCCAACACTTTCATCTCATGCTTTGCCTAACTGTGAGCCATGCTGAGAACTGTTTCAGAAGTGGGAGACCTATGCGGTACGGCGATAAAAACGAAACCTAAACATCACTCCTAAAAATCAAGTGGTATTCAACGATCCCAGAGCACTGCTTTGAGGAAAATGAGTAGTACAAGATACGCTGGCTACTAACCGATTCCCACAGAGGCAGCGCATTTAGTCTGGTCTTTGATTTCCATGCGGACAGCATTTGCAAATTCGTCAGGAGTGAGTCTGGTCTCTGCGAGGATTTCAGTGATGTCTACCAGAGCTTCATCACAGCTGACAGCTTCGATGCTGTGTGTGTAGCTGCCAACACAGAGCAAAGGCAACGAATCACAGCCACAGCTTAACATCAAGCAGCCACATGTGGCAAAACAGGCTTCCTGTGGTATCTTTCTTTGACATCTCCTTACAAGACTTAAAATACTAAAACTATTAGCATTTTAATTGAACTGGCCCAAGTGCCCCTATTTAGTCACTTAACTTTTAACTGCAAAGTTAATCAATGTTTTCTCTTTTTCCATATTAACTACCAAATATACAACAGAAATGACCATTTCAATTTCTCTATACTGAGAATACCGCTGTAAACCTCTGAATAGTTGAAAAGTAGTAAGTGAATTGGAATTGTCACAACATTTAATTTCAAAAATGTTCAAACACGATTTACCAGAATCCTTGAGGAATAGAAAGATCACACAAATCAAGCAAGCAACTGACAGTCTCCTAAACAAAAGCGCCCAGGATACAGTAGGATATGATGGCCAGTCACCCAGATGCCTGTCCAGAAGGACACCAGCAGCACTCCCTGCACGTGGAAATGCTTTGAGTTTTGATTGTTGTTGTTGTTTGGTCATGATCTACTCACACAAAGGACTGTTTCACTTCTCCACAGAAGAGGAAGAGGAAGAGAAGAATCACCATGTGGCTCTGATGCTAATTACGTATGTGGACCACAAGGCCAGCAGAGGCCTCAGGACCAGAAATGGGTCTTCAGTAATCCGCCTGGTAAAGTACCAGGAGGGCCAGGCCTCGCCTCTCACTACACCTTACTGTAGGTTATGAATCAGATTAATTGCTATCAACAATCATTTAAGAAATGAGTGTTTTGTTAGGCTTAACTCCAGAGAGAAATCTGCAAGAGCAGAAGGGTATTCCTGATATGAAAGCTGCCCTGAGGCGTGGAGAATATGAAGCAGAGGCAGGATTTCCAAAGGTGGAAGGAGAACAAGGAATTTTTTTCCCCAAAGAACAGCCACGTGCCACTAACAATGTCTCCACCCACTAAAATTATATGACAGCGTCCGCCAAACCCCCTGATCTGAGGTTCAGGCTGGCTGCCCGCTCCAGGGCCTCCGTAACCAGAACACGGCAGCACCCAGCTCAGCCCACATGCGGTGCTGCTACTGACCGCAGCTTTGGGACAGGACTTGAAAAGCACGCTCTCCACTTGGTCACACTGACATTCCCACGCTGGGGTCTTCAGGACAGCTGTGATTGTAACTGGCTTACCATTCAGCCCTAAGTCCACAGACTGATGCCAGATAACTTCACCTGCCCCTCTGCGTTTCTCTCTCCTGCTAAAGTAAACTCCTCAAAGGCAGAGCCCGGATCTGACTCCACTCTCATAGGATTGGCAGCATCAACAGTGGTTTGCACTCGGTAGATACTCCATAAACAGGTGTTCAAAATAACGCGTAAGAAAGGAGAGGAAGAAGTGAAGATAGAGGCAAGAACCTCCCTTAGAACATCAACACAGCCCAAGGGTTGGCGGACCCTGGTCTGCTGTCTAGAGACCTGTTTTGGTGAATAAAGACTGAAGGGAGCAGAGCCAACCCCGCACCTCGTCTGTGACTGCTGCCACTGTCCACGGCAGGGCTGAGCAGCTGGGACAACGACCTTATCGGCCTTTTACGGAGAAAATATGCCAGCTCCAGCTGCAGGGCATACAGGGACTGACATATACTTATTTCAAATTTTGAGTTTTGAATTAACATTCAATATATCTACACTGTAAATATTCTAAAAATTAATCTCTTTTTCTCAAGCCAACTAATGACCCACCTCGAAGCTACAGCTGACCCTTGAACAACACTGGTTTGGACTGCACGGGACCACGTATACCTGGATTTCGTCAGCAGTAAACACTGGAGCGCTACGCGACCGTGGACACGGAGGAGCCGCGGGCACAGAGGGCAGCTGCAGCGACACGTGGCCCTCCACCGCGCGGAGGACAGCACCTCACCACCCCAAGTTGTGCAAGCGCCAACTGCACTGCTAGAACCTTTTATAAAAACTATCTTCTGGCATCCCTAATGATTTTAGAGGACACAGGGTTTGACAGTCTCTACTTGTTAACATATAGTTCTCATTTTAAACAAAACCATAATTCAAATGTAATAAAAGAGAATAACCAGGTTAAAAACTCCAATCCTTCAGCTGTCTGGTTCCACGGAGGGAAACCTGGAACCGCTGACGAGAAGTCCTGCAGGCAGAGAATCAGACTGACACCACCACCAGGGAGCAGCTGAACAAGCCCAGCCGTGCAAACACGTCCCTGAGGCCTGAGCCATGTTCCTGGAGGTGCTCGTGGGAAGGAGAGGGGCCGTGACACCAGAAGCCAGAGGAGCGGGTTCCCGGAAGAGAGGAGCGCCCAGCAAAAGTGACCCCGACAGGCCTGGGCAAACTGTACTCTCTTCAACATTAGGTAAAAGCAGTAAAGGAACAGACAGGAGAGTGAGCGCAGCACACACTGTACCTGGCCAGTGTCTCATACATTGTTCGTGCAACTTCCTTATACGCGTGAAAATCATAGGGGACAGCCTGAAGATTGGGACAAAGCTGTTTCGCTTGCCCGAAAAACATTCCATTCCTAATGCCAACTTGTCTAGAGAAAGAACAAAATACAGTGGAGGTTAGACTAGGAATTTTTAAATGCCAAATCAAGTATCAAATACTGATAGTATCTCCCCAAGCCACTGATACACAATTTTCATTTAACTCCATTCTCATGAGGGGTAAAAAACAAGCATTAAGACAACTTACAGGTTTGTTTTCCCCCAAAAGGAAACTGACAAGATTGTCGGATGCGTGTAAGTGACATGTGCAGATGTGCCCAAGTACGTTATTCAAAGGCCAGGTTTGGCTCCTGCCTCTGTGAAGACGTCTCCTGAGACTCAGACCTCTGGCGCCTGTGCAGAGATGCCAGCATACCACACGCCGGTGATACCACAACCACCGCAGAGCAGGAGCGTGCTGTCAAAACGGTCTGCTTCCCCTCACACGTGGCCCGGTTCGGCCAGGGCTCAATCCCCCAAAGACAAAGAATATCAACAGCAGAACCACACAAAACAGCGCTATGCGACAGACAGACACAGTGTACTCATCCTATTACCACCCAATTCCCAATTGACCAATTCCAAGCTCCTGCGGTGGCTGCACAGTGGCTGGGATGCCAACAGCGTTGGACATGGTGGGACATCACTCTGGGCAGGGGCCAGGGTTCCAGAACTGTGAGGGACCTAATTGAAAACGGTAAATTTCAAACCTTTTGCGTGTCTCCACGCCCCACTTACCTGTGGTAATTTGGAGCATTCAGCACAAAACTGTAATTATGGAATTATACATAATGAGTACAATTCCATGTTACTACTATGCAATGAATCGAAAAAGAATCTTACAGTAAAAACACAAGCAGATAATAATAAGCAATGTTTCCCCAGATTACATACTCATAGGTGTAAACACATCAAATGGTTACTTTATACATCCACCCAATAAAGACTGACTCAGTGCTCACTTAGTACGGAGGTGTGCCCTGTGGCACAGAGGCCTGTGGCGCCTGCCCATCCCAGACCACCAGTGAGAGCCAAGAAGGAAAAGACTCCGCCAAGCCATTCAGATGAAAGAAATGCAAAATGACATGCATTTTTAATGTATATAAAAACAATAATAGATCATCAGACTGCAAAGCCCAGAGTAGATGAGAAATATCTAATAAGACGGGAAAATGACAGTAAAGGAAGAGATGATTAACAAATCATGGTAAAGAAAACAATGCTTTCATTCATTTAACAAAAATTTATGTCTCGGGCACTATGTGAATAAAGCGTATCCCATGACATCCATGAGGGTGACCTGCACTGGCCTAGGAGAGGACGGATTCAAGGTGACGGACCTGGTTCATAAGGCAGGGAAGTGTGTGCAAAGGAGTTTACAAGTCTACAGAGAAGTGCAGAAACACGCTAAAACGTTCCAGTAATGCTAGATACATAGGTTCAGCATGTAAAAAAGCTAAACTTACAAATTAAAGGTAATTATTCATTTTTAAAGGAATGTCTTACATAATTCCTGTAAGCACAATACTCTTATATTTACAATAAATTCATTTTCAAATTTTTCACTTACACAAAAAATTTCAGGGACATATTACTTAGAAAAATATAATACATCAACTTATGTACTCATGCATACCTACATCTCACAGAGAAATGTTTAGGGATCACTAGACACTGTAAGGAAGTTAGGAACAAAAAAAGGGTAAACCTCAGAGGCTTCCCATAACTAAGGGAAGCAAAAGACCTGGTGGTTGGGAAATTAGACTTGTTTCATAGAAAATAAATGAGTAGGAATTCCCTGGCGGTCCAGTGGTTAGGACTCATCACTCTCACTGCCAAGGGCCCGGGTTCAATCCCTGGTTGGGGAACTAAGATCCCACAAGCCATGCAGCACAGCCAAAACAATAAAATAAGATAAATAAAATAAGATAAGATAAATGAGTAAAGACAACTACAAAACAGCTTGAAATAACTTCACTACGGTGACATTTATTCCTCTCATATGAAGTCTCAGGCAGGAAAGACTACCAGTACTTCATAAGCTGCAGAAACAGTTTACTCCCAGGTTTAAAGTGAAGGCAGCACACTCCTTCTTCCACGTGCTATATGCTCAGACAACGGTATTTGGTGTTGCATTAGACAATATTAAAAAAAAGTAACCAGTAAATCACTGTCACTGTCAATTCAATATACCGAAGGACATCCATACCACTAATTAAGGATTGTAAAGTGTCCTTACAAAAGCACGTGAAAACAGAGGTTTAGAAATGATTTGCTCTTAAAAATTTATGATTCTAGGATATTTGTATATCATTACCTATCCGTCTACATTATCCACCTTCTAACTTAGATGCATAAAGCTAGTTCTCTATGGAAAGTGTGAATATATTCTGACCTACATATATACATTCTACCTTCCTGTGACTTCTACCATCTCATGTTCACGCTCCATCCTTTGCTGACCCCATTATTATAAAGTCTGTGTCTACTGAAAGCTCACCAATGCCTAAAGCTGGGATGAACGCGCCCACAATACAGTCCCCATGCCAAGCCCAGAAACGTTTCTCTGATCCAACTGTGATACTTATTTTTAAAAAAACCTTCTCACTTAAGGAAAATATAACTATTAGGTAGCCACAAAAAAAAAAAAAAAAAAAGGGTCTTCAAGAGACCTTCATTAGGAATAGCCTTCTAGAAAATGAAAAATTACAATTAAAGGACAAAAAACCCACTGCTGTGGGTTTCATGTTTTTCTTCGCCAACTAACACAAATTCATTTTCATCACTTTCTGCATCTCCTTAAAATAAACATTTACTCTCTAAGCAACACTTAAATGGCTTGCTACACAGCATTTGGCCCTCATATATCGTCACCCCAATTATTCTGTAGCACATTCAGCTTGACAATCGCCATCTGTGGTACAATACAAAGGCACTATCCAAACACCAACAGAGGCCCGGAGCCCAGACACATCTGTGGCTACTGGACTCGAAAGCCACCAGGAGCTGGCAATGCTTCTAACTTTGAGGTGGCCTTGGTGCTCACTCTCCAGCCAGCGTCCAACCTGGGCCGCCGGGAGAGAAGGGAGATCCTGCAGAGGCAGTACAGAAAGGCGGCACTTCCGTTTCGCCAACAGCAAAACCCAAAGACTGAGCATGTGTTTCTGGGTTTCATCACACCCTCCAGATACGGGACACGATGCCCAGTCATCATAAGCACACTGCCTGTAACTCAGCAGGGGGAAAAGACTAGCCTACTGAGCACAGCGTAAAATCAGCTCTCAACTGCCTGTGCTAATAAAAACATAATAATGCAAAACGTATTTAGATCTGACGTATCTTTTTCATTAAAGTAAGGTTCAATTCCTTGGCTACATTATCAACTAACAATGAAAAAGATTAAAACATAATTCTGTCAATGAGAAAGGCAAAGTTAGTTCAGGAGTAAAAGTCTGACAAGTCATAAACAGAAAATAATTTAAAATATTTTACGGACTTCCCTGGTGGCGCAGTGGTTAAGAATCCACCTGCTAATGCAGGGGACAAGGGTTCGAGCCCTGGTCCAGGAAGATTCCACATGCCACCGAGCAACTAAGCCTGTGTGCCACAACTACTGAGCCTGCGCTCCAGAGCCCGCGAGCCACAACTACTGAGCCCGTGTGCCACAACTACTGAAGCCCACACACCTAGAGCCCATGCTCTGCAACAAGAGAAGCCACCGCAATGAGAAGCCCGTGCACCACAACAAAGAGTAGCCCCCGCTTGCCGCAACTAGAGAAAGCCTGCACACAGCAACAAAGACCCAACACAGCCAAAAATAAATAAATAAATTTATATTAAAAATTTTTAAAATAATTATGCATGTTTGAATATAATCCTTTTTTCTTAAATATCCTTTTTATAAAATAATTGGCAAGATTTAAGCAAACCACTCTGGTTAGATGATGTTGCGTTGAGATACTTTTTGTTCAGACTGGACTTGCTTGAATAACCCCAACTTTAAATCAAGACTGAAAAATGTTATATATATCAAGTTGTTGTATGCCATTAATGTTACATGTCAACTATATCTCAACTTTTTAAAAGTATGAATGACTAAGCCATAAAGACACTATCTAAAAGAAAAAAAGGCTGAAAAAATGTAGCTGATGTGACTTGACTCTGTAATTAGTAAATACTTTAACACTTGCCAACAATGTGTAAATAAATGCTTGCTGTGCTATAAAGGTAAAAATGTTTGTGTTCAGTTATCAAGAAAGAAAAAATAAAGAATACTCTTTTAAATTAATCACTTCATTATTACAACTATAATAATCGATTTTTAAAAAACGATTAATTTTTTTAAAGTATGAGGAACATATGATATATATGTCTGTTTCTTCTAGTACTAAAACAGCTGGTTGTAATTAGGATTAGTGCTAACAGGTTGACAACACTGCAACTTTAAGCGAGGAGATGATTAGTCATGCCATTATGGAACTGTTTAGTTATAACTTAACAGGCAATCAAGTTTTAACATAACTTAAAGAAAAAATACCAAGTATTAGGAGGTTTAAATAACAAGGGATTTTTCCTGGTGCTAAAAGGGAACGATCAAAGTAGATGACATTAAGGCCCTCTCCTATCCATAAATATCTAATTCTTTAATTCTATACTTCAAAAGACAATGGTTTAAAAATGACAATGTCCAGCTTCTTTTGGTTTCCAACCATAGGACCCATTGGTTCATCAGGACACTAAGGTGTTTATTTAAAGTTATCTAGCATTTGTGAAGGGAAAGAAAAGGAAACTGAAGGGATTAAGGCTAGAAAGATTTCTTTCCATAACATGTTTCTAACATTTAAGTCATAGGCTTGACCACCAGCATGTCTAAATCCACTTCAGAAGATTATATAAAAATGATTAAGTAAATTAATTATTCATTAAGTATTACAACACCCTTAATTTCTACATACCTGGCTTCATAACTACAAGATGCGATTTCAGCCTTTGACAAAACAGAATCAATTCCATTTGTCTGTGCGGAATCTTGATTCTCCCACGTTGATGAATCTGGTATTTCTGCTTTAAAAATAAAATTTAATGATTGTGTGTTAAAAACTGATTTTCCTTAACTTTCATTCAAGAAATCTGTTTACCACTCCTTTCATATATAAATGTTCAATAAATTCCAAATATAGTTATCTCCATTGACATTTATCCCCTTATTTAATAAAAGAAAATCTATAACTCTAAAATGGTTTGCTTCCAGTATATTCTTCACCAGCAGTCAGACAAAAACTTATAATAAATCGAAAGAGTTCTGTTTTAACAATAGTTTTAAAAAACATATACCAAAAGATAAGTATAAAATATCCCTTTAAGTCTGCTGAGATGGACAAGGATGAAGAGTGGTCAGGAAGATAAACCCCCTCCTACAGCCTCGAAAGGATGACACAGCTCTCTGGAACGGGAAACAGTTAGTGGGAAATATAATAAATTTCTCTGAATGTTCTTGCTGTTTCTTAAAAACTATCTGCAAAACTTAAAGCTGATTAACAACATTTTCAACAAACATCAAATTCCTACAAGTCATTTGATCAAAAAATAATTTAAAAGGTCATATGCCATAAAAAGTTCCATCCTAAATCTAAGCTTTTTCTTTTGAACACACATCAGGTAAAAGAGCTTCACAATATTATCCCCCCTTTCAGGAAATTCTACTTTTGGCTTAACAATGCATGTGCAATTAAAAACATTCAAGTGAGATGAGACTATCAATTGCTTTATAGACTACAACTCTAGCCTAAAGAGTAGAGCTCCCAAATAAGTCTTAATATCCAAACCAAATTTACAGATTCACGCAAGAATATTAAGGCACTCAGTCTAGAAAGCCTACTGACTGCACGTCACGTAACATCACTAGCAAGTGAGAAACAGATTAAAACACAACTTCAGTTATATCTCTTGGGATACTACTGAGTTCCAAGAAGAATATGCTTTAAAAACATCTATTCTCAGTCATAGTTCTACTATTCTGAACAATCAGTAAAATAAGACTAAGATAGCACCTTCAGCTAATTCTAGACAAATCTATTTAGAGTACAGTGTAACAACACGTAACTAACAAACCCAGTATTTATCTATTTATTTCAGAGACATAATGTTCCACAAAAAAAATCAGCCAAGTAAAGCACCAGCAGGTAAACATGGCAGAGTGTCCGGCTTTACGAGCTGTAACAACTCTTCCTGGTTGGACCTCAGTAATCATCATCTTTCACCCAACTATGAAACCCACACAAGCAATTCTGGATTCTGGCACCCATACACACGAAGTCTAAGTGCAAATCAAACTCTGAGGATTGGCGTATTAATGGGGTCAAATTCCACTTGCATCCAAAATAAAAACAGCAGTGTGTACAATCTGAGCCATGATTTCTGATACCTTGTGACTAACATATGCTGTCCTAGGACAAATTAAAGACAGAACACAGAGCAGACAGCCCAGTGTTCTGAAGGGTTTTGGAAGGCTAAATATCAGCTTTAATAGTCCATTATTCTAAGCTGAAAATCTGTAAGAATTTTGGGGCTGTCAGTATCACAGTTCAACAGGGGCTACTCCTAAACCAAAAAAGAAGAGCTGAAGCCTGAACAGCCACAACCAGCTGCCTTTCAAAGGGGCACCCGTGAGTTATGCCTTGTGAGTTATGGGGAGTTAGGTGACTTATATTCGAAGGGCTAAACAACCTAAGAACTTGTTTTGAAAATGACAGAAAAGTCATGCTTGTGGTGAGAACAGTGCCTGTGGTCCCTGCTCCCAACGCCCTGCCTGGGGTGGCACCTCGTGTTCTCTCCTCTGGGCGGGCTGACCTGGTCCACAGCGCGGCAGGGTGCGTGGTCCCTCCACGAGCGGAGTGAGTTGCTTCATGGGAGATTCAGGGAAATGCAGGGACACACTGTCCTCACTGGAGGGCAAAGTAGAGAACTGCTCATCAAAGCTCGACAAACTAGACGGGCACATGGAGAATGTGGAGGGACGGTTGGAGAAATCAGAGGCCAGGACCCAAGTCTGTGAAAAAGAAATCGCTGAGAATAAATCTATGACTAACACGATTTTAAAAACTGTTGTTCTTTAGAACGAACACTGAAGTTGTTGAAGGGATAGGAGATGTCTGCATTCTGGAATTCAGGAAGGGAGAAAAGGTCCCAACCATGAAATTCTGAGTATAAATGGATTCCAAATTCAAGATCGTCAATGAGAAGGCTCGCTGCTAAGTACCGCTCAGGAAGCAGCTGCCAAAGAAGCCAGGGATGGAGAGCCCTGGTTACGCCGGTCTGATTAGACAAAGAGTCTCTGAATATGACAAGTAAGAAACTAAGTTGCGATAAACGGCTAAAGATGCTATTTGTTCTAATACTTTGCCTAGACGTACAAGCCAAAACATTAGAACTGAATTTTTTTAAAAAGCTACTGTACAGAAGGCAAAGATTCTAATTCCTAAACTGATCCTCAATATTTTAAAATTTGGTGTCATATCTAATAATAGGAGCCAGAGGAAGAAAGATCAGAGAATAACAAGGAAAGAGGAACAAAAGCATGGAAAAGACAAGTTCCAAGTATAAGCCTAGCTGCAACCAAACTTTGTAATAAAGGACAATCTATTCATGTTATATGTAGCAAATATTTTGGTAAGATCCTAATGGGTCAAAAGGCCTAGGACATACATAAAAGTGAATGATATCAAGCTGAAGAGAGAGTATAAAATACAAAGTATCATATTCACTTTTTCTAGTGACAGGACAATCTATTTTTGACAGTTTTCAATGGCAAGTGAAATTTCAATACTTCTCCTAATATTAACCTTCTGGTTTACAACTCACACTTAGAGGCAGAGCAAATGTGAGTTATAAAAGGTCATTACAATGTTATGAAAACCCAGTGGCTACACTGATGAACACAATTAAGTAACCAATGCCAGAATTCTGTTTATAAACTGTTTATGGTCAGATCATTTGTGATGCGAGGAAAGACATAAGAGGACCAGCTCTCTGCTGCTCTAAGGAATGTGTAGACGTAGATTGTAAGGTAAGGACACGTGTGCAAACACAAGATTCTATCCATGGGAGGAGCTCTGAGCACCGAGTAACGAGAGATGCTATGAACGGTATACACAGAGTATTATTCTTCCCTCTTTAATGTTCATTCAATATTGTACTGAGTGCCCAATGCGTGACAAGTACTGTGCATTCCCTTAAGCTACTTATTTGTTTTCCAGAATTTTAGATTTCATCTTTAAAATAATACCACACAGAAAAGACAAAAAGAAAAACCAACCTACCACAAAACCAAACTACTAATACTTAAGAAACTACCCATATTGTCAAATACCATAATATAACTAAATCTCAACAAGCTCAGTATTCCCTAACCTCAACATCTACTCACTTCACACAAAACACTAGAATCCTAAAAATTCTCTTAAAAGATTTAATGGCCGGGAAAAGCTTTAGGAAATCTGCAGAATACAGGTACACATGAAGCATAAAGATGTATCTATAATTATTTTCCTTTGTACCTATAGCATGTAAACAGATGACCACAACCAGCAAGAGGAAAGTAATCCCGAAAAGGTTCTCAGAGATGTCCACTGGCTTTCCTTTTGTCTTAATTTCATTAAGAGCATTTCTAAAACAAGCCCAAAGTTTTATAACTGAAAACTAGAGACCTGAAATAATTGGGATGAAATTTAACTGCATGCCTTCCATTCTACTGCATACCTAATTTCTATTTCCTGATTAACATTTTTTTGAAAAACTAATTTAAAAAAATTTTGGCTTTCCAGACATCCATGAGGAAACTGATCAATGCCAAATAATTTCACTTCTAAGCAAATACTTCTCAGGGAATTTAATGGGGGGGGGGGTGGGGAGAAACATGAAAATCTTAACAGCACTGTGATTAGTATAATTTATGATTTTTGTTTATTAATAGCCAAAATTTAAGAGCCAGAGAGGCAAGAAAAAAGTTTCTCATATGAAATAGGTTCAACAAAGATATGGGGAATGACTGCTGGCATTTATCTTCTTATTCCAGTAAATTAAAGCCTTACTGTTTCTCACTCCACTGGCTCATACACATCTTCAGCAACACAAACTTTAGTGCCCTTACTGGGATCCGTGACCAAACAAGTAATTAACTTTCAAGTCGAGAGGCTTCCCCAGAACGACGTCCATGATTTTCATCCCCAATCTAAATTTATAAAAAGCAAACTAATCACACTTTTTAAAACATTCTTCACTCTTTCCCAGGAAAGTATCGTTATCCAATTCAACAAAGTGTAACTATAAACCACTCATTTGTACTGCATTCGGATTTTGCTTTAAAGATGTCACTGACACCCTTAAAACCCTTGAATTTAAAAAGCTAATTATTTCAACTCTGCTTTTATTTCTGTAACAACAATACCAAAGCAAAATCCAGAAGTCTTCAACAGGAGCACTATGACTTCAAAGAGGGCTCGTTATCTGTACCTGCTTTGCCTGTCAGGATTTTATTCTGGTACCACTGCCACTCCAACTGGGGGTTAGCGCCAGGGCGCAGAGGTGCCCTCCCAGTGCCTCTGTTACTTGTGACAGCCACCGGCCTTCCTGTAAGGAAAGAATAAAAGCTAAGTACAGGAACACTAACACTTAAGAAATATGACATCTCTCTTTAGCTTTACTTAGGCATTAATCCCTAAAAGAGCCAAAATCTTTGAAGATTATCAGTCGCTATGCAAAAGTCATCTACTGATAAGTTTCTCTGTATCCCCCAAAAGTAAACTATTTATGACAATTTTGATGCATTTATTCAACTTAAAAGCAACACTATCATAGCTTTCTATGGTTTTTGTCTGGTTTCTTACAGTAGAAAACAGGCAACTCAGATCCTAGATTCAGACTGGCAGGGTGGGGAGAGAAAGAAAAACTAACTGTATGTAGATTTTTAATATTTCTGGTATCAGAAAAGTAAGGTAACATCTAAACTAATCTTTATTTTTGCAGCAAGAAAAAAAACTAATTAAATGTATATGTAGAGGAATCACAATCTGACCTACTATATAATCAAAGGTGAGTATATATAGTCCCGAAATTTTTGGTTTAGTTATAAAATCTTTCATGCGTCATTTCCTTATATGTGTATGTGTTAAGTTACAAGATAACTCTAACTTTGTAAAGCAATAGCATGGATAATCCATGTATATATATATATACACATATATATATATATAGTATATATATATATGTGTATATATATATATATATATATATATATACACGCATATATTTCATTGAATGCATTTGTTGTGAGGACAAAAAAAAAAAAAAAAGCATTAAAAAGTCACTCATGGGCTAAAATCAACTCTTTACAGTCTAAACACTCCTATCAGAGCTGAAGCAGCAACTGCCCGTGATAAAAATAAAGCCCTAGTATTAACCCCAGCAGTTTCTATGCTTTCCTTAAGGGAAAAATTCACTCTCAGAAGACAGTACTAATAGCTATCTCTTTCGGACATAGAGAGAACTCTCAAAAATCGAGAATAAATATTTTCAAAAGTATTGACTAGGTCACAAATACCTAAAATTTCCATTAAAACAAAGACTGCACAGATGACAACATATTTTAGCAATATTCAATACTACAAAATTATCCTACAACCAAAAAGTGGGAATGTTCCCTAGCATCAGGACAGTTAATCAAGTTATTCATTCAAGAGAAAGCATAGTGACCCAAGTTGCAAAGACATATGCTACCATAAAATTTCCATTTATTGACAAAGTAATAATAAATATAGATAAAAATATAGAAAATGCCCAAAGCAGGTCCCTATCTACATTAGCCTTAGATGTTCAGCTGAAGAGGAATATTCTTCCCTAAAGGCCTGGTCTCTACAGGGAGGCAAAAACTTTTCTAATTTCCCTCTCTTTCTTGATAATGGAGTCCAGAAAATTTGGAAGTAGGAATTGATCTTGCTAAGGAAAATTAGAATAAATATTTCTTAAAAATTTTGTTTCCTTCCTTAGAATAAATGTTTATAACAGTATATCAGTTTTCTTAATACATAAACAAGAATACAGACCTTTGAGATCTGGTCTATTTCGTATACCCACTGATACAAAGAAGCAATCCATATCAACATGCATTATACAGCTCTGATGTCTGGGTGAACTCAATACTGACATATTTCCTAGAAGGAAAAAGAGAATGTTCAAACCCCAAACTAGTTTTTAATATTTAAAAAAAAATCAGGTCTAGTTAATTTTAGAAATTAATTTTTAAATGCTTACAAGCAGAATAAAGTTTCAAAAAAAATACAGATTCTATAATAGATTACTTCTATCACCTCAAGAGAAATCAAATTTCAGTTTCTTTGGCTCTAAAAATAATTCAGAGATACAAATTTAGTTTCCAAACAGAATTTAAAATCAATTGTGAAGACATCATGTTTTCCTAGTCTATATTCTAACAAGTCTCTAATTAAAAGTCTGTCTAAATGCTTATCTCCAAGTTATTTCTGTGGGCTGAATGGTTTATAAAAATGTATAAAGATGTTTTCATATATTTAGTTCCATGGACCTAAGTTACTTTAGATGATTACTATTCTATGCAGTAACAACATTCCTTGATAAGACAGCGGTAAAAACTGCTACTGTTATTGAGTGCTCTGTAAGTAGGTGTCAGGCACTGTTGTAAGAGGTTTACATGTATTAATTTATTTAAATTCTCACAACAACACTATGAAAGAAGTAAGCTTATTATCCCCATTTTGCAGATTAATAACTTGAGTCATACAGCCAGTAAGAGGCTGAGCTGGAATTCAATCCCAGGCAGTCTAATTTCAGAGCCCCATAAGCCACCACACTTGTAAAAAGTGATGATCTCATAAAGGAATTTTCCTCTGCTAGATTTAAGAATAACAGTACTGAGGTTAATCTTCATAATCGGCTTCCAAAAACTTACATTTACTCCCCAAAATGTTGAGACAACTCTATTTACCAAATTGTGACTGTGAAAGAGTTTACCTTGTTCTCACTAGGTGCAGGGCACCGGACCTTTGTTCCTATTATCTTCCTGTACTATCACTTGTGTGCCGACAGGAAACTGAGACTCAGAGAGGTGAACTCACATGCTCTGCATCGTAAGAGTGGCAGAGCCAGGATGTGGACTCAGGCTATTACCTAACTCCAAAGCCAGCGACTTCCTTGCTACCCTCTATATTCCCTCGAGAAATCATCTATAAAATCAATCTTAACAATTATAAGTCTGCTGTATAAAAGTATTATACACACATAATGTAAACAACTCAAAATAATGGTTTTAAAGATTCAAGTCATACAGAATGCATATACTAAATGCCTACTGAATGCCTTCATTACAATATAAAAATCTCTCATCTTATTCCCATTCATAAAACTGATTCATAATAGCTCTTTGAAGCTTTCAAAATTAAACGACCTTTAGGTAACAAGGCCAAGGCATGATAAAAGGAAAACCTAATACCTATAACATTATTTTGAAATATCTTATAAATAACAAAAAGCATTTGGAATACATCAAACACAGCAAAACATAACAGAAAAAACCCAGATGGAGAGGTTCTATCACATTGTGAGAGAACCACGAGCTTCTCTCTGCACCTCAGTTTCCACAGCTATAAATTAAAGGGTAATACTAGATAATCTCTGAGATCCCGCCCCAGGGGGAACCCATGTAATCCATAAAAAGCAACTAAAACCTCAAACCAGATACCAATTTATAATGACAGGCACAGAAATACAGCCTGTTATTGTTGGTTTTGTTTGTTTTTGATGACAAGAAAACTATTTAAAAAACAAAATACAATTAACCAACCTACTTATATGTGAAAATACTTAATCTCACTAAAAGCTCACCACTATAATTATAATAGCTATTATGTCAAAGTTATTTAATCACTGAAAAAATCATTATGACGCAAGCTTTTAAAAATTAACAGTTACTCTTACCAAACCAATTCATTCTTACAGGAGTTTAAGCACTGAATATAAAATGTTATATTTTACAGTTCAAAACTTCAATAACTGATAAGGTCTACAGGAAGAATGAATGCTCAGAATCCCAACCTCATTACTATTTAAATTACCTAAAAAATGTTCACTTAGCCACACTCAAATCTAATTTTGTAGAAAATTTTTAGTAAGAAAGCTTTCTGTCATCTGTTATACTCACTGTTACTTACACAAATTGCTATTCCTAAAGACTTCCATGTTACAAGACCTTAGTATTGACCAGAATACCAGTGACAGATTAAGAACAAAATGATCAAGCATGATTGTTTCTTAAGAAAACAATTTTTAGTAAGTATCTACCTGGGTCAGTTACAACAAATGCAGACCTGCCTGCTTTCATTTTTTTTAACTTTTCCCTTCCTGGAAAGATACCACTACTTTGTCTCTGCAGGGTACTGACAAACTCAGTCAATTCGCACTTCCACGTGGAAATGTGGTGCAGTCTCGAGCGAGAGTAGAAGTCCGAGATGAAGCTGCAAGGTCTGGGTGGCACAGAGGGTGCCGCCTTGCTCGGCGAAGGGACTGAAGAAGTGCTCTTTGTGCTTGAAGGCCCCTGAACAGTGGAGTGGTGAGCACCATTGACTCGGGTGTTGCTGTGCAAAGGTGACGGGGAGAAGGAATTAGTTCTGCGTGGATTCCGCAGAGCATCTGTGCTTCTGGTGCTTTGCTGGGACTGCTGCACAGCGCAGTCTCTGAAGCCGCCACCGCTCCTCTCGGCTGCTTCCTCCTCGTGGGCAGGGTCGGGGGACAGCCTGCTGGCAACACCGCTGCCCCTGGGCACCAAGCAGTCCTGTGTCTTTAAGGCACCGTTAGAGCTATGAGTGTGTCCGTTACAAACGGCACTGCCATCTCTGGGATGCGGAATTCCGTTCTGTTTCCTTCCTGGGAAGAAGGGCTCCAGCTCCACAAAACCCAAGTCATTATCTGCATCTTCTTCATTCCAACTGTTCACTCCATTGACTTTGACTTCATTTTCCGTCTCAATCTTCTTAATTATGTGATTTCTAAAGCAGGAAAAAAAAATTGTTTAAATGAATAATGTCTGACTTTCAGGCTAAAACAATTTTCCATTTAAACACTGTCTTAGTGGTACACACTTTAATATTCCCTCCACCAAATCTGAATGATTAAGCCACAAATTTTTTTTCATGATTGCTCTTCTAATAAAAGATAATTCTTTGCTAAACTGAAGGAGCAAGGTAACTAGGAAAATTCTAGCCCATTAACAGCCTTTCAGGTTTTTGGGTTTTTTTAAAATTTCAGACACTCACAGAGAAGAAAATAGAATAGGATCTTTTTCAGATTGAAGAAAAATCCAAGAAACTGTTTTCAATTATTTTTCCCACTATAAATTAACTGTAATCTGTAAGCTTTAAATACCCAGTTTGTAGCACAGTGTCCGGCATTTACTAGGTAGTCAGTAAGTATTTGCTAAATTAATACAATATGAATAATTCCCGTAAAAACGGGTAAGAAACCTTATTTGAAATCTTATTCCTATTTTTACTTTCAGTTTTATGTAAGGCACTGTTCAACACATTAAATCCAATACTGCTACAATCCTGAGGCTCGTTATTTTCCCCCAGAAAATGGAGTGACAGACTACATCCACTAATCCATTAATGGGGTCAAACTGTTGCACAAGTAGATAAAAAGTAAAAAAAGTCAGGTCAATGTGTATGGCTAATTCAATAAAATTCATACCTAGAAAAATGAGGATGTTCGCCCTATTGACAAGGGAATTATTACCATTTCATTTCTAAGAAAAGCATTATTTAAATGCCAGGGTGGTAGGTCCAAGGCAATCTGGACCAAGTGTCCTGATGACAGGTTTATAAATGCAGTAACTATGACAAATGTTATGGTAAATTCACATCCTGGCTCTTCTAGATGTCTGGTAATGCTCTGTAATAGAGACAAGATTCATTTGCATTCAAAAGAATCATCTAAGTAACAAAAACAAAAATCTGAATTACAAAGCAGTAATTCATTCTACTTAGAAAAGTCCACAGCATTAGCCCAATTACAGTTCAGGCTCCACATGAGGGTGCCACGTGCAGCACCAAGGCACAGGTGAGATTACCAGGGCATTACCAGGTTTACTCTAAAGTTCCTGCTCCTAATACCAACTGGGTACATTAGTCAGGACAGCCTGACCGCACTGAGAACCACGCGTGAGCTGGAAGCGAAACAGCCCCACCCATTTCTGGCTTGGCTCTGGCTCTGGCTGACCGTCTCATGGAATCTGACAGCCGAATCTGAGTAGGTCCTGTCCTCACAGATGATCCCACCAGTGAAAGAGGAAAAGATGACCAACGGGAAACGATTAGGAGAGGAAGGAAAGAAAACCTCATTTGATACGTGTCAGAGAAAGTCTGGCCCTTGAGATAGAGAGCGAGGGAGCAAAAAGTCACATAAAGGAATTTCAAAGAAATTTATACAATGCACTGAACATGCCAAAAATAAAGAACACAGAAAGCAACAAAAGTGAAGTCAGAAAAGTCTTAAATCTAGTTTTCTGTGTCATAAATATTAAGGTTTTTTACTAGCAACACACGCAACAGAAACGCACACATTGGCAAGAAACACACTGCTCCTGCCCATCCTTTCTGCACTGCGGTGTTTCGGCCCAGACAAACGGCCATTTATAAAGTAGCTGTACTAGAAATATATCAAGAGTGGATACACATTTACTAGGCAACAGCATAAATGGATCAATAATTTAAATCTAATAGGTAAATTCTTCCTAAAGTCAACACAAAGAAGAATTTCAAAAACACACACATATATATTTTCTTTTATTAGTGAAGTAAGAAAAAAATGAAGTTGTATATTCAGAAGGTTTTCTGATATTACTTGTACACCTTGACAGTAATAAAAAAACAAAATTAAATGTTTTAGGTAATGTGAAAAACAACTGAATACACTTATAAGTGAACCTATAAGTTAAAGAACAAACGACAACAAAACTACAGAAGGTAGTGACACTGGATCATCCCAAGTTAATTCGACTCCTGGTCTTTTGGAAAAAATATTATCAAACTCCCAAAGCAAACAATTTAATAAATAAGGAGAAGGCTAATGATAATGAACCATGATAATGAACTACTACCTGATACACAAGTTAAGGCAACACACCAATTAACTGTGAAGCCAATTTACCCAGGATTACTGCAATTAAAGCTTAAGTCAAAATATTTTTTAAAATCAGACACATGGAATAAAGTCTAGATTCACCTCTAACTCTATAACCTTGAGGGTCATCAACTAAATTTTAATTGATATAAAATATTTACCTATTTAGAATTGTTACTGATTTAGAATTTTTCAAAAATAGCCTAGAAATGTTAACATGTTCACTACCTGTCTTTCTATGCAGTGGCACCCAGCAAAAGTATAGCTGGAGTATTTAGTTCAGTTTTCGAGAAAGCAATATTCTATAGCAAATTACTTGTGTCAAAAATAATTACTGCCATGAAAATCCATGGAACATTTTACTTCTAATAATTTAAGATCCATTGGTTTAACACCGGAATCTAATGAGAGTGGAAAAGCTTTCTTGTTTACATTTTATTTATGAAACTGTCATGATAAAAATAATTTTTAGGTAAGACACGCACCCCTGTACTTCAACAGGATTAATACAGACGAATAGCCAGTTTTTATATTTGTTTCTCTCTTCAGCAGAGCAGGGGCCATTCTCACTGCGAAAAACCAGCTCTGTAGTCTCCCCAACCTAGACAAACTTACACCCTGTCGTTGAGCTGTTTGGTGATGCTGCTGGGACCTGGTCCAGGGTCCTCAGGTTTGCACACAGGATTAAAGTTGAGACCTTTCTGCGTGGAGGACTGCTTGCTATACAGCTGATACGGAATGTAGGACAGGAGTCGGCCAGCTTTGATGCTAAAACAAAAAAGTAACACCAATTTAAGAGTTTAATACTTGGGGAAAAGGAGCTTCACAAAAAATGAATGTTCTCAATGACAGGAATATTTCACCAACAACATGCCATCTCTTTTTCTAGTTTATTCCTTCTCCCTTTGTTTTAGTGGTCCTAATACAATCTTACTTATTAAACACCTAAGAATGAGACCTGCCCATGAAAAGACACGTCTGAAATTTTAAAAACTAGTAGCCAACGGTCTCATGTTGAGGAAAAGAAAATAGACTACAGAGTAGGATGAGAAAAACTTCAAGCACGAAGTTGGACTAGTCAATATTGTAATCGTCATGACTTTAATATTTAACCACAATCTTTTCCCCCAAAAATTCACACAGAATCATTAAGATTTTCTCAAATCCTATCTCACATGTTAAATTTTTCCAGAATAAGGGAACTGGATGAGGATTCCCAGTTTCCAAGATTCATGTTAGTCTGTCTATTAAATGTGAAAAACTGTAAAATAAAAGGACAAAATAAAGAATCTCAACTTTAAGATTAACAAATAATTTACACTATCTTATGTGTGTAAGAGTGATAGAGACAAGGCCACTTGAAGACAGAACTCTGAGAGAGCAGAAGCTATCATATATATCTATATGGTCTTCCAAATGCTCACTATATATGCATCAAACACCACCTATAAAAACCAGGGGAACAGCAGTATTATAATACTAGATTAACTGACACTCCCCAATGCCTATTATACTTCAGAACTAAGACTGATTTGATTAAACTGAGTTTTGCTTTCTAATAAACTGAGTTACACATACGGTTACTGTATCTTTAAAAATACCATTTTCAACTCAAATTTTAAAACAGCCAACTAATATGCTTAGGCTAACATCCAAATTTTAAAACAGGCTCCTTAAGTATCAGGAAATATTTCAAAGCACATGTGTGCCTTTAAACCTAAAATATATATTAAGAAAGCCATACTTTAATTATTTAGAAAAAAAATAATACAGTAAAATACTTTTCTTATTATCTGACAAATCCAAGAGTTTTGACATTATTTTCTCAAAGCACACTCCACAGAACTTAAAAAAAAGACTGAATTGGTTTAAAACAAACAAAACCAATTTAAAATATTAAGTCAACAATTGTGAATACAGAAAAACATACTGATGATATACCCTAAAAATGAAACTATACCATATTATAGACTATGTCCTTTATGTAATTATATCAATATACAATCCTACCTAAAGTACCTTCAGCTTCAGGTGGAATTACTAAATATGCTAAACTACTAATTTATGACAGTTGAGAACATACTAGTGACAACACACTTCAATTTTCATTTACCTAAATAAATGTACCATCAGGCTAAAAGTTAGTTTTATCAAGATTACAGATTACATTCAAATACTAGAATTAAAATCCTAAAATTAGACTGTTTATTAATTTATTTTATTCTTTTAAAAAAATTTTTATTGGAGTGCAGTTGATTTACATACAATGTTGTGTTAGTTTCAGGTGTACAGCACAGTGAATTTTACTTTATTCTTTATCAAGCTAACTTCACTTCCTTTAGCAACTGGTCTTAACTGCCTGGCTATGGACCTTTGTCTTCTTAGTTATTACCTATCTCGCCTGCTCTCCCCACCCTCAGAAGCAGAGGGACTTACCCCTAACCTTAGCCTTCTGCCTCCTTCACGACACACAGCACAGCTGTAACTAAGGGGTACGTGGAGACTGAAACTGTGCTCAATATGCCAGCTGCACATCTGAAGTAAGGCCAACGTGCAATGAAGCCAGGACACGCCCCATTATCATGCTGGCTTCCCCCATCCTACTGACAGCTTGCTGGGTGACCCAGATGCTACAGGTGCTCTCTGTGGTCTACACTGATCGTACACGACTCCTAACAACAGCCATGTCACCCAGCAGAACTTAAGGCTTACATAACTAAGTCCGTGGAGACTGATATAAAATAAGAGCCAATTTAAATACTGCAGGTCTCTAATCAGACATCCTCAGAGATGCCCAGTAAAAGAAACTAAAGCCCAGTGCACTATAGTAATGTTAGACAAGAAATTCTTTTAATTTCAAGCCCAAACCACTACACATCTGTGTACATTCTTAACTATCCCTGCTTATCCATTTATCCATCTACAGATAATATGGAGAGAAACATTATCTGAAGGTATATTTTTAAAAGATCTTCTTTTACAAAGTCTCTCAGGGATTCATTTCTAACATTTTCTAATTTCACTGCTTATCCTAAGCACAGAGGAGCTGTATTCTATATTTTCTACCATTCTTCGTACCAAAAAAACCCCCAAAAACAACAGAGCCAAATATCAAAGCCCATATTTCAAAACCAAATGGAGCTTCACTTTACCAAAAGCTATTACTACATGGCTTCTTTATATACGGAGCTTTCCTCCCATGTACACTGAAAATAGATTCTGATATATATGAAAGAGCTTACATTCTATACAATGCATCAGGCACATACTCATTGCATGTGAGATATTCACTTACTTTGAGAAGTTTTAACTCTTGGCTTGTCCTATAGCCCCAGTAAAGTTATCTAAAGCAGAACTTTGTTCTCTAAATCATTTCCTGTTTCCTATGCTGAAAATGAATTTACACTGTCAGTTGTAAACAGAGTCTGGGAGATTGTGCAAAAATTAAGATACAAGAAAAGTCACTACATTTCTATTCCAAACTTTTTATTGTAACTGTAGCAACAGCATCTTCTTTAGACGAAGCAATTCTGCACATCAAATGTCTGTATGGTTCCAGTCAACATCCCAGTCGTTCTCTATTAGAAAAACCACATCTGACACTGCATACCCATCTGCCCATCCATTCACGCATCTACCCTTCTTCCTCATTCAGAAGTGGATTTAAGGCAAGAAAGGATGTAATAATGTGCTAAGGACAAACTGAGCTGTTTTTGCCTATTATTCTACCATTAAGCAAACATTATTCTTTACGCATTCAAAATTAAAATTCCCTTTGCCACCACCTCTCCCATTACCCAAACTTACCAACCACTCACCAAGATCCCACAAGCTCAGAAAAGGAAATAACAGCTATGAACATATGTATATAACTTTTTGTCCTTTATCCTTCAGGGTCCAGATTGCTTTTTATTTTTTACTACAGATACTGAGAGAGGCTATTCATATTCATTCTTTAGCTCGTGAAGACCAAGACTCTATTTTCTAATAAATATTACCTACAACAAATCATGGGGTGGCGGGGAGACTGAAATGTGTACTGGTTAGTTGGCCAAGTAAAAATAATTTGAGAAGAATTCTGTAGTGCTGTGAGAGAAAAAAGTAAATGACTCAAGATTAATTTTTTTTAAGTCAAATCTATACCAGAAACTAGAATCACACACATTTTCTACAAGGAATAAACTGAGGCAAGACACAAAAAAAAACATAAGGGGGATGAAATAAATCATGAGATAAACTTGCAACCAACTTTTATTTGAGTTGAAGCACTCTAATATTGACACTGAGTGTAATTAGGAACAAAGTTTTAGTCCATACCAAGTATGAGATCTTCAGAGCATCACAAGTACGTGACAAACGTGCTAACATTACAGGTGGGAGCTTAGAAAGAAAGGACACACTGACTGGGAGCCAGTCACCCCCCACGAGAAGACCCGAGTTGGCAACAACTGGACCCTCTCATCTCACAGCAGAGCCCGTGAGAATCCAACCAGAGGAGGCAGGTTCCCACGCCACAGAAGACTCAACACAAAATGAACAACGAGAACAAAATGGACTCGGAATAACTTAGGACCATGTTTTCAACTGTGCTCGGGCCCGATGAGGCAGTGAGGTGAGCCACAGCAGCTTCTATAACTACTTCACACTTCAAATTTCAACGTAAAATTGTCTGAAGAAAAGGATTAAGAGAAAAATTTGAAAATCACTAACTTATACTATACTGTACTATATACAAACATAAGATTTACAAAGCAAAGCCTTCAGTGACATAATCTCAGACCTTAAACTAACGCACACAGGCTTCTCATTAAAGGACTCCCCTGCCTCTCGGAAGTCATGACCCCATAATCATGCCTATATTAACTCGGGTTTAATGGCACCTACACAGACACCAGGGAATTCTAATCAAAGCAAAGTAATCATCCTGCACACTTATGAGTGGTAGTCGCTTTTCAAACTGCTCAAGCTAAAAACAGGAAAACTAATTATAGAAGAGAATATCATGTATCATCCATTAAACAGCTAATATGATGTTCAAATTTTTAAGTATAATAAAATCTCATTAAAACACTGCTGAGAAGGAGAAAAGATGAACAAGGCTGGGATTAGAGTGTGAAAGAAAACAGCACTGTGATCTAACGTGGAGGAGCCCATGCTTATGACATCGTAGACACTGGGCACTTTTTTCATATATTAGGGTATAGCCCAGACTGAACCATTTCCACATGGGCCAACTCACCCATAACAACTTAATTAAATGGCAAAGAGCAGACCCAAATATGAGTCAGAAAATCTGGGTTCTGAATTCTGTCATTCTTGAGCAAATCAGTTAACCGTATTAGCCCTGCCTTCTCATATATAACATAAAGCAACTACACCATATAACCATGATTCCAAAGTCACTTCAGTTATTTAAAAACAGATAATTAAGCCTGACTTCAAACTAAAATAAAATCCATTAAGGTGTATTTTATAACTTGTAACTGTCTCAGGTGCATTTTTTATTGTATTATCTCTCTAGCAGCATTCAGCACAAAAAAGAAGAGCAGGTATAAAGAAACAGCTGTAATGAAGACCACCATTTTCTAAGCAAGTCAAGTCCCACCCAGCAAGAGCTCTTTTCACCACCACTTTCCTTGCCCATGGATCTCCCCCATCCCCTCCAAAGCCAAACTAATATCCCCAGATCAAAATTCTTGCCCCGGCACAATGAAAGGATTGTCTTTAAGTGACAACACACAGTTAAACTCTGGAATGATACTAACTTCTGATACGGAAAACTTCACAATTTATTTTTAAGAAGACACACAGCTAAAAGCTAGGTTCATTAATCCTATATAATGAATGGACAGTGGCTGGGTCCTGGGAACATAGCACAAAGAAGTTCTAGGGATGGACCTTCAACTTAATCTGCCAAGGCTTAAAAAACCCTAATCTATAAGAATAATTTGGCTTTCCGGAAGACAAATGCACTTTTGACCTTTTGGAATTTATTTTCTGATACTCGGTGATGTTTATAGAATAAAAATAAAATAACAACAGTAGCTTCTTACATATTATGCCTCTACAACGCACAAGGCATTGTAACTAGGTAGTTTGCACAAATTATTTCTAGTTGTCACGTAACCATAGCGGGTAGACAGCAGCCTTCTTTTACAAATGAGGAAACAAGGTTCAGAATGGCTGCATAACTATTCCCATTACACAAGATCACAGGGACCCTGAATTGCTGAGTTGGGATGTGAACCCAGGTATGTCTCCAGAGCCCAAGCCCAGCCTTTCCACTATAATACACTGACTCTCATGAATCTATGCTGCTGTTCTATTCACTTATTTTTTTAAAAAATTTTCGGTCGCACCACGTGGCATGTGGGTTCTTAGTTCCCCAACCAGGGATCGGAACCACACCCCCTGCACTGGGAGCACGGAATCTTAACCACTGGACCGCCCGGGAAGTCCCGAAACCTAACAATTCGAAATCTACTGAATAAATTAATGGAAGGTGTCAGAATTAATGAAATATAGGATAAGAAAAAAGCTCGGCAGCTGACTTAAAAAAAAATAATTTCTAAGTTTGTTTCATTAACACTCCACTATACAATCTGACCATTCTCTCATATACTGATTACACTCTATTCATAAAATTATGATTTTAATACTTTCACTTTTAACTTTCATAAATCTAGCAATCACTCATATATATTATATATGAATCACTCAAGTTCTGGCTCATCATCAAGGTTCTAGATGACATATTTAACCTTAGGAAGTTAGTATGAATGGCCAGCACTGATTTACAACACACCAATTCCAAACCAACAGCCAAGGAGCCATACTAACCGAAAAACAGGTACTAATAATACTGCAAACTGCCGCCCACTCCTAGTGTTCCGGGTCCACGTTATCCTCATCTTCTTTTTTCCCCCACAGCACGTACTGACTTTTAACACATGACATAAATTTACTCATATACTGTTTATTATCTGTTTCCCCTTATAAAATGTAAGCTCCAAGAGGTAGGAGAGGGACTCTGCTTAGCTCACTGATGTATTTCCCAAGTACACAGAACACTGCCTACTCGGAACAGGTGCACAAATATTTGCTCAGTGAACAGCATGCTTTGTCAACGCCCCCCATCGCTGCTTCCTGCCGCTCACTTGAGTCATCTCCCCTAATTCCTGGGAGCTGAGGTTGCAAGAACACTAATGTCAAACCCCAGGCCACCTGAATCATCATGCGAGGCTAAGGAGCACAGTGGTGTTTTTTAAGACCTGGATTACTCTTCACCCTTAAGTTAAGAGGCAATGCAAGTTAGATAAGCGTTTATAATAGAAAAAGTATTCCAATTTTTAAAACTCATTAATTTAATTAAAAATTAAACTTACCTTTCCACAATCCATTCTGGTCGAATTACTTTTTCTCCTTTTAACTCTTTAATTTTGGCATTAGGAAGATTTGTGGCAATGATGTGTGTTGTTTTGGATCTGGAATAATACACATGATATTGGCCTCCATGCAACATCATTAGCTTTCTCAATTCCTCAGCAGATGGATCTGTAAAATTAATAATAAAACATGTTAAAAGTTTTACATTAAGAAAGTAGAGCCCTAGCTGAACAATCCCTTAAACAGGATGATTTAAAGAACGTATCACTGGTATACTTTCTCCTTGGCTGTGTTGCCAGTAAACAAAGTTGGGAGGAAAATCACAAAGTGATAGAGCTATTTTGCCTTAGCACATCTGACTCTCCTGGCTGCTAAAGGCACAGTCAACCAACACAAAAACATCTACTGCCAAGCACTGCCCAGAAAAGCAGACAGACACCTCGAGTAATGAATTAAATACTGATAATAGAGCAAATATTTTAAAAATTTTGACATTTAGCTATATTGACCTTGACATTTTTATCTTATATTTAAAAATACTTACTATGAGCAGACTTACTGTAGAGCTTATTAGACTTTACTCCTGTGAAGCTTAATAACTTAAACTTTTATTTAAAAAATATAAGGGTTTCCCTGGTGGCACAGTGGTTAAGAATCCGCCTGCCAATGCAGGGGACATGGGTTCAAGCCCTGGTCCGGGAAGATCCCACATGCAGTGGAGCAACTAAGCCCGTGTGCCACAACTACTGAGCCTGCGCTCTAGAGCCCGCGAGCCACAACTACTGAGCCCGCAAACCTAGAGCCCGTGCTCCACACAAGAGAAGCCACCTCAATGAGAAGCCTGCGCACCACAACGAAGAGTAGCCCCCGCTCGCTGCAACTAGAGAAAGCCCGCGTGCAGCAACAAAGACCCAACACAGCCATAAATAAATAAATAAATGTTTCTTTCAAAATGTGTAAAAAGATGATTGCCTTAAAAAAATTTTTTTAATAAATAAATAAATAAAATAAAAAAAATAAGAAAAGTTAAAATAATCTTACTCAGTTTCCTAATACAAACTTGCATCAAAGCCAAAAAATAAAGTTAACCAAAACAAAATAAGAATTGCAGACCAAGAAGCACTCTTTTTTTTCCCCAATTTTGTTTCAAATTATTTTATTCTTAATAAAACTATATAAAAATATCTTAAACAAGAATCAATGTGGTTTATGCTTTCCCATAAAAAAAGTCTGACTCACTAAAGTTATGTTATGACAGGCATTACTAGTATCACATGAAACTAATTATTTTCAACAGCTTCCCTATTTCTTTCACCTATTAACCTAAGGGAAACTCTGTACCACACTTCTCCTAGCAACAGCTGTACCTGGGGGTGAGGCTGGGGGTGGCCTCCACAGGAGGCTTGTGTATCTACTTTGTTATTCAAGCAACAGATTTTCTTTAAACACAAATAATACAGGTCCAAGTATTTAAATAAGTACTTTTATTATAATAACTATCTAATTCAGTGAGTTTTGGTCTTTAGAAGAAGAAATATGTTCCCTCTATACCAATTTTGGTAAGAGTCCTTATCATGAACAGATGTTGAATTTTATCGAATGCTTTTTCTGCATCTATTGAGATCATCATGTGGTTTTTGACTTTTCTTTTGTTAATGGGGTGTATCACATCGACTGACTGATTTGTGTATGGTGAACCATCCTTGTGACCCTGTGATGAATCCAACTTGGTCATGGTATTTGATCTGCTGTGCTGTTGGATTCGGTTTGCTAATATTTTGTTGAGAATTTTTGCATCTATATTCATTAAAGATATTGGCCTGTAGTTTTCATTTCTCCAAAGAAGACAAAGAGATGGGCAACAGGCACATGAAAAGATGCTCATCATCACTAATTATTAGAGAAATGAAAATCAAAACTACCATGAGGTACCACCTAACACCAGTCAGAATGGCCATCATTAAAAAGTCTACAAACAATAAATGCTAGAGAGGATGTGGAGAAAAGAGAACCCTCTTACATTGTTGGTGGGAATGTAAATTGGTGCAGCCACTATGGAGAACAGTATGGAGGTTCCTCAAAAAACTAAACATAGAGTTGCCATATGATCCAGCAATCCCACTCCTGGGCACATACCCAGACAAAACTATAATTCAAAAAGATACATGCACCTCTATGTTCAGAGCAGCACTATTTACAAAGCCAAGACATGGAAACAACCTAAATGTCCATCAGCTGATGAACGGATAAAGAAGATGTGGTATACACACACACACATGGAGGAATATTACTCAACCATAAAAAAGAATGAAATAATGCCATTTGCAGCAACATGGATGGACCTAGAGATTATCATACTAAGCAAAGTAAATCAGAAAGAGAAAGATAAATATCATATAATATCGCTTTATGTGGAATTTAAAACACGACACAAATGAACATATCTTAAAAACAGAAACAAACTCACAGACATAGAGAACAGACTTCTTGTTGCCAAGGGGGAGGGGGGTTGGGGAAGGAAAGATTGGGAGCTTGCAATTGCAAACTAGTATATACAGGATGAATAAACAACAAGGTCCCACTATATAGCATAGGAAACTGTATTCAATATCCTGTGATAAACCAAAATGGAAAAGAATATATACAACTGAGTCACTTTGCTGTATAGGAAAAATTAAAACAACATTGTATATCAACTATACTTCAATAAAATATATTTAAAAAATGAAGAAGAAAGAAAGCTAACAAAGCACATACAGACATGCCAGGTTTGATTACTTCTTGTTAAATTCTTACAGTGTAGAATTCATCTGTTGTTACTGACTGCACCTACTGGAGCTGCTCAGTAAAAATATGTTAACTACATATGCAAGTCACATATATAAATTTTTCTAATTACCTCATTAAAAATAGTAAAAAATTAATGTTTTTATTTAACTCAATAAATCCAAAATATTATCATTTCAGCATGTAATCAATATATAAAATTGGGATATCTCACACTCTTTTTCTCAAACTAAGTCTCCAGAATACAGTATATATTTTGCATTTACAACACACCTCTATTTAGACTAGTCACATTTCAAACGCTTATTAACACACGTGGCTAGTGGCTACTAAACTGGATAGCGCGCTGGAAAGAGAAATGAAAACAACTTTCAAATAAAAGTAATTCAAAATTCATAATTGAAGGTTTTCAGGGGCTAGGGATCACAGAAACTAAACTAGAGCATCATAATGACTTCACATACAATAGTGGAAACTGAACATCTGGCCAGTCAGGAATCTACAGTTTACTTACTTTCTCTCCCTAAGATTAAAGCATTTGCTGATAAACAAAACTGATAAACCTCTAGCCAGACTCATCAAGAAAAAAAGGGAGAGGGCCCAAATCGATAAAATCAGAAATGAAAAGGAGAAGTTACAACCAACACCACAGAAATACAAAGGATCCTAAGAGACTACTACGAGCAACTATATACCAATAAATGAACAACCTAGAAGAAATGGACAAATTCTTAGAAAGGAACAATCTCCCAAGACTGAACCAGGAAGAAATAGAAAATATGAACAGACCAATTACCAGTATTGAAATTGAATCAGTAATTTAAAAACTCCCCACAAGCAAAAGTCCAGGACCACATGGCTTCACAGGTGAATTCTACCAAACAATTAAAGAAGAGTTAACACCTATCCTTCTGAAACCATTCCAAAAAGTTGCGGAGGGAAAACCACTTCTGAACTCATTTTATGAGGCCACCATCATCCTGACACCAAAACCAGACAAAGGGGACTCCCCTGGTGGCTCAGTGGTTAAGAATCCACCTGCCAATGCAGGGGACATGGGGGGTTCAATCCCTGTCCAGGAAGATCCCACATGCCGAGGAGCAACTAAGCCCGCGTGCCACAACTACTGAGCCCGTGTGCCACAACTACTGAAGCCTGTGCACCTAGAGCCTGTGCTCTGCAACAAGAGAAGCCACCGCAATGAGAAGCCCGCACACGGCGACGAAGAGTAGCCCCCGCTCACCGCAACTAGAGAAAGCCCACGCGCAGCAATGAAGGCCCAACGCAGCCAAAAAAATAGTCAGTAGACACTGTCATTCTAGTAGCACCAATATATATATCAATTTTATTAAAAACCATCCACCTCTTTGTAGAACAAAATAAAACTGTCATTTACTGCTTTATAATCATAAGCAGGTAAAAAGAACTGAGGAAAGAAAATGAACATTAATTTAGCACCTATTCTACTCATGTACTTTCCATACTTTATCTCACTTAATGCTCACCACTGGTGATTCCAAGATTGGAATTCAACAACAGAGTCTTGGCATCACAAGTTCTCTGTGAGATGATTATTGTCATTTCAATGTTATTCTTACCAAAAACAAAAAACAAGCATATTCTGGATAATTTGGATAACCATGATTTCATTGCGCAGGTTTTGTTTATGAAGGTACTGGTGCTGTCAGGGACTGCTTTAAATGTCATGTGCTAATGAAAAGAACAGAAACCAACTTAAGGTGCAAATGATGCATCTTCATCAAATGAAGATCAAAAATGTCATGGTACAATGTTCAAATGTTGATTATGTAGTGACAGAACAGACAACATCAGTGGGGGAAAAAGGTCATTAAAAAACACATTTGCTGGATATCCACATGCAAAAGAATGAAGTTGGACCCTTATCTTATACCATACACAAAAATTAACTCAATGGACTAAAGACCTAAATGTTAAGACCTAAAACTATAAAACTCTTAAAAGAAAACACAGGGGAAAAGCTTCATGACATTGGATTTGGAAATGATTTCTTAGATATGACACCAAAAGCACAGGCAACAAAAAGAAAAACAGATTAAGTTAGACTACATTAAAATTCAAAACTTCTGTGCATCAAAGGACACAATCAACAGAAGTAAAAAAGCAACCTGTGGAACTGGAGACAATATTTGCAAATCATCTATCTAATAAGGGGTTAATAGTTAGAATATATAAAGAAGTATTTCAACTCAACAACAACAAAATAACCCAATTTAAAAATGGGCAAAGGACCTGAATACACATTTCTTTAAAGATGATATACATATGGCCAACCAACATATGAAAAGATGCTCAACATCACTAATCATTAGAGACATGCAAATCAAAATCCCAATGAAACATCCTTTTAAACCAAAATTCTTAGCTCCTCAGCATCCTGAATGAGGTTTTTATAAAGGAGACCAACTTCAGATAAAAGAGGACTGTAACACGGCAACATTTTCAAGTTTTAATAAATCTAAAAACAGGTTCTAAAATGCATCTTATAGGCTGAACAACGTATACACCTTTCTTTTCTATGTTACATGTATCCTTTCTTGACAAAGCACAAGATACATCAAAGAACATCTGATCAACAAGAAAATAATTTTTACTTAAACTGTGTTTCTCGCTGAATAGGACTGTGCAGTTTTAAAAACTTAACAGATATCTTGGAAAGAAAGCTTTGCAAATCCGTAACACTCACAGTCCATAACACTCCTACTGTTAATTTTACAGAACATTCTTTGAGAATATTCTGTATGCAATCAAATTTTAGCATTAACTAAAACCAACCACAGAAAGTAAGAGACAGGTAAACACAGAAAAGGTAAAAGGCACATATTAAACACTGGACCACGATTTAGGCCTAAAGCTCCACATGTGAAATTCCACCACAGCAAACGCCATCACGTAACATTAGAACAGCCACTGAAGACCACTGTGACGTCTCTGGGCACAGCTTATAAAAGTTTTGCTCATCTGGTTAAAACACATTCTATAAACAAAGTTTTACAATCTTGTGCAAAAGCTTTCCTTGATAGATCTCTATTGAGAAAGCAGTCATCCTCTGTACCATTTCATCCTGCATGTCCGAAGAACTTGATTAAATCTTGGCTGTGTCACATATATGCTAGAAAGAAGTAAGCCAATGGCTGCTTATACCTCCTTTGGTCTTACAGTAGTTAATATCTTTCATTATTTCATTTGAGTCTCACAATCCTATAAATTATAAAGATAATTTAGCATAGTTTACTGATGAGGAAATAGAGGAAAATTAGAAGACTTGTGCACAATCACCTAGCTATCATGCAGACCCCTTTGTCTTCTGACCCCTGGACAATACTCTTTCTCCAGTAGCCATGCTTACTCTCTTTTCCTCTCTCCTCCCTAAGTACATCAGACTTACAAAATTCAACTAAAAGCCACATACACTCAACCAAGTAAAAACCAAAGAAAAGTCTCAAAAGCCTAAAGAACACATTTTTGAGTACCTAATAGGTGCAAATACCTATCAGACACTGGCAAAATTACAGGGGGTGGTAGAAATTAATACAGTAAGTCTCTCCCATGTAGGAGGTTAAATTCCTACATCCCTGGATTCACACCATCAGTCTCGCAGGAAACAGGAGGAGATACTATGTATATATCCATAGAAAATAATTCCTGGAAGGTATCCATTTCAAAAAATTAGATTAGAGCATTAAATGGACTCTTTTCCTAAATCACCATATTCACATGCTCAGAAAATTATCAATGTTAAGGTTAAGTTTTCAAACAAATCCCTACCACTTCAGATATAAGTCTGTTATACTTGTATATTCCCTTGATTCATTTTGCAAATCATACCCAGGCCTGCCCTGCTTTTCCACAAACTTCAGCAGTGCCAAAGTCACCAGACCTGGTCTCTTATCCACCTACTGAAAAAAGCAGAAAATTACTAGAACGCCTCTTTCCATATTCACTGTCCTGATCCAACTCCACAGAAGAGCAATTACAGCTCCCTAGACTTGAAGCACTAGCTCACCCGGAGAGCTTTCACCAAAATAAACATGCCCAGGGCCTATTTCCCAGAGATTACAATTCAGTAAGCCTAGAGTGTGGCCCATTTCTTATTTAAAAACTACCCATTTAAGAAAACTGAGTTGAATTAGCATATGAGTGAACACATTTTAACATTCTGATGTACAAACACAAAACTCTGCTATTCATTCGTAGGCTCAACTAATATTTATTGAGAATCTTACAATGTGCCGGGCAGGCTTCTAGGCCCTGGTACTCTCAGCTGTGCTCCACAGCACTCTTATTTCACTGGGCAGACAGAAAATAAGTCAGATAAGTACCAGTTCAGGAGCAAATAAATTCTATGAAGAGAAATGAAGCTGGATAAGGGATTAGAAAGCAACTGGGTGGCAAGATACATGTATTTTACATAAGGCTGGTCAGGGAAAGTCTCCTGGAGAAGGCAACATCTGACAGAGCTCTGAGGGGTGAAGACCTGGAGGAGGAGGAGCCAACTGGAGGCCCCGCAGTGTTCTCTCTGATCCACATCTGGCCAGGGTCACCACACAGAACGGGCTTTCTGACTCCCCAAAACTCAGTACATAAATAAGACCTGGCAATACAAGACAAAACTCAGGTGTCAAAAGTAAATGTTCCTAGCAATAAAGCTATGAAATGTATATCCTGTGGACCGGTCTAAGGAAGGAGGCAAATCTAATTTAACTGGGTCTTAAGGGATGAACATGATTCCAGTTCGCAGAAGTGAGGGAAGGAGCTTTTCATCAGAGCGAGAGCACGAACAGCAGCACAGGAAAGAGAAAGTACAAAGACAAATCTAAAACATCCGAACAATCCTGTTGACCTGAATTAGAGGATATAAAGGTGAAAACGGAGGTTACGGTTAGGACAAGAATGCCTTTCCCCATTCTCGTCTAAAAAACACCTTACTTATCCAAGACCAGTTCAAGAAGTCAGTTCTTCTATGAAGTAATCACGCTAACCCTCAGAGGCAATTACTTCTATGTTGCCACCCACGTGGCTCTGTTCATGTCTAATGCCCAGAGGTAACTTTTTTGTCACAAAATCCACATTCTCCATCACTGTCATCTCTGTTCAAACATAGTACCTAACACACAAGCAGCATACAAAATATATTCGTTGAATTAACTAACATAGGGTAAAATGGGATGAAAGGTCCAAAGATTGGAAAACTTAACAGAGTAAAGATGTTTACAATTCTCCCTAAATTGAGCTATAGGATTAATGTAATTCCTATCAAAATCTCAGCAAGGTATCTATTTTGTAGACACAGAAAAGCTTCTTCTAAAATTTATGTGGAAAAGCACAGGCCGTAGAAAATAGCTAAAACAACCTTTCCAAAAAAGAATAAAATGGCAATGATCACTCTACTCAGTATTATGGCTTACTATATAGTACAGAGGTACAGTAATCAAGACCATGTGGTACTGGTGAAAAGACACATATGTCAATGGAATAGAACATGCAACCCAGAAACATACCCACCCAAATATGCCCAACTGACTTTTGAGCAAAGTACACAAGTAATCCAATGGAGGAAGAATGGCCTTCTCAACAAATGGTGCTAGCAAGTGGATATCCACAGGCCACAAACAAACAAAAATATTCAAATGGACCATGAACTTAAATATTAAACATAAACTTATAAAATTTTTAGAAAAAACAGGAGAAAATCTTTGGGATCTAGTACTAAGCAAAGACTTTTGACTTGAAAGCACAATCCATAAAAGGAAAGATTGATAAACTGGACCCCAACAAAATTAAAAACTTTTGTTCTGCAAAAGACCATGTGAAGAGGGTGAAAGACAAACCACAGACTGGGAGATAATATTTGCAAACCACATATCTGACAAGGAGTAGTATCTAGAATTATATAAAGAACTCTCGAAATTCAACAGTAAAAAACCAAACAATCCAATTGGAAAAGAGGCAAAGGACATGTACAGACGTTTCACTGAAGAGGATCTACAGGTGGCAGATAAATACAGGAAAGGATGTTCAACATCTTTAGCCATCAGGCAAATGCAAATTAAAACCACCACGAGATACCACTACACATGTATTAGAATACCTAAATTAAAACAAACAAAAAACCCAACCTGTCTGTACAAAATGCTGGTGAGGATGTGGAGCAACTGGAATACAAATTAAAACCGATATTACTACATACCTATTAAATTTTTAAAATAAAAATCACTAAATGCTGGCAAGGACACAGAAACTGGATCACTCATAAATTGTTAGTGGGAATGTAAGTAATACAGCCACTTGGGAAACAGTTTTGCAGTTTCTTAGAAAAAAACGAAACATGCCAACTACTATATAACCCAGCAATTGCACTCTTTATGTTCACACAAAAACCTGTACACAAGGGTTCAGAGCCAAAAAGAGGAAATAACCCAGAAGTTCTTAAATGGGTGAATGGTTCAACTGTGGAACACCCATACCATGGGATAAAAAGGAAAAAACTACTGATACACACAACAACTTGGACGACTCTCCAGCGTATTATACTGAGTAAAAAGCCAATCCCAGGAAGTTATATACTGTATGTTCTATTTATGTAACATTCTTGAAATGAAAAAAGTACAGGAATGGAGGCCAGACTAGTAGCTGCCAGGCTGAGAGCGAAGGGGAGTCGGTATGGCTCCACAAGGGAGGCAGGAAGGATCTTGTGTGAAAACGCTGTGTCTTGACCGTATCAATGTCGGTTTCCTGGTTGACACAGCACCATCTTCTAGAGTGGCGGTCCCCAACCTTTCTGGCACCAGGGACCGGTTTGTGGAAGACAGTTTTTCCATGGAGGGGTTGGGGGGGCTGGGGGGTGGTCCAGGCGGTAACGCGAGAGATGGGGAGCGGCAGACATAGCTTCGCTCGCACACCGGCCGCTCACCTCCTGCTGTGCGGCCCGGTTCCTAACAGGCTGCGGACGGGTATCGGTCTGGGGCCCCGGAAGTTGGGGACCCCCGCTCTATAAGATGTTACATTGGGGGAAACTGGGCAAAGGTTCACGGTCTCTATTTTTTCTGCATGTGATTCTACAGTCAAATTTTTTTTTAATTAAAAAAATGAGATGGAAGGCAAAGAAGTTATTAACCTTCGAAAGGAAAAGATGCTGTTTGGGAGAAAATGAGAGATGAGAGAATGGGTTAACAGAGGCAGAGTATCCAGAAATGGGGGAATCTTATCTCTAAACTCAAGTTCAAAGCTAACTGTGTTGGAAGGGATGTGGGTTACCAAAGAGAAGTTCAGATGGCAGAACTAGGAGCTTTAAAGGAATTAAGAAAACTTGGAACATCAGTTAAAGTCTATGAGGAGCATGAGTAAGAACCAACAACAACACAGTATTCCCTACTTGTCTCACTGCATCTAAAGCACTATTCTTTTCTTGCTGATTTATCACAGAGACTGTTAGATTCTGTTTTATCTATAAAGCTTCAAAAGTAGTCATGAAAAGTGAAAATTTTTCTAAAAAATTGTATCACCACAACTTGCATGTCCTTATGAAATTCAACATAAAGGAACTTTACTTAAAGAATTATAATGTAATCCTAACAATAACAAGAATAAAAATGAATATTATCTCTATCTTAAAGAAAAGGATAGGGATAATAATAGGTCCAAAAGAGAAAATGTCTTACAGTCACATAAAAATTAGTGATGAAAGTAAATTAGAATTCCAGATTCTCAACCATGGTAATGATTACTACAATATTCATTTTTTTCTCCCTCACACAAAGAATCTTTTTTTCTTCCTCTTATGTAAATAAGGGTGCCCTTGTAAATTGGGGACTTCCAAAACTTGCTGATGTAACGAGCAATGTTTATTTCTTTTTATTAACATCTTTAATCTTTTATAATGCATCTCAGGAAGGTCTGTGGAGCTTGAACGTTCTAAGATGCCTAAGTAGAAAAGGTGCATGTGAATTTTCCCAAAGTCGCACCATCATTTGTTTTGAGATAACATTCTTAGACTAAATTGTCGATCACGCCTCCTAAAACTCAACCAGGCAACTGTATCAGCTAACTTAAAACTTAACTTTAATCAACAAGTACCCCCTGAGTGGTTATACCCATCACTGTAGAGGCACCAAGGACACAATGGTAATGAAAATGTGGAAATGAAGCTCTTGCTCTTGTCTAGTGAACAGGCAACTACAATAAGATCTAATAAATGCCAAGATGTGAATAAATACAAGGAGCCAAAGCCCCACAGAACCTTGAGAAGTCACCCCCACCAGTAGCAAGACAATCAGACAACCGAGGGGGAGTGCTAAACGGAGACCCTAAAAACGAGCGGGTATCAGCTGACTGAGAAGTGGGGAGGAAAAAACGTAACCGACCAACACAAATATTTATAGCCATTCACCTCAAAAATCACAAGAAAATGATCTTAAGAGGAGAGGAATCCTCAAGAGAATAAAAAGAAAACTTTGGCAGTAAAATCTGACAGCCAACAGACAAGTGATAACTGACGGGGCAGATCAGAGAAAGATAAGATCTGCAAGATGGGCTGGCTGTGTGGAGACCCAGAAGACACTGCTTGGTGCCAGTGAAACCAAGAGAAACTCATGAAAACAGAGGCACTGGGCACCTCCAAGAGTGGGTTTGTGAACAGGATGTAAAACAGGAAGCCCACGGCTGAAACTGTGAATTAGAATTCCAGAACTCCTCTCCAACTCACAGTGAAAAACTATCCTGTCCCTTCCAGATACTGGACTCGATGACAACAGGCACAGCAGGAGGCGAGAAGGGATGGAGAGGAGCAAAGAACACAGCAGGGAGATTACATGGCACTCTATTCCCTGAACGGTGAGATTTCCTGGCCCTCTCCTTCCCTCCTGGCCACCAGGATGCCGGCAGCTGGGTTTGCACCCTTCTCTAGCAAGAGTCTGGGAAATCTGACACACACACTCCACCCCCTCCTCCACCAGCCCAAAAGGACCTCCGGATAATTACAGGTGAAGATTCGCCAATGAAGTGGCCCTACCAGATGCCCCTCTACTGAAGCCCCCAGTTTACAAGCCCCATATGTGTGATGAGTTGTTTCAGCAGGAGGATCGTAATTTTCCATTTTAAACCTCACTTGACTTTAAAAAACTATGTGCTTTGGTAAAATTTAAGATAAGACAATGGCAGGCACAGGAGGAGGGAAAGGAAACCTGAAGGAGGGGTATCTAAGCAGAGGGTTTTTCTTTCACCTTTTTTATATACAAGATAAATAATTAAAAACAGAATTTAAAACAAATCGCTCCCAATCCTAATAAAAATACATGCCAAAATGGGGTACCTAAAAAATAAAAAGTACTCAACCTGTATATCCATTAACATAGATGGCGACTCCACTAAAAATTGTAGATGAAGCTCCATCCTTCTGTATAGCAGCATCTGATCGAAACTGTTGCTCCAATTTCTGGACCTTGGCAGCCATGTACCCACCCTAGAATTAAAGGAAAGGTAAACTAATCACAAAAGTTTTATTTTTCTTCCCACCCTCCCCTTTTTAGAAAGAAATTTATATTTTAAAAAAAATAATAAAAAGACCTTATTCTGTGCTAGTAACCAAGGTATAAGGATGACATAAGATATAATGATAAACATGAACCGTAACGCAAGGCAATAAAACAGGCAGGTCAAGGGAGACTTTTCCCTCTGTCAACTCAATGTTTAAGAATTCTATCACATTGTTACAATGGTAAAAGTTACGTTAAAAGAGGGAAAAGGTAAGTCAAGGTTAATAAGTGTAATGCCACAAAATATTGTTCTTATCTACAAAAGCAAGCAAAAGTTATACCAAAGCTTAAATCAATTAAAAATTTGACAAGTGGTCAGTAAGAATATATTTTGACTGGCTTCCACTATCTTCTGTGTATGGGAAGCTTAATATTAATAAATTCAAGTAAAATGAAGCAGTTTGACAAACCAGTAAAGTCTTCCATACATGTAGATAAGAATACAATAAATGATTCAGTGGCTAAACTCTGGATCTAATCAATCTATTTGGTAGTACTGCTAATATTCATAACACCAACCTCAAAAAGAAATAAAAACATTATTATTTTTGCTAAAGACCTTTACAAAGACTCTATGAATTCAGCCACACCTTTCCTGAACATCGAAATAATTAAGGTTAATCGATTAAGACTCTATCAATTTTACTTTATCAATAAGGTCTTTAAAATAAAGCTGTAGGTGTCTAGAAGTGGTATATATTTTTTTCCAAAATGGAAATGACTTGTTTTTGATTGTTCAAATATTACATGTTGTCAAAAAATTTTTTAAGAAAATTTAAATTAGCTGTGATCCCATTCATTGCTAACATTTTGGGATCTTACTTTCAAAGTTATTTCTGTGTCTCAGAACACAGAGGTTTTACACAAATAGGATCATATGTAGTAACAGTCCTTTATAATACACCCTTTCAGTTAAGGCCATCTTGCCAGGTTAAGAAGTATACAGCTAAATGATGGGTGTATACTGTTCCACGGTATAGAGATAATCCCCTATTACTGGATATCTATGTTTTTACTGTTTTTCAGTATTATTAGCAATGTTGCAATAAAATTATCATACAATAAATTCTGTGCACCAGAACATTTACTGCCTCAGGACAAAATTTCTCAAAGTTTAAGCTTTCAATACATTGTGAAAACACAAAGAGTTGGTGTCCAAAGTGATTTACAATTTAGAAAACGCCTTCAACCACATTATAAACTAAAAGAAGAATGAAAACTACCTAGACAGTTCAATATAATTATTTTTATTCTTTTAAAACACACCCATTTTTCCCAGTCATCCTCAGCTCGCTTCCTCCATCCACCTCGTCTCATGGTGGAGCTTCTGTATTAGGGGAAGAAAGAAATACATCAATTTGATAACAAAAGGTACTACTAATTGATATCTTATTTCAAAATCAAGAAAAATGAGAAATTAAAATAAATTCAAATGTTCAATTCATAAAAGTTCAAAATATCATACTGAGGAAACTTTTTCCAAAGCATATCATTCTCTGGCTTCACAAGTGAAATTTGTTCCCCCCAAAACTCCTTACAGGTAAGTATCAGGTTTTAATTATAACTATTTTAAATTTTAATTTTAACAGGAAAAACTTTTATGCATTTCTGAGCATCAATTCTAACACCTTCCTACATAAAACATCACCAAATCCAACTAACATACTGTGCTTACTTGTTAACATTAATTAGTGTTAATGGAACCTAAGAAAACATTTTCCTTCATGCACTGCCCTATAATATGGCTGTTAAATTCTGTCTTTGCTATTACATACTGCACACTTAAGAGTACAGTCATAGTGTAATTCATCTATTATGCAAAAATCCTAAAAGAAGTCAATCAAAGCAACTAGGGGACATGATGCAGAAAGACTATCACCAATAATAAATTAGTAAATATGGCATTCTCCTTAAGGCAACACATGACCAACTATATACCATGAAGCCACCAAAATGGCTCATCTCAACAAGTGTCAGCTCGCTTAGTGGTGAGCAAGGTATAAATCAAAGCAGGCATTATATGAAATTCCTTGTAAAGTCAAATTCTTCTAACCCAAATGGCTACATCTTGGGACATGACGGCATTATTCTTCACAAAATTAATATGATCTCCATTTAAGTATTTTTCTTCTAGTAATTATATAGGTTAATATCAAAGGGTTACCATACACCACTGGAGAAGCCTTATACATTATCCAAGATAAACTGGCTTTGATATGCTTTAAAAAAAATCTTTTATTGAATAACACCTTAAGATAGCCACACTTCATCCACACACATCAGCAGATATTTTCTTTCAAATATTTCTATTCTTAGTATATACAGGATTTATAATTTCTCCTTGCTGACTTTATATTAATTATGAATTTTTACTGTCTACTCTTAATAGGTGACTGAAAGACATGCAGAGAGAGTCAGAGTTGAGTCCAACAGAGAGACAAGGGGCAGGTGGAAAGGGTTGAGAGCAGGAGGCAAAGTGATTAACCCTGATCAGGCGCTGTGGATGCTGGAGGAGAGAAGGGCTGCTTTGCTTTGTTTTGCCTTTTTAAGTTTGACGAAGGTAAGGGCATGGCCACCCAATGTGTCCACCCTGAGTCACAGGACTGCCATCAGTGCTGTTCAATACTTCTTCTGATTTCAAGAGGCTCACTTTGTCCAGTCCCTCAAGACTTCTCCCTTATCTTAAAGGAGTCTGGGAAATGTGTTAACACACAGTTCTTGACTTCATATAAACTCTGACTCCACACATCTGCTCTTACAAGTAAAGAGTGTGGGAGTTCTGGCCACTGTACATTAAGAATGCATACTCACAGGGGCTTCCCTGGTGGCACAGTGGTTGAGAATCTGCCTGCCAATGCAGGGGACACGGGTTCGAGCCCTGGTCTGGGAAGATCCCACATGCCACGGAGTAAGTGGGCCCGTGAGCCAGAACTACTGAGCCTGCGTGTCTGGAGCCTGTGCTCCGCAACAAGAGAGGCCACGATAGAGAGGCCCGCGCACCGCGATGAAGAGTGGCCCCCGCTCGCCGCAACTAGAGAAAGGCCTCGCACAGAAACGAAGACCCAACACAGCCAAAAATAAAATAAATTTATAAAAAAAAAAGAACTTAAAAAAAAAAAGAATGCATACTCACAAAAATTATCTGCAACTATTAATCTGCTAAATGAACATAAATTAAAGAACAAAATACATTTAAAAAGTTTAATTCATCTGGCCATCTACTTAAAAGCCTCATTTATTTAAGATCTACCAGGTACCTGTTGCAAAAGGCCAATATGAAAATCTTTATCGATAGTTTAATGAGTGTAAACCAGTATGAAACAAAATCATTTTTTAAAAAAAGTTTTAAAGGTCCTTCCCCCATTCCAAAGTAAAACAGCTATCCCAGACAAATGATTAAAGTTTTGAAAAGTGAAAGGAATGAAGGACTGAAGATGTAATTTCATCAAATTTCAAAGAATATAATTTGACCTATATACAGCAAACTCCTATTGGTCCAGGATTCAATTAACATCAAGAAAAGGATAAAAGAAATAAACATATTTCATTTTACATATTCAAATTCTACTTTTGAGAAAATCCCATAACAAACAGTGAACTAGGTAATTTGGACCTACCCTCCCACTGAGGAGGAGGAAAGCCAGACAAAACATAGTTTTAAAAAACTGCCTCAAGACACAGAAGGCCTAGCAAATAATGAAAAATCACTGAGCCAAGATTCAGCAGATGACAGAGGAGACCTGCCACCTCACATCACCTCCCCTAACTGGGAGACCCTTTCCCTCTGAGGCATCTGGCAATTCTCAAGGAGTGGCTGAGAACAAACACAGAGCTAAGGCAACAACAGCTAGGGCTCTCTTCCTAGGACAGAGCTCTCACACCTGGGCGTAGGACCCCAGGATCAGAGTAAACTGGAGGCAGGCCAACCAGAGTATCCTGCCCCAGGTCATCTCAGTCTCCGAAAGCAGATGCAGGTGACCCCAGGCTGCCCCATGAGTGCCCCACGGCACCTGGCAGAAGGAAATGTGGATCCTCTGAGGATGAGACAACTTCCTAAACTTCATATATTTCTACAAATGAGTTTGCAAATATAGTATCTGGTACACAAATAAAAATCACCAGGCACAGAAAGAAATGATCACATGAACCAACAGAAAAAAAAAAAAACAAACCAACAAACAGACCTACAGAGACTCCAGATACAGAATTTAAGGTAGACTTTATATTAATCAAGCTTACCCTGCTCAAAGAGGGAAAAGACAAATTTCAGAATATCAGTAAAGAACTGGAAAATATTAGAAGTAACTAAACGGTAACTCTAGAATTGAAAGATACAATATTAGAAATTAAGAACTTAATAAATAGATAAAACCAAATAAAAGCATAACTGGAATAAGTCAGAAGAAAATGTCCAGATAAAGCACAAAAGGATGGAGAATGTGGATGGGAGGAGAAGAGACACAGGGGATACTGGAGAAAGTCTAATTTAAATAAATTGGAGGGAAAAAGAAGAAAAATAGAAGTTATATTTAAAGAAATAATGACTAAAACAGTCTAAAACTGATTAAAGATATCAAGCCACAAATTCAAGAAGCCCAATGAGCCCCAAACAGGAAAAAATAGAATCTATATCTAGACATATAATAGTAAAACTACGAAAAACTGAAGACAGAAAAAAAAAATCTTAAAAGCTGCCATGGGTAGGAAAATCAGAGATTCCATTCAAAATACTCAAAGGAGCAGCAATTAAACAGACAGCTGTCTTTTCAACAGAAACAACAGAGCCAGAAGACAACAGTGCTGAAAGAAGATGATTACTAACTTAGAATTCTAAACCCAGAGAAATATTCAGTCAAGAAAGATGAAATAAAGGCACTTCCAGGCAAATAAAAAGAGGTTAATGCCACCAGCAAACTTGTCTAAAGGAAATTCTAAAGGATATCCCTTAGATAGAAGGAAAATTCTCTTGGATGAACGATCAAAAACACAGAAAAAAACCCACAAGGAAAACAATAAATATCTGGATAAATCAATGTTAAAAACGGACTGAAAAAGACTACAATGACAATCAATCTGTTATTGTTTGTAGCATAATACACAGCATATGTGAATCAAAAGATTATGAATAAAAGACTAAGCGTGAGGGACTTATTTCTAATCCAGGCTCTGCCTCTAACTGGCTTCATTGATCTCTGGTAAATCTCCATCTCTCCTGAGTCTCAATTACTATCTTATCTGGGTCTCTCAGTATCAGACGTTTGGGTAGTTGATTACTAGAGTTCCCCTTGGTGCTCTACACAAGACACACTGAAGAACTATTTTCAGAAACTAAACATAAAAAATGAAAACTACTATATTCACATACTTTAGTAATGTACTTCAATTTCAGAAATTTGATTATGTAACAACTTTGATGTTCTACGTTTGTTTTATTTATTTATACTTTTTTAAAAAATGTATCCTAGAGAAGATTTAAGGCAGCTTGTCCTATCAAATTCATTTAAATAATCTATATATAGATTAAGATGGCCTATGACAATGGATTAGGGGTAAAAACCTAACTGTAAAACTGGTCTTCGCTGAATATTAGGAGTAGCAATTAATCAGCCCTGTCATTGTTGGATGAGATCAGTTGTGTAACTTTCTTCTGTCCAACAGCAGATGCTAGGTAGTTCAGTTAGGGTTAGGGTTGTAACCCTAACCCTACACAACGTTCTGAATTACAATGTATCCTCTTGACTAACCCTGCTCACAAAGAAGAGAATGCCCTTTAACAACAAGCCATCCAATTATCAAGCCAGACTTGCAAATAAAAATTGCCTTCTAGTTTTCAGATGAAACTCTTGCAGACTGGGTTCCCGGTCTAGTTCCACAGTGCATGATGGCCTTGAGGAAAGTGATAAACAGTTCAGAGACTGTAATTCACAACCTAAAATAACCTACTAACCTCGTCTTATCCAAGCATTAATGTAGAAGCCAATTTCTGGGTTTTAAAAAATTAGTTTAAAAAAAATGGATAAAGAATGAATTCATGTATGCAAAAGTACCCTGATTCCTAGCATTTAGGGTAGTCCCTGAATAAACATTAGCTACTATTATACTAATCCACCCTGCTAGGCCACAGAGCGGAAATCAAATGAGACCGCCTATGTGGAAACCCTTTGAAGACTATAACATACAAACCTTGTTATTTTAAATAAGCTATCTGTGGTCTACAACACAATAGATTCAGTGACTCAAGACCTGGGCTCTAATGCCAGCCCAACCACGCTGCTTGGCTACATGACCTGGGATGAGTCCAACAGCACCGTGGACTCCTCAGCTATAAAACAAGGTCTGGTTAGTGCTCCTCGGAATCCCACGGGGCCGGGAACTGTAGTCAGGGTGGATGTGCGGGAGGAAACAAGAGTTGGGGGTAAAAACAGCAAGCAGGGACGGTTCCACTCCCTAAACCCACTGCAACTTTAGCAACCCTGCTTTTGTAAGTTTCAGATTACTTGGGGTCTGATTAAGATAGTCTTAAAAGAAAAAGCTCAAATTGAAAAAGACTGAAGGACTTCCCAGGCAGTCCAGTGGTTAAGAATCATCTTGCAATGCACGGGACGCCGGTTCGATCCCTGGTCAGAGAACTAAGATCCCACATGCCGTGGGGCAACTAGAGAGCCCATGCAACGCAACTACTGAGCCCACGCGCTCTGGAGCCCGCGCGTGGCAACAAAGAGCCTGCGCGCTGCAACTAAAGATGCTGTGTGCTGCAACTAAGACCCGATGCAGCCATAAATTAATTAATTAAGAAAAAAAAAAAGATTGAAACCAAACTAAGTCTAAAGACTTCGGCTCTGTTCTCTGTTCCTATATGTGACTCTACAAAATGGGCTGGATATGTCCCAGCCCTTGAAAGGTTCTAAGCTAAACGCACCTATTAGGCCTCAAGTAATGAAATTGGAAAGACACCACATGAGAGGCATCAGTGCAGTCCCACCCCGCCCCCCATGTCTACACAGAACAGCAGCTGCCAGAGGAGGCAAGTGCAAGGCAAACAGGAGAGCAGCCCTGTGAGCCCAGGGGCCCTGGGTGCCCACAATGCAAAAGATTTCCTGACTCTCTCATGCTCTCCACAGGCATGTTCAAAACGCTATGAAGAGTGTCAGGAAGATCCTGCTTACTAAAAACTATATGGAAATTACTGATGCACACTTTCCCCCAACTCAATTTCATATTTGCTGGCGCGCACTGTCACCAGTTCACTCTGGACTTCCAATGTGCATCCTAAGAGGCTAGTCAAATCCCACTAAAAAGAACTTCATTCTGTCTTCTGTACTATGATTACTGGTGGATTTTAATATCTCCCCACAGAATGATACTAGTCACCAAGAGAAATCATTTTCATGCAAAAGTGCTATTTATCTATTTGTTATAGATTAACACTGTAAGGTTCTAAACAGTTCACCACACACCAGAAAAATTCCCACTACATACACAAAAATGCCCAAATACATATTCGCCAGTGTTAATCTGCTGCTTTCATATTCATAACTCTCAAGTATATTGACTACTAATTCAGTAATGAAACAGAGGCTTTTATTCAGTCTCATTCATCTAGCCATATGTACATGTATGGGTTTATCTTATCTTCATTTAACAGTTACTTAAGAACTAGTTGCTGACTGTTGGTGGGAATGTAAATTGATACAGCCACTATGGAGAACAGTATGGAGGTTCCTTAAAAAACTGAAAATAGAACTACCATGTGACCCAGCAATCGCACTCCTGGGCATATACCCTGAGAAAACCATAATTCAAAAAGATACATGCACCCCAAAAAAAACCCCACAGTTACAGAAAGATAGACAAGATGAAAAGGCAGAGGGCTATGTACCAGATGAAGGAACAAGAAAAAACCCCAGAAAAACAACTAAATGAAGTGGAGATAGGCAACCTTCCAGAAAAAGAATTCAGAATAATGATAGTGAAGATGATCCAGGACCTCGGAATAAGAATGGAGGCAAAGATTGAGAAGATGCAAGAAATGATTAACAAAGACCTAGAAGAATTAAAGAACAAACAAACAGAGATGACCAATACATTAACTGAAATGAAAACTACACTAGAAGGAATCAATAGCAGAATAACTGAGGCAGAAGAATGGATAAGTGACCAGGAAGACAAAATGGTGGAATTCACTGCTGCGGAACAGACTAAAGAAAAAAGAATGAAAAGAAATGAAGACAGCCTAAGAGACCTCTGGGACAACATTAAACGCAACAACATTCGCATTATAGGGGTCCCAGAAGGTGAAGAGAGAGAGAAAGGACCAGAGAAAATATTTGAAGAGATTATAGTCGAAAACTTCCCTAACATGGGAAAGGAAATAGCCACCCAAGTCCAGGAAGCACAGAGAGTCCCATACAGGATAAACCCAAGGAGAAACACGCCGAGACACATAGTAATCAAAATGGCAAAAATTAAAGACAAAGAAAAATTATTGAAAGCAGCAAGGGAAAAATGACAAATAACATACAAGGGAACTCCCATAAGGTTAACAGCTGATTTCTCAGCAGAAACTCTGCAAGCCAGAAGTGAGTGGCATGATATACTTAAAGTGATGAAAGGGAAGAACCTACAACCAAGATTACTCTACCCGGCAAGGATCTCATTTAGATTTGATGGAGAAATCAAAAGCTTTACAGACAGGCAAAAGCTAAGAGAATTCAGCACCACCAAACCAGCTCTACAACAAATGCTAAAGGAACTTCTCTAAGTGGGAAACACAAGAGAAGAAAAGGACCTACAAAAACAAACCCAAAACAATTAAGAAAATGGTCATAGGAACATACATATCGATAATTACCTTAAACGTGAATGGATTAAATGCCCCAACCAAAAGACATAGACTGGCTGAATGGATACAAAAACAAGACCCATCTATATGCTATCTACAAGAGACTCACTTTAGACCTAGGGACACATACAGACTGAAAGTGAGAGGATGGAAAAAGATATTCCATGCAAATGGAAATCAAAAGAAAGCTGGAGTAGCTATACTCATATCAAATAAAATAGACTTTAAAATAAAGAATGTTACAAGAGACAAGGAAGGACACTACATAATGATCAAGGGATCAATCCAAGAAGATATAACAATTATAAATATATATGCACCCAACATAGGAGCACCTCAAAACATAAGGCAACTGCTAACAGCTATAAAAGAGGAAATTGACAGTAACACAATCATAGTGGGGGACTTTAACACCTCACTTACACCAATGGACAGATCATCCAAAATGAAAATAAATAAGGAAACAGAAGCTTTAAATGACACAATAGACCAAATAGATTTAATTGATATATATCGGACATTCCATCCAAAAACAGATTACACGTTCTTCTCAAGTGCGCACGGAACATTCTCCAGGATAGATCACATCTTGGGTCACAGATCAAGCCTCAGTAAATTTAAGAAAATTGAAATCATATCAAGCATCTTTTCTGACCACAACGCTATGAGATTAGAAATGAATTACAGGGAAAAAAACGTAAAAAAGACAAACACGTGGAGGCTAAACAATACGTTACTAAATAACCAAGAGATCACTGAAGAAATCAAAGAGGAAATAAAAAAATACCTAGAGACAAATGACAATGAAAACACGACGACCCAAAACCTATGGGATGCAGCAAAAGCAGTTCTAAGAGGGAAGTTTATAGCTATACAAGCCTACCTAAAGAAACAAGAAAAATCTCAAGTAAACAATCTAATCTTACACCTAAAGGAACTAGAGAAAGAAGAACAAACAAAACCCAAAGTTAGCAGAAGGAAAGAAATCATAAAGATCAGAGCAGAAATCAATGAAGTAGAAACAAAGAAAACAATAGCAAAGATCAATAAAACTAAAAGCTGGTTCTTTGAGAAGATAAACAAAATTGATAAGCCATTAGCCAGACTCATCAAGAAAAAGAGGGAGAGGACTCAAATCAATAAAATCAGAAATGAAAAAGGAGAAGTTACAACAGACACCGCAGAAATACAAAGCATCCTAAGAGACTACTACAAGCAACTTTATGCCAATAAAATGGACAACCTGGAAGAAATGGACAAATTTTTAGAAAGGTATAACATCCAGGACTGAACCAGGAAGAAACAGAAAATATGAACAGACCAATCACAAGTAATGAAATTGAAACTGTGATTAAAAATCTTCCAACAAACAAAAGTCCAGGACCAGATAGCTTCACAGGTGAATTCTATCAAACATTTAGAGAAGAGCTAACACCTATCCTTCTCAAACTCTTCCAAAAAATTGCAGAGGAAGGAACACTCCCAAACTCATTCTATGAGGCCACCATCACCCTGATACCAAAACCAGACAAAGACACTACAAAAAAAGAAAATTACAGACCAATATCACTGATGAATATAGATGCAAAAATCCTCAACAAAATACTAGCAAACAGAATCCAACAACACATTAAAAGGATCATACACCACGATCAAGTGGGATTTATCCCAGGGATGCAAAGATTCTTCAATATACACAAATCAATCAATGTGATACACCATATTAACAAATTGAAGAATAAAAACCATATGATCATCTCAATAGATGCAGAAAAAGCTTTTGACAAAATTCAACACCCATTTATGATAAAAACTCTCCAGAAAGTGGGCATAGAGGGAACCTACCTCAACATAATAAAGGCCATATATGACAAACCCACAGCAAACATCATTCTCAATGGTGAAAAACTGAAAGCATTTCCTCTAAGATCAGGAACGAGACAAGGATGTCCACTCTCACCACTATTATTCAACATAGTTCTGGAAGTCCTAGCCACGGCAATCAGAGAAGAAAAAGAAATAAAAGGAATACAAATTGGAAAAGAAGAAGTAAAACTGTCACTGTTTGCAGATGACATGATACTATACATAGAGAATCCTAAAACTGCCACCAGAAAACTGCTAGAGCTAATTAATGAATATGGTAAAGTTGCAGGATACAAAATTAATGCACAGAAATCTCTTGCATTCCTATACACTAATGATGAAAAATCTGAAAGAGAAATTATGGAAACACTCCCATTTACCATTGCAACAAAAAGAATAAAATACCTAGGAATAAACCTACCTAGGGAGACAAAAGACCTGTATGCAGAAAACTATAAGACACTGATGAAAGAAATTAAAGATGATACCAACAGATGGAGAGATATGCCATGTTCTTGGATTGGAAGAATCAACATTGTGAAAATGAGTATACTACCCAAAGCAATCTACAGATTCAATGCAATCCCTATCAAATTACCAATGGCAGTTTTTACGGAGCTAGAACAAAGCATCTTAAAATTTGTATGGAGACACAAAAGACCCCGAATAGCCAAAGCAGTCTTGAGGCAAAAAAAATGGAGCTGGAGGAATCAGACTCCCTGACTTCAGACTATACTACAAAGCTACAGTAATCAAGACAATATGGTACTGGCACAAAAACAGAAACATAGATCAATGGAACAAGATAGAAAGCCCAGAGATTAACCCACGCACCTATGGTCAACTAATCTATGACAAAGGAGGCAAAGATATACAATGGAGAAAAGACAGTCTCTTCAATAAGTGGTGCTGGGAAAACTGGACAGCTACATGTAAAAGAATGAAATTAGAATACTCCCTAACACCATACACAAAAATAAACTCAAAATGGATTAGAGACCTAAATATAAGACTGGACACTATAAAACTCTTAGAGGAAAACATAGGAAGAACACTCTTTGACATAAATCACAGCAAGATCTTTTTTGATCCACCTCCTAGAGTAATGGAAATAAAACCAAAAATAAACAAATGGGACCTAATGAAACTTCAAAGCTTTTGCACAGCAAAGGAAACCATAAACAAGACGAAAAGACAACCCTCAGAATGGGAGAAAATATTTGCAAACGAATCAACGGACAAAGGATTAATCTCCAAAATATATAAACAGCTCATTCAGCTCAATATTAAAGAAACAAACACCCCAATCCAAAAATGGGCAGAAGACCTAAATAGACATTTCTCCAAAGAAGACATACAGAAGGCCACGAAGCACATGAAAAGATGCTCAACATCACTAATTATTAGAGAAATGCAAATCAAAACTACAATGAGGTATCACCTCACTCCTGTTAGAATGGGCATCATCAGAAAATCTACAAACAACAAATGCTGGAGAGGGTGTGGAGAAAAGGGAACCCTCTTGCACTGTTGGTGGGAATGTAAATTGATACAGCCACTATGGAGAACAATATGGAGGTTCCTTAAAAAACTAAAAACAGAATTACCATATGACCCAGCAATCCCACTACTGGGCATATACCCAGAGAAAACCGTAATTCAAAAAGACACATGCACCCCAATGTTCATTGTAGCACTATTTACAATAGCCAGGTCATGGAAGCAACCTAAATGCCCATCAACAGACGAATGGATAAAGAAGTTGTGGTACATATATACAATGGAATATTACTCAGCCATAAAAAGGAACGAAATTGAGTCATTTGTTGAGAACTGGATGGATCTAGAGACTGTCATACAGAGTGAAGTAAGTCAGAAAGAGAAAAACAAATATCGTATATTAATGCATGTATGTGGAACCTAGAAAAATGGTACAGATGAGCCGGTTTGCAGGGCAGAAGTTGAGACACAGATGTAGAGAATGGACATATGGACACCAAGGGGGAAAAACTGCGGTGGGGTGGGGATGGTGGTGTGCTGAATTGGGCGATTGGGATTGACATGTATACAGTGATGTGTATAAAATTGATGCCTAATAAGAACCTGCAGTATAAAAAAACAAACAAAACAACTAATACTAAACTTTCATTGGGTTATTTGTATGGAAATATGTTAATATAAATGTTCAGACATTACATGAAATTTCTAAAAATCTTATATGTTCTGGTATAATGTTATAAGTAATAATCCTAGTTATTACTTTAAAATGTATATCTCAGAAATAACTAATTTTCTTGTCAACTGCATTATTATGAACTTTCATCTAACCTTTAACAGTGGTCATTTTTAAGTCTTTTGTCATTTACAGACAGTTCCGGGTGTACTCTGATGCTTTTGCAAATATGTTCCTATAAAAGGCTTTCATCTTCAAGAAACTCATGGAAAAAACTGACAAGTACAGGTTTCTGGTAACTGACTGTACTGCTGAACTGAATGAATAAGCATTTTCAGAACTCTAATGAAAAACTGATGAACTCATAAAAGTGCTAACAAAAGATCAAGATGAAAAAAAAAAAATCAATTACATGGGACTGAGTGAACTGATGAGGATGAGTATAATTTTTGTGACTTTGTCTGAATTAAAAAAAAAAAAATCCCACAAGGACTCAGAGGCAAAGAATATACAAATCAATTTTCACTGCAAAGTAAAGGAGCTGTTACAGTGGAGGATTGCTGGACTGAATGTCAATATTATGACATAGTATGAGTGTGTTTCATGTTTGGTAATTGCAATCATTGTTGCTTTTGTTGTGGTCATCCATGTACAATGCTTGGTGTCAGTCTACTTATCTCTTGTAAAAATAAAATACAGTGTGTGTGAAAAAAAAAAAAAAGATACATGCACCCCAATGTTCATTGCAGCTCTATTTACAACAGCCAGGACATGGAAGCAACCTAAGTGTCCATCGACAGATGAATGGATAAAGAAGATGCAGCACATATATACAATGGAATATCACTCAGCCATAAAAAGAAACGAAATTGAATTATTTGTAGTGAGGTGGGTGGACCTAGAGTCTGTCATACAGAGTGAAGTAAGTCAGAAAGAGAAAAACAAATACCGTATGCAAACACCTATATATGGAATCTAAAAAAAAAAAAAAGTTTCTGAAGAACCTAGGAGCAGGACAGGAATAAAGACGCAGATGTAGAGAATGGACTTGAGGACACGGGGATGGGGAAGGGGAAGCTGGGACAAAGTGAGAGAGTGGCATGGACGTATATACACTACCAAACGTAAAATAGATAGCTAGTGGGAAGCAGCCGCATAGCACAGGGAGATCAGCTCGGTGCTTTGTGACCACCTAGAGGGGTGGGATAGGGAGGGTGGGAGGGAGGGAGACGCAAGAGGGAGGAGATATGGGGATGTATGTATATGTATAGCTGATTCACTTTGTTATAAAGCAGAAACTAACACACCATTGTAAAGCGATTATACTCCAATAAAGGTGTTAAAAAATAAATAAATAAATAAAATGGGCCACACTCTTCAAAATGTTAAAAAAAATAAAAGTAAACAAGAAAAAAAAATTATGAGGAAAAAAAAGAAATAGTTGCTGAATGAACTGGAATACAGAAATGAATACACACTGGAAGAATGAATGTGCGTATCATGGTAGCACACTCATCCACGAATGCAACACAAATGCAGAGAAATCAGTGCGCAGCCACGCAGACCATCACCAGGCAAGGCCACAATACAGCAAGTTTACTTGCAACTCCCACCACATCACTGCTCAACACCTCTTTTTTCCTTCTTCAGGGCCTCCTTCTCTACCTTAGTTAGCTGTCAATTCTCTGCTAACAATTAAGAAACTGCTTACTAACTGGCTTAAGGTATGACCCATCCCAGGGACCTGTGTATTTAAAAGGACTTGTCTAGGACCATTCAACGGGGGAAAGCACCGTCTTTTTGACAAATGAAGTTGGGAAAACTGGATATCCACAGGCAAAAGAATAAAGTTGGACCCTTATCGTACACCATATACAAAAATTAACTGAAAATGGATCAAAGACCTAAATGTAAGACCTAAAACTATGAAGCTCTTAGAAGAAAACATAGGAGAAAGCTTCATGACATTGGATTTGGCAATGATTTCTTGGATGACACCAAAGAACAGGCAACAAAAGAAAAAAATAAATTGGACTATACCAAAATTTTAAAATGTGCATCAAGAAGGCACAATCAACTGAGCAAAAGGCAACTCACAGAATGAGAGAAAATATTTTAAAACATCTACCTGAAAAGGGACTAATATCCAGAATATATAAAGAAGTGCTACAGCTTAACAATAAAAAATATACTGATTAAAAAATGGACAAAAAATTCAAATAGACATCTCTTTAAAGAAAATATACAAATGGCCATTAAGCATATGAAAAGATGCTTAACATCACTAACCATCAGAGAAATGCAAACTGAAACCACAATGAGATACCATCTCATACCCATTAGGATGGCTACAATCAAAAAAAAAAAAAAAACACAGAAAATAAGTGTTAACGTGCATGTGAAAAAACTGGAACTCTTGTGCACTGTTGGTGGGAATGTAAAATGGTGTAGCCATTATGGAAAATGCTATGGTGGTTCCTCAAAAAATTAGAAATAGCACTGCCATATGATCCAGCAATTTCACTTCTGGGTACATACCCAAAAGGCTTGAAAGCAAGGTCTCAAGATATTTGCACACCCATGTTCACAGCAGCATTATTCTCAAATGCCAAAAGATAGAAGCAACCCAAGTGTCCACTGATGGATGAATGGATAGACAAAGTGTGGTATATACATAAAGTGGAACATTATTCAGCCTTAAAAAGGTAGTATTAAAAAAATAAATAAAATAAAATTCAAAAAAAAAAAAAAGGAAGGTAATTCCAACAAATGCTGCAACATGGATGGACCTTGAGGGCATTATGCTAAGTGAAATAAGCCAGTCACAAAAAGACAAATGCCATATTATTCCACCTATACAAGGTATCTAGAGTGGTCAGATTCATAGAGACAGAAAGCAGAATGGTGGCTGTCAGGGGCTGGGAGGACAGGGAGCTACTGTTTAATCGGTACAGTTTCAGTTATGCAAGGTGAAAAGCATTCTGGGAAGACAGATGGTGGGGATGGTTACACAACAATGTGAACGTACTTAATGCCACTGAGTGGCACACTTAAAAATGGTTAAGATGGTAAATTGTATGTTATATGTATTTTACCACAATTAAAACTTTTTAAAATATATTTTTAAAAACAAGCAAAGAAAGTTTAAAAAAAAAGGACTCTGACACTGGCAACTGGGTTCACGGGGACTGGCCAGCTGCAAGGAAGGGGGTAACCGGGATGTCCACTTAAGACACAAAGCTCAGAAGGAGGCTGTTCTTCTCCAGGACACTTGTATAGCACATCTCGGATTTTTTCCTGGGGAGGGCAGTGGGAGGCCATGCGCAAAACTGATTTACTAGGGCCAAGTATCGTCCTCATGAGTGACTGACAAAGTAAATGAAGTGCTAGGACACAGTCACTGACAAAGTTTAACAAAGCTGCTCCACTGGGCTCTCATCTGTCCTTAAATGCTAAAGGCTTCAACACCAGATAAACAGCTGTTTTGAGGTTTTGTTTTGGTTCAACCTTAGAGACCATCATTGTCTAAGGCTATAGTTCTCAGACCACTGAAGTTATTAGAGCACAATGGAGATTCTTGAATTTCAAAACTCAGGGAAGCAGAACCTTCTTCTAGACCCACCTACATACTAGTCAGGTTTTGACTTTGAAGAGACTTTCACCAAGGTATTAAAAACAACAGTCAGACACCTGTGTAAAGGGCATTATTATGCCTTTGTAACAATCTTTTGTCTTCACCATATACTGGCTTTTAGAAATTCTAAACCGCTCTGACAGTTTATATCGTAATACAGCATGTATTTCATGTATTTAAAATACCTTTGAAAAACATATAAAAATAAAATGTCAAGATATTTAGACCAAATAGTATTCCTAGTCTAATAGAACCCTTAAAAAAATTTTTTTTTAACCTGGTCTCTTCACCTTCAGTATACTGAAGCATTTTCCTACTATCAATTTTTTTATGCACAGTTAAACAATTCCTGTACTATATAATACCATTTTGATCAACACCAAACAAACACAGACTTCAAAGAACTTTAACCCACCAAATAAAAGGGGCTACAATATACACAGCACTCTCTAAACAACAACTTATATGTGTGGGTACATAAGCCTTTTCTAGAACTGAGTCTGATCTATCTTTTCTTGAGGCATTCTCTATTATCCTCCAAATTTATGATTTGTGTTTATACACTGCTTTGTCGTGTTTTCAGTCTTCAGTCTTGCTAAGTGTTCCTTTTCAAAAATAGTTTTTCCTTCTCGATTTATAAAAGCACTGTATGTTTACCGCAGAAAACTGAGAAAATACAGGAAACAGAAAAGGGAAGGGAAAATTACCATATTCCCACCTTCTTTTAAAAAATTCACCTGTTGACTGACACTTTACATTTCCTTTTTTTCAGTACTCCTTAAATTTTTAACATTTAAATTTTAAAAATTTCAACACACCACTATATCTTACATTTCCATAGTGCTTTTATTTTTCCAAGGGGTCCTTACATATCCTATTTATCTTGACAACACATCCATGGAGTAGGCAGGCCAAATACTAGCTATTTTGCACACAGGCGCCTTCTAGGGTAGAAGAGCTAAGATAAAATATCTGATAAGGCAGCACGGCCGGTTTGTGGTACAAAATCACACTTATCTTGTACAAACCTATGTCTCCAAATCTTCAGTGGAGAAACGAACAATGCTATCAGTATAATAAACTTCTGAAAAGAACACTCCTACTGAATTGAACTAGCCTAATACAATTCAACAAAACAGATGCTTCGACCCTAGCACCTGTCTGGGTCAGAAACAGTAGCTGCCATACATGTGACAGAAGGACTAAGGAGGAAAACAGGTCCAACAAACAGCTTGCATCTAGACCCCAACTGTACATGTCCATATTCATGAGAAGTAGAGACCCAGAGACACTACCAGCTTTAACTGACCTTTTAAGCAGTCAGACCTTAGTTCTTTCATTTGTGTACAGAGGTGGACCTGACAAACTCTAGTTTCTTGCAGTTTTTTAAATGTATGATTCTATATATCTATCCATTTTTTAAAAAGGCTTTTAAGATAAAAGTACACGTATTATGCTACTCTGTCAAAAAAAATCAAAGGCTATGCACAGACATGGCTATACAGTAAAGAATTAACCCTGCTCAAAGAGGGGTCTGGCCTTTGCTCTTGGAATGCCCTGCCTGACAAATGTCTGTTTATCTAGGGGCTAAGAGTCACTCCAGATAGTCTAACAACATGATTTGTGATTTACGGTGGAGGCTTCGGACCATGCACTACCAACCTTCTGAGAGGCTGGAGACGGAAGGTCAACCTCATCTATTTGACCAAACTCCAATAAAAACCCTGGACACTAAGGCTTAGGTGAGCTCCCCTGGTTGGCAATACTTCATGGGCATTGTCAGTTGTCATTAACAGAAGTCACCTCCATCCCAGATTCCTGTGGTGAGGACAACTCAAAGTTCCACACGTGGACCTCTCCTGTGTGCCCCATGCCTTTGGCTGCTTTTAACCTGTAACCTTTCACTGTAATAAATCATAACCACGAGCACAACGGCTTTCAAGAGTTCTGAGTCCTTCTAGTGAATTACTGAACGTGAGGGTGGTCTTGGGGACCCCCAAACTCTGGAGTGGCAGAATGACAACTGTCCCCCAGTGTTCAGTCTCCCTTTCTTTTAGGAAAAGAACACCTCTTCCAACCCCTCTTAGTGGGGAGCAGGGTTGCCAAGAGGTTACATTTCCTCAGCTCCTTTAAATCAGGAGTGGCCACGTGATTAAGTTCTGGCCAATGAGATGCGAGCAGAGTAACGTATACAAAAATCTGTGCCATCTATTCTTAAAGGAAGTTGTTTACTTTTTTTGGAATGCAGCTGTGAGGTAACTTGGCTTCAACCAAGAAAATAAGGACAATACGCTAGCAGATGGCTAAGCAAACAGAAGGAACCTGGGCCCCCGAATGACCTAAAACAAGCAGTAGCTCATCAGCTGTGAACCGCCACCTCCATCACAGGGGAGAGAACTACTTCTTCACTCTCTGCATCACTGTGCTCTCAAGTCTCTGTCACAGCCTTGCACCCTGGTACCTGGTTAGCCTGCACCCTAATGAACGTTAAGTGCATTTCACTGTTTTCATATTATGACTTAGAGACAGTTATTTCAATAAACGACACAGAAATAAAAGGGGAGACAAGCAATAAGATACTTAAGAAAAATGTCTGGATACACAGGCATCCCCCACTTTTCAAAAGCTTACTTTGCACCACTTCGCTCTTACGAAAGACCTACATTAGTACCTGTTTCCGCTAACCAAAAGAAACCCCAAGAAGATTTTCACTTTTACAAAACAAAAAGGGCAAAGCAAAAACAGCATTCAGCCTGTCTTACAGCAGCCTGCTGCAGAGGGAGCGTGCACCCCGGGCACCTTGGTACCGCCCAGTCCTTGCCCGGGAACCTTGCTCAGCATCTCAGCATCAAGCCCCCATGGTTTGGGACTGTGTCACTGTCTGTGAGCATCTGTGCTTTATCTTGGTTTATTCTGTGCATCCGTTAGCTAGATGAGCCCTGCGGTAATGGTTTCTTTGCTTTCGGCCATTTCGGCTTAAGAAAGGTTTCACAGGAACACTCTACTTTCAGGTAGCAGGGGAAACCTGTATTAAAACTGAAAATGCATAACAAACATCTATAATGTCCCAGTTTGAAGCTGATCTTATTAAAAGCAAATGTTCTATCCCAAACAATTTAATATAACAAATTTCTCTCTTATTCTCTTGGTTATTCATAACAATGAAAATACGCACCCCTCCCCAACTGCAAATGACTGATCTAACAAAAACAGTCATTTGAAAACAAGCGGAAGGAGGCGTTCTAAAAGAATCACTAATAATTTTCTTCCCTGTAATTATAGATTTCCATAGGTGGGAAAGAAAATGAAGACACCGTTTTAATAAAGTACAAAGAACCTCCTTCTCTGGCTTTCCAGGGTGCAGCAAGATGAACTGGCTTCCCAACACCTTCCCTCACCTTCATGAACTCCTATTGCTCATTAAGTATCTCCACCAGGATGTCCCACATGCATCTCAAAGTCAGCATGTCCAAAAGTAGGGATCAGGCTACAGAGAAAAAGAAAAGAATATCTGGAGATGATATGATACAAAAAGTCTACAAGAAGGAGTAAGAAGCCAGTGATCTTCACTAAGGAGAGACAGCACAGTCTCATAGGAAAGCCAAAGGGTTATCTGTAGAAAAGTTCAAGGTTGCAATAAATCAAAGATTCCAAAGGCCACAGCAGAAGTAAACAGGGACAGAACTCAGCTGGAGAATAAAGGAGGTAACATCAAAGAAGAGGGGGCTGTATCCTGAGCAGCGGTTCTCATTCTTGAGCCTTCACCAGTATCACTTAGAGGGCTCGTTAAACTCATTACTGACCAGGGGATTTCTGCAGAATCTAATGCCCGTGGCCGGCAGTTTTTATTTTGGCTGGCCAGAAATTAATTCTGTTATTTCACTAACACTTTGTGGGTTATTACATTCAATAGTTACACCCGACACACCTGTAAAGTCTTCTAACTTTTGTGAAATGTTGTCTTCAATCCACTCTTCTGTGGAAGAAAAGGAGCATTCTCCAGCATCGTGAGCTTCATTTTCACTTTCCGTATCAGAATCAATCACTAAGGTTTTTTGTCTTTTTGTTGCTCTAATATTCACATCGTCTGAATCAGAACTATATTATGAAGAACTATCATCTTCTGAGACATTAGTATATACGTTGCTCGGACAATCAGAGAATGTATCTGCATAAAATTCACTGAAAAATTCTTCTTCACTCAAAATTTTGCAATACGTCATTTTTGAAAATTTTACGTTTATAATATACACAAGGTTGGAACAAAAACCTAAAGGAGCAAAATGTGAATGATAATGACAGTCATAAGTTGTATAATGAACCCTTGATCAATTTTAAGCTCCAACAACTTCGCATGGTGATGTTAATTGCATCACTCTCTAAAAATGTACTGATATGTCTCCGGTCAATAATGTGTTAAAACCGACTGCTGGGCCCCAACTCCAAGTTTCTCATTTTGTAGGTCAGGAGTGGGGCTGGGAATCTGTATTTCTAAAAAGTTCCCAGGTAATGCTGATGCTGCTGGTGTGAGGCACATACTTTGAGAACCACCAATTTTGCCTGTAGGGTACCTAGAGTGGCCACCGAGAACAGAGACCAGGACCGGAGAAGTTCAGAAGTAATGAGACAGAGTAGACTATGTAGAAAGAATGCTGTTACAGTGTGCACTAGTAGAAAGAATTTCACAACAGGCGTAAAGGCAACTCCCCAGTTGGTCTGGGAGGGAGATCTCTCCTGTCCTTTGCCTCCCACTCCCTCTCCCCCCAAATCCCAGGTCTGATCTAACAGGTTACTCCATATTCACTGAGTATTTACTGTAGTTTGCAGTTTTCAAGATGAGTAAAGTGTAAACCACAATCCAAAGTTACCTGTTAGAGAAGAAAGTTTTGCATAGAACTACAATCAGGAGCCAACATTAGAGGCACTGACAAAAACACAACAGACAACACAGAAGACAGCAGTAAAGCTCACCTTGGAGAAGAGATCCAAGAAGGCTTCACTGAAAAGGCGGACCTGAGCTGAGGGCAATGAGTAGGATTTGAACAGGCAGAGGGGAGTAAGCGGGTGAATTCAAGAAGAAGGAAATTCTTGAGCAAAAACATAAAAGAGAAAAAGATGTTTAAGGCAACATTCTGGGGCTGACACAGAGACAGTGACAGATGAACTAACAAGGTAGCTGAGGGAATGTAACAGAAGGCCCCGAATATCATACTAAGAAGTTTGAACCCTCCTTTGTGAAAGTCAGGAAAGGAAGTGTGAACCTGTGTATATAAATGATGGGGGATGGGATGGCTGCACACAGGTGGGAAAGGTTCTGGCTCCGGAGCCTCACCTACACCAAGATTTATTAACCTGTCTCGGCAGGAGTCCTCATCTCATGTATTCCATCCACACAATGCATTAGATTTCCAAACTCACAAGGTGAACCGGCATACATGGTGGCATACAACTAAAAACAACTCCTTCTGAGTAACTGCAATTCAAAAAATATGGTCAAACTCACTCTTCTCTAGATCTGCTATCAGTTCCATCTGTCACGAATCTCTTTTCTCACAAATCCTTATGGTAAATGTAACTGCAAGTGAAAATAGAGTAGAATGTTGAAGAAACTGCCACTGCATTACCTTTTGGCCTCTCTTCCCTTGCTTCATGCCAAGAACCCCCTATATTAAAAACAACAACAATAAAAAAAACCCACTACTTTTTAGGATGCTATGACATTTTAAGGAGATGCTACATTCTTCAACACTTAGAAGTCATCCTTATTTAGCACTCTATGCCTGAATTAATAGACGCTATTTCTGAGAAACATTCAGTGAGCTCCAAGAGAATGTAATAACCTTTAAGTGACAATCAGAAGTAAGATTTTCTACTGGGCATAAACAATATGCAAAAAAACATTGAACAGCTAGTAACTTCAACTCAAGATCTAAAATTCAAAGTGGCAACTAAGTTACTACAACATTTTTACAGCTCTAACAACAAATACATTATCAACACCTCCACCTTCATTAAGTTTAGATTTCCTTTCAGTTAACAGTAGTAATAACCTAAGCCTAAAATTACAAGCTCAAAAAGAAACACCAAAATCAAACTTTTTGAGCCAAAATTATTGTGCTTTTAAAAAAATACTAAAAAGTATGTAGTTTATAACCCTACCTACAACACAATTTATGTAAATAAAATATTTCACTCAAATGAACATCAACCCACGTTTCAAATACTATTATACCGATTAAAAAAATGCTATAATTTTCAACAGAAGTCAATCTTTCTACATACATAAATATATTCAAATGCAACCTGCTCTAATTTTTAGTATACTGGAGATCTCCGAGCTACTACTACAGAGGTGTGTTCTACTTTGAACTGTAACAATTGTGCATCTGTTCTCACCTCTTCAGCTACTGTTCTCTAATGAACAGTGTGGCTGGCCTTTGTCCCTGGTTCCTGGGAGACTCTAAACCCTTGGAATTTCACAACTGATAGGAGTCTCCTTGTTATCCGTGGTGGACCCCTAGGACACATCTTTTATTAACAGGTGACTCCCAGTAGGCCCCTCATTTCAAGATGGGGCTAGCCATGCTGGAAAGGCCAACCAAGTGATTAGAGGGTTGGCTTTGAGCCACATGCTATCAGCCTGACCTCCTGGAAAAGGAAGGGGTCTGGAGATGAAATTCGACCTTGTGGCCCATGACTCAATCAGTCGTGCCAATGTAATAAAAACCCTGGACCCTGAGGCTTGGGTGAACTTCCCTGGTTGGTAATCGTAAACTGATGCAGGAGGATGATGTGTCCTGAGCACACGGACGCATCATGTTTGGGACCCTCCCAGACCTCTCTTTGCATATCTCTTCCTTTGGCAGGTTCTGGTTTGTATCCCTTATAATAAAATGATAATTCTAAGTACAGCCCATTCCTGAGTTCTGTGAGTCATTCTAACGAATTATCAAATCTGAGGGGGCTGTGGGAACTCCCAGTTATGTGGCCAGTTGGTGAGAAGTGCAGGTGGCCTGGAAGCCCTGGAGCCTGCAGCTGGCACCTGAAGTAAGGGGAGTCTGGTGGACTGTGCCCTTAACCTGCGACGTCTGTCCTAACACTGGGTGGTTAATGCCAGAATCACACTGTGCCTATAAAATAGGAGATACTGCCCTACCTCTCTTCTCAGGACTCTATGGCAGCTGAATGAGAAAAAGTCAAGCGAAAGCACTTTTTAAGGCATAAAGCATTAGAAAAAGTAAGGGACTTTTTTGGTTATGCTCTCAAAAACGTTAAAGAAATTGTTAAAATATTTTTTAAATTCAGGATCGTCCAGCTTAAGTTTTTAAAAAGGCTTAAAATAGGGACTTTCCTGGTGGTGCAGTGGTTAAGAATCTGCCAATTCAGGGGACATGGGTTTGATCCCTGGTCTCAGAAGATCCCACATGCCTTGGAGCAGTTAAGCCCGCGAGCCACAACTACTGAGCCTGTGTGCCACAACTACTGAAGCCCGCACGCCTAGAGCCCGTGCTCCACAACGAGAAGCCACTGCAACGAGAAGCCCATGCACCGCAACGAAGAGTAGCCCCGCTCACCACAACTAGAGAAGACTGCATGCAGTAACGAAGACCCAACGCAGCCAAAAATAAACAAACAAATAAATTTTAAAATTTATATAAAAAAGGCCTAAAATAGCCAGTAAGTCATCTAGAAATACAGCTTATTATAAGATAAAATTGAGAAATTTGATGAAAAGCATTTAAGAGTAAGGAATCTAAATCATAATTTCAATTACGTAACTAAGAGTAGTGCCTAAATGATAAAAACATATTAGCAATCTCAAGTGTAGAAATGACGGAGTTTAGAAAACGTAAAATTCAGCTACTATTTTCTTTTTTTTTTTTTTTTTTTTTTTTTTAAAAGACTTTATTTTATTTTTTTTATTAACCCATTAACTTTAATTAATTAATTAATTAATTAATTTTATTTTTGGCTGTGTTGGGTCTTCGTTTTTTCTGTGCGAGGGCTTTCTCTAGTTGTGGCAAGCGGGGGCCACTCTTCATCGCGGTGCACGGGCCTCTCACTGTCGCGGCCTCTCTTGTTGCGGAGCACAGGCTCCAGACGCGCAGGCTCAGTAATTGTGGCTCACGGGCCCAGTTGCTCCGCGGCATGTGGGATCTTCCCAGACCAGGGCTCGAACCCGTGTCCCCTGCATTAGCAGGCAGATTCTCAACCACTGCGCCACCAGGGAAGCCCCTCAGCTACTATTTTCTGACTAAACTTCCCAAGAGCTCATTTTAGTCTTGGTTCTGATCAGGCATGATTGAAAGCAATAGACAACATTTTGGTTACTCAGATACCGGGCTCAAGTAAAAATGGTTCACATCACAACCAACTTTTTTGCCCATCCCTAACTAATCTTTTAATTTAAGGATAAAGCCACAAGATCTGATCTTTAAAGATCAGGTCTTTAAAAAGCTTGTCAAACCATCTTATGTGCATAAGACAGTTACTTGCCTACATGAATGAAAAAGCATAATTTCTAACTACATTATAGAATCGTTTCTATTACTTTAAAGCCAATGATTAAAAAAAAAAAAAAAAACCTCATGACTTTAAATCACAAGTTTACATGAATATATTGCTCAATTCTCTAACCTCTTGAACATAAGATACTAAGCATACACTGGTCTTACCCTGCAGGATGAAGGGGGCAGTTTAGTGTAGCAGAGAAAAAAATGGCTTTAAAGTATTAAAACAAACAAACCCACCCCACAAAACCCTAGATTCTGGTCCTGTTTCTCCTCGATCATCAGATGATTCTCTGGGTCTCATTTTTCCTCCAGGAAAATACAGGGGCATGGCCTACAGAATCTATAGGGTTCATCCTAGCACTGGCATTCTGAATCTACTTAAGTGCTGAGAAGTCAACAACTCATAATTTAGATATTCTTCAAATTTTTAAAGTGTCACAAGTAGATGTCAAAAATCATTAAAACTTACCATTGTGTAAAAAAGCTCCACACCAATGAGTCCTTCCTTACTTACTAAACACAAAAATAATAAAGACTGGCTCCATGATCAGCAGAAACACATGCATTTACTTGCTACCTGAAATTTCTTTTAGCCTTAACCAAATTTAAAGACATTCAGGTTTTCCTAAATCTGAGGCATCACATCTATTTTATGCAAAACCTTTTCAAACTGATTACAAAGCTGACCTACCACGACACACATGATGCTGACTTATTTTTAATGATTTAATAAGGAAAAAATGATTTTGCATGTCATCAACCTATTAAAATGTTTCACACTCATAAAAAATACAGACATTTAAGTATAGTAGAGATGGTCCCTAACTTATGATGCTTCGATTTACAATTTTTCGGCTTTATGGTGGTGCCAAAGTGATACACGTTCAACAGAAACCACGCTTTGACTTTTGATCTTTTCTGGAGCCAGAGACATCGGTACAGTACTCTCTTGTGATGCTGGGAAGGGGCAGCGCCACAGCTCCCAGTCAGCCACGCGATCTGGAGGAGGAACCACTGATACACTCACAACCACACTGTTTTTCACTTTCAGGAGAGTATTAAATAAGTTACACGAGATGTTCAACACTTTATTATAAAATAGGCTTTGTCTCACTTGATTTTGCCCAACTATAGGCTAACGTAAGTGTTCTGAGCACGTTTAAGGTAGGCTAGTCTAACCTATGATGTCCAGTAGGTTAGGTGTATTAAATGCATTTTTACTTACAACATTTTTAACTTATGATGGGTTTACTGGAAAGTAATCCCATTGTAAGTTGTGGAAGATCTGTAGTAGTTAGAGCCAAAAAACAAAAAGAACAAGAAAAAAAAAGAAAAGAAAAAAACAGCCATAAAACGATAAAACTGCCAGTAGTCAAGAAGAACAACACATACAAATAACCTGATGAAACACAACGCAAGTTTCCAAACAGAAACCTTGTTTCTACCTGCCTCATAGCAAAGTGGTTGCGACCTTGGGTTATGGGATCAGGTGGAAGCAGACTGAAATCCTGGCTTCCTTCTCACCTGTGTGACCTGCCCAAGTAGCATCATCTCTCTAAATTTGTTTCTTTAAAACTGTGTCCACCTGACCCGGTGGTTGTAAAGATTAAATGAGATCCTGCACTAAGCAAAGAGCCTGACACACAGTAAATATTAATGATTTAGCAATTATTATTAAACTTTGTAACAAATGTTACACAGAGCAGTATTTTGATTTTTTTTTTTTTTTAGGTTTAAGGCCCAAAGTTTAGGATCCTATTGACTAAAGTTCAGACTGAGAAATGAAATAAAACAATGTTCCTACAAAGAGGCATTTTACTAAGGACAAGTGGACTAAGTAAAAATAACTGGTATTACGCAAGGGCAATCACCACAAGCAGCTTAGTTTCTACAAATACAGTTTGGGGGTGGGGAACCCATAATGAAAGAAGGCAGAAATTGAACACACTAAAGATGGTAAAATATCTTTCCTTTCCCAACTACTACAGGACTCATACTTCAACTGTATCTCAAGGATTTTCCTGTCTTCAGCCTCCAGCAAGTCCTTTCATCAGCACAATTACATCTCTAGCTGAACTTCAAAGGGAAATATATAAAAGCCACTCCAGTGGGCAGCTGCTGAGATAATCACTCTTAGCATCTTCCACAGATCTAAGAATAAAAAAGCTGACTTACCCATTAAGACCAAATACCAGTCACCATTCTTAGCAGTTTATTTTTTAATCCGTTCTAGACATCCACAAAATGTATTTATTTTAAAAAGGAGTTCCATAAATATAACTTTGGTAGCCAGAAAAATTCAGTGAAAGTAATAAAGATAAAATTCAATGCTTGCATTTTTAATCTCACACAAAAACACAAAGTCCTAAGTGAATACTCCAAGCTAATTTCAAGTACTGGTTTTCAAAACTGTGAAATAACCCTGTTCTAAGAACTTTATATACATTAACTCAATTATTTCTTACCATAATCGTATAAAGTAGGTATTATTGTCCCATCTTACAGATGAGCAAACTAAGGCACCGAAAGATATTAACTAGCCCAAGGCCACACAATCAGTAAATGGCAGGGGCCAGGATTCTGACCCTGGCTGTCTGACTCCAGAACTAATGTTTAAATCAACTATACCACTCGTTCACTTAATTCACTTAACAAATTTTATTGAGAACCTACTATGTGCCAAGCACCCTTCTAAGCACCAGAGACAGAGCCATGAACAAGTCAGACAAGGCCTCTGCCCTCCAGTGGGGGAGAGGCTTTGGAACAAACAAGTCTTATGGGAGAAACGGGTAAGTAAGTGAAGAGTGTATCTCTGCCTCGTAATAAATGCTATGAAGAGAAATAAAGCAAAATGAATCAAAAGTGACAGAGAGAGGGGCTGGCTTCTATTGTAGGGATCAGAGATCACTCTGACGTGATGACATCTGAGCAAGATAACCACCCGGAGGAAGAGGTGGCCCAACTAAAAGAACAACAAGCATAACACCCCTGAGAGAAGAACAGTTTGGTTTGTTCGAGAAACGGCAAAAAGTTCTGATTCAATTCTAAGGCTAACAGGAAGCTTTTGGAGGGTTTTCACCAAGAGAGTGACAATATGATTTATGTCTTTAAAAAGATCACTCTGATTGTTATGTGGGGATCAGTCGGGAAGGGAGCGACAGAAATAGGGACACCGGGGAAGGCACTGCTGCAACAGTCTAAGGGAGACATACTTGAACTCAGACTAGGATTCACGTACTGTTTATAAGTAGATGAGATACTAAAAGGACAGCATGCAACCTAATTGCCCCTGAAAAATACTTTCTTAATATTCCTCCTTCCTCATCTCCCATAGATTCTTTTTAATATCCACGTTAATGCTTTAGTGGGAGCTGTTATAGGAGGAAAGTAAGATTAAAAGGTATTGCCTTCATTTATAAATGTTCTATTTAATATACTCCAGGATTTATTATAATATGTCACATACACTCATACATTCTTGAGAAGCAGAAAGAGCTTTACTGCTCTTTAGTTTAGGGCTTGTTCATTTATTTGGAGACAAGAAGAGGTACCTATCAGCTCTTGTGATTAGCTTTCTTCTCACGCTTTGTCTCAGCACATCTCAGCTCATTCTAGACTGTGAACTGCAATAAAAAGGAATACCAAAGGGAATTTGTATTTACGGAGCACCATTGCGTACCAGGGACTCACTAGATGCCTTACATTTAAGAGCTCATTTAATCCTCAGTTACCCAAGGTAGGAAATATCTTCGTTATACAAATGAGAAAAAAATCAGAGATATTAGTAACTTAAATTGTCCAAGGACACACAGTTAATAATGGGTGGAGCTAGAATTTTAATCTACATCTAACTCTTAAGTTCTTATCTTTCTACTACAGCAGCTATCAAAGAAAGGACTATAAAATATACATTACATGTAGTCTCTCTTATTAGTGACTAGCTTGTTGCTGGTGGGGACGGGTTTCTTTCTCTTACACAGAATCTGAGTTTTGCAGTTGGGGTTGGAGAAAATGGAGTGATCTTACATATTCAAACACATTATTTTGAAAACGTATTTACTACTTGAGGTTTCAAAGAAATTAATCCTAAAAGAGTGATTCCTGCCTTTAAAAAGAAAAAGAAAAACTTAAATACGTATTGTTTACCATGAAATAGGAGTAATGTTCTATGACAAGTTTGGCACAGATTCTGCCCACAAAAGACCTGGAGATAAAGAAAAAGAGGATACGGATAAAAAGATAATCATCATAACACATGAGAAGTGGCAAATAAACAGCCTAAGAATTGAATGGAGATCCTTCTAGACCAGGGAAGGATCACTGGAAAAAGAGGGACGCTAGGTGCGCTTCCAAGAGTCTAGAAGTTCAGGGAGGGAACTACACGCCCGCAGCATCTGCTCCGGCTAAGACAAGGCTACGTAGGAAAGCTGAGATGGAAGTGTGGAAAGCAGGTAAACGGTACCCCACAGGACGGGTTACCGCGAAGTCCACAGGAAGAACCAAGGTTATCCTATGTCCTACCCTAAAGAGGAAATGGCTAATTCTGGAAGACGATAGTGGAGAGGCCGGGGAGACAGACAGAATTAAGAATCGTTCCATCAAGTCCTTACCAGTTAGTTACAAGCCCTTTGATGCTATGTGCTAGTCTCGTTATTTTCACTTAAATGATACCATTTCTATGCTGGACGTGACCTGAAAAGATGTAGAAGATAGAAACAGCAGGCTTACACCACCTGCAATTTTTTTTTTTAAATCAGGGAGGTGGGGGGGTCAACTAATGAGTGATACACTAAGGTATTTCTTTACAAACCGGGTTTCGGTAGAAAGAGCAGGGAAACATACAAGGAAGTGCCCCTTTCCGTCTGCACAGGTGCTGAATCATTTTCACAAGGAGTGAAGTGGGAAAGGGGCACTTGCCAGGACAGTTGGGAAAAGGAGCTCTGCCTATCAAGGCAACAGATAAGTAACAAGGAAAAAATAAGTGAGTAAAAATTGCCTTCGGATAGTCCGACACCGATGCCGGGATCCTACGCGGGGCAAGGTTGGGGTGGGGGGGGAGATGCGGGGTCACGGGGAAGACGCCGCGGCGGGAGGACGGGCGGAGCATCCAGCGCGTGGCCCCGGCCGGCAGCCCGCGCGCACGAATGAATGGCGCGGTCCGAGCGAGGCCGGCGAGCCGTCCGCCGGCGGGGCGCGGCGGGCAGGGCCGCGGGCGGGAGTCGTCGGCGCGGCGCCTCAGCGGGCAGCCGAGAGCGGGCGGCGGGCCGGCCGCGCCATGGCGGAGGGGGAAGGGGAGGTCACGCGTTACATAACCCGGCAGCGGCCGCGCTCCGGGCGCCGCGGGCCGCCCAGGCCGCGAGACCAAGGGCCGCGGGGGCCGGGCCGGCGCGCCGCCCCCGCCCCGCCTCAGGCCGCCCGCGCTCGGGCCGCCGCCCGGCGACGCGAGGCCGGTCCCACCCCGCCCCCACCCCCGCCGCCGGCCCGGGGGTCGCTCACCTTCCGCGTTGCCCCAGACCACCATGCCCGGGCACGGCCGCCTCCTCCGGCCTCGCTGGCCCCGGCGCCGCCGCCGCCGCCGCACGGTGCCCTCGCCTGGGGCGGGGAGGAGGGCCGGGGAAGGAGTCGCACCGCCGCGCCGCGGTCCACGCTCGCCCCACGCTCGCAGCGGCCGCCCTGAGCGCGCCCAGTGGCTGCTCTGTCCCTCCCCCTCCGACGGGCGCGCGCGCCGCGGCTCCGCCCCGCCCCTCCCCCTCCGGCGGCCGGCGGCCGGCGCGCTCCCAGGCTCCTCCCCGCCCTTCCCCGCCCGCGGCGGTCCCGGCCCCTGCTCGCGCTCCGCCCCGCGCTGCGCAAGCGCCCGCCTCGCGCCTAGCCTCGGGCGACCCTGAACCACGGGCGCGGCGCCCCTCCCAGGCCCGCCCGCGGGGGTCAGCGCCTCCGCGGCACGTGACTGTCTCGCTCGCGGGGGCGGAGAAGAGCGCGCCGCCCGCCCTGCACCCCGAGACCTGCGCGCCTCCCGCGGGGGTTGATGCGCTGTCCTCGTCTCTCCGAGTCCCCGCCCCGCGCTGCACTCCCCAGTCCGGGAGGACACTAGTTCAGGGACTGACCATGCTTAGTAACCCTGGACGATCCGTAAAACACCCAGGTCCCCCGCCACGAGAGGTTGATTTACAGTGACATCTAGTGGAGGAAGGGACACACGTGAACTGACACTTTGCTGTGTCAGGGAGCGACCGGGAATCAAGGCCCACAGAGGTTAGTGGGAATGAACGCTGCGCCGCGGGGTTTAAGCGTTGCCAGCTCCCGCTGGGGCGCGAACACCATTCCCTGCGCGATGAGTCCCGCCCTGCATTGCACCTGGATATTCGTAAACCTGCGGCAGGTGTCCCATCCCACATGCAGCACTGGGATAACACGCGAAAGCAATTTGCTACTACTGTAAAAACAAACAAAAAACCATCATTATGTGTGCTTAAATGCAATTTTAATTGAGGGCCTTCTGGCTAAAGACAATTGTTCCTTAAGGACCATTTTCCCCCTCTTGGCAATGTCGGTTTGCCCGGAGATCCCACATCGCTATTATAATAGTCTTTATTGTTGTAATGCACAAACATGAAGCGAACCTCCCTGCAAAGGCTCGACACTTTTCCCCCTTTTTCCCTTACCTGAGAGACTTTAAGAGTTTTCAAGTGCTTAGGAAACAATTAGTACTCTTTTCAAAACTGATTTTGCAGAGCTGAGGCTTGTTTACTGGTAATTCAGAGAATATTCAAATGACTTTCTTTTTTCGAGCCCCTTCGTTTTTGCCACTTTAGAAACTTCTATAAATGCACTTCAACCTCAGTATTCTTGTCTCTAACCCTACAAAATCACGTTGCATGCTTTTCTGAAACGTCGTAATTTAATACAAACGGCGTCATTTCAATAGACTCAGTTGCCAGCTGCAACATCAGGGTATCATCTGCTGAGATGCCACAGAAAAACAGTGGCAGCCCCTTATTAATTATGTTTTTTTAATCCATCTCTCTAAATGTCAGTATTCCACTAACATGAAATGGCAAAACTCGATTTTCAAATTGGAGAACGATCTGTGGACTCTACTGGAAAAAAATACCGTTGTATTTCAATTTTTTCGCACTCTCTATTTGAGTCAAAGGTTCTTGTTGTTGTTATTGTTGTTTTCTGTATTTTCTCAAGAAAGAAACACAGACGCTGAGCTAACTGACCTTGGCAACACCTTTACAGAATATAGTAAGACGGTATTAACTGCGTTTTAGTGCAAATTAGTAGGCAGGCTCCGATAAGGGAAAAAAAAAAATCAGGTTGCTCTCTAGATACAATAGGATAAAAAGAGAGATAAAGAATACATAAATAGGGCTTCCCTGGTGGCGCAGTGGTTGAGAATCTGCCTGCCAATGCAGGGGACACGGGTTCGAGCCCTGGTCTGGGAAGATCCCACATGCCGCGGAGCGACTGGGCCCGTGAGCCACAATTACTGAGCCTGCGCGTCTGGAGCCTGTGCTCCGCAACAAGAGAGGCCGCGATAGTGAGAGGCCCGCGCACCGCGATGAAGAATGGCCCCCACTTGCCGCAACTGGAGAAAGCCCTCACACAGAAACGAAGACCCAACACAGCCATAAATAAATAAATAAATAAATAAGTAAAATATTAAAAAAAAAGAATACATAAATAAAATGTATACAAACCCCAGAATCTTTGCTAGTTTTCTTTTTGCCCATTCTAGAATATTCTGTTATGCTATCCCATAATATATTCCACAATGCCTGAAGACCCTTCTATTTCAATTTTATCCCGTCACCTACATTCATTCATTCATTTATTTACTTCCATTTATTTTCATGAGGACTGTCTTTCCCAGTCTAAGGGGAGTTGGCCTGACCTTTGGGTAAAGCAGCTGAGATGTCTACTCTGGACTCCCACACATGGGGGAGAACTTTGGTGGCACTGCACCTTATTCCTCTTTTCTGAACTTTATTAAAAATCATTTTTGAAACGTCTAATATTACTGACATCTCAAGATCCTATGAAAGTGCAGACCCGTGACCCTTGCAGGGACAGCCCTGGGTAAGGACATGGATCTGTTATCTTTTAACCTCCGTATCCAGCAGTAAACTTTTGTCGGAAAGATCCACATCTAGTCTCTCAAATACCAAAAACAGAAAAAAAAGGAACATGAAACCACTAAAAAACAAAGATTTGTACTCAAGTCCCTTGGGTGAAATACACACTGTAACTCGTGCTTTGCTCTTAGGAAAGAGTGATCTTGATGACTGTTACAAGGCAATATATGCTTTTATGTTATAAGGCAATTTATGCTGAAAGACGAAATAATAACAAGAATGAGCACAAGCCCACAGAAACTTAGAAAGGAAATTGGAACCAGCATTGGCTTACCAAGACTTAATTCTTCTAAAAACAGTATCTGTCTTTCCAGAGTAAAGAAAGTCCACGGACAGGTATATATACTGTCGGCCCTCCATAAGGGCAGGATTCCATCTGTAATTGGCTGAATCCACTGATGCAGAACCCTGGATACATTAGCCTGACTGTACCACACTATTTTATACAAGGGACTTGAGCATCTGGGGATTTGGGTATCCATGGGGGTCCTGGAACAAATCCAACATATTTCAACAACATAGTTCCCATAATTCAGGATGATTCAATAATTAGTTATGATGAGCATTCTGCAATGCCAGTCACTGTCACGTCAACAGTGAACAAAATGCACGTCCCACCCTCAAAAAGTTTCCAGTGTAGTGAGGGAAGCAAATAAATACCACGCGCCTGCCATATAGGCTCAGGGCTGCTTCCAGAGAGTGCTCTATGGAGCACACAGGAAGGGTGTCCGGGAGGCTTCCTAGAGAGAATGACATCTCAGTAAGGACTAGGAGACTAGTGGGGTACCACTGCCCATGGAAGGAGCAACATCTGTAAAGGCAGAAAAGGGATGGAGAACAGGGAACATTCCAGAAACTTTGAAGTGTGAAGTACAGAGGGGCATGGGCAGGGGGTGGGGGGTGTGCTGAAAAAGGAGGTTGGAGAGGTAAGAAAGGGTCAGAGCATGAAGGGCCCCAGAAAGTATATGAATGGATTTTGACTCTATCCTAAAGGCAGTGAACAATTAAAGGGTTTTAAGGGATAAGGTGACTTTAGAAAGTTACTCTGCTGCATGGAAAATAGTTTTGGGAAGCAGTCAGGAGGACTTGTAATCGTCCAGGTGCCCAGGGGCAGGCCAAGAGGAGGCAGGGGGTTGGATTTGAGCAGGGTAGGGGTTTTGCAAAGCAAGTATAATGAAAGAAGAAAAGGGCAAAGAAGTCGAAGACATATGCAAGGGAGGAATCACACTGGTGGATCATGGAACTTAGTGATTTTTTTTTTTTCACAGCATGAAACACCTAGTAGTTTTGTTTATTAAGTATGTAGAGCCAAACAACTTAGTATTTGTGACATAACAACTTAGTAGCCATTTGAAAAAAAATAATACACATAAAGTGAAAGCAAAAATAGTGGTTTGATTCCATTCTTAAATAACCATTGTTACTTACTAATGGGAACTTTGTGCCCACTGGGCAGTGTAAAACTTCTCAAACTGTGGGATCAGATTGGGTACTGCCACCCTCATTTCCCATTTCACGTTGGCAAGAACCATTCATACATATTGCTATGTACCTCATATTCCATTATACCGAGAGGTAGAGGTTGTCCCACTACTAGTGATACTAAGTTAAATCACTTGGCTGGCTGGTGACAGCCAGATCTCTATGTTGTAAAACTACATTTTCCCCTATGCATGCCACAGAGTAGTACCTTTTACCAAGTGAGTATTCTCTTCAACAATCTTTTCACCTAGTGGTTTCAGCATCCATTGATGATCCTGAACTGAATCAACTTTTTCACTGGGTTGCAAAGGAGTGACTTTCTACTTCCGTCATTCCTTCCACATTTATTAGCTAGCATTTTTCTTCAAAGAAGAACTGTCCCTTATCAACTGGGGATAAACTATCATTTCTCCCTAAAAAGGAGGGCAAATGCTTCATTCTTTCCCTATAATTACTAATTTTCATAGAAAAGTATTGTCTGAATAGTTACCTCTAATTGTGGTAAATGAGCTTTTTCTTCCTGTTTCTCCACCTCTTCTTGAAAAATTCTAATGAACTCCTAAGTTTTAATTTACTTATTGTACTCTTGAGATTGATTATATTCTTTTTTTTTTTTTTGGATGCACAAATGGTCCCAGATTTGTCCCCTTCAAGTTCGCACCTACCACACCTCCATTAGTTATTTAAAGTTTTTTTTTTTTTTAATCTAGTAAGGCTACCACTATTACCCTTCTTCCCCACCCCACCCCCCAGGTTTTCTTAGCTATTCTTGCTTGCTAATTTTTCTATTCTAAGATCAACTTGTGTAGTTCTGGGTGGAGGGACTTGACATTTTTATTAGGCTCTCATTAGGCATACATAAACTTGGGGAGAATTTTTGATAGTGAGTCATCCTCTCCAAGGACATGGGACATCCTTCCATTTATTCATTGTCATATTTGAATCTTTCAGAAGTTTCCCAAAATTTTATGCACATTTCTAATGGTCTATTATTCCTTTTTTTTTTTTTTTTTGGCTGCGTTGCACAGCATGCGGGGATCTTAGTTCCCAGACCAGGGATCAGCATAGAGTCTTAATCACTGGACTGCCAGGGAAGTCTGGGAATTCCCTATTCTTACGTATTTTGTTTTTGTATTTTTATTGCTATAGTAAATAGAGTCTTCTTATTTATAATGTCTTTTTATATTGGTTATTGTTTATATGAAGGCTGTTGATTTTTGTATATTAATTTTATATTCTACCATATTAAAATGGCTATTATTTGTATTGGTGCTTTTCATTGATTTTCTTGTGTTTTTCATAAGAAAAACACATAATATGAAAATAATAAAAAATACATAATATGAAAATAATTTCATAGATATTTTAATTCTTCATTTACAATTTTTATTTCTCTAATAATTTTTCCTTGTTTGATTGCATATATACAATGGAATACTACTCAGCCATAAAGAAGAATGAAATGATGCCATTTGCAGCAACATGAATGGACCTGAGATTATCATACTGAGCAAAGTAAGTCAGAGAAAGACTAATATCGTATGATATCACTTATATGTGGAATCTAAAAAAAAAAAAAGATACAAATGAACTTATTTACAAAACAGAAACAGACTCACATAGAAAACAACCAATGGTTACCAAAGGAGAAATGGCAGGGAGGGATAAATTAGGAGTTTGAGATTAACAGATACACACCACTATATATAAAATAGATAAACAAAAAGGTCCTACTGTATAGCACAAGGAACTATATTCAATACCATATAATTACTTGTGACGGAAAAGAACCTGAAAAACAGTATTTGGATATATAACTGAATCACTTTGCTGTACATCTGAAACTAACACAACACTGTAAATCAACTCTACTTCAATAAAAAAATAAAATTAAAAAAATCTCTTTATGGTCATTTTTGTGAGATTTGGAAAGGGATAATGTGTTCTCAATCCAGAGTTTAACAGGAAGTCTCCTTGTTTGATTATTTTTAAAATTAACAAACGATTATTTTTCTTGTTTGCTCAGGTCAGTTGTTCTTTCCTGATGCTTGTATCAGATGTTTCAGAGCGTGTGTATTCTGACTGAGATCGATCAATAATCTATCTGAGTGATAGATTTTTCTTCCTGCTTTCCTCCTCTCCCTTTCTCTAAATCTTCTTCTCGTGCATGAGGCAATGTATTTTATTTATGAATTGCCTGGGAACACTCCCACCAGTCACCAGCCAGGAAAAAGCATGCCATAACCATTTAAAACTACAAGAAGTGTTTCCTTAGACAATGTGAGCATGTGTGAGTGTGTGGGGTCTGTGTGTATGTTTGAATTTGAGGGTGTGGCCTTATGAACATTTATTCTCGGGTTAGAGTAGGAAGTCACAAAGAACCATACAAATGTAATTGCATTCCACCTCCATTTATCTTAGGCCTCAGCTGGGCGGGAATTCCGAGGGAATTTGGAATCAGAACAGAGAGGGGGTATCCTCATGTCACACACCATCTCAGGAGCTCTGGGGAATTTATAGGGTGGAGGCCAGGAAGCCTCTTCTTGTGGATTCTTATAGATGATTCCTGGAGCCAAGCAGCCACAGGTGAGAGAACTCTTGCTGGGCTCCCTCTCAGGGTTTTTCCAGGCCTTGTTAGATCAGTCCCATCCCTGCCCTGAGCTCTGTGACATAGGCCTGTGTCCTCGCAGTGGATTTCTCTATCCAGTGTGAGTTGACTTAAATTGGTTTCAGTAACTTACAGCCAAGGATACTTAAAAAAGATTAAAGATCTGTGTTTCACTGATCTGCAAGGTTGATCCAACTTTCCTGGGAGAGATAAAGCATCATCATAAAGAACCAAGGCCAGGGCTTAGGACCAACTTAGCTCTCAACTCAACTTTCCTGGGAGGCCAGCAAATTCCCATGACCTCAGACTATTCGTGGGACTTTAGCAGAACTTGATCTCAGGGACTCACCATGTCCCACCATACGGAGAAAGCAGCATAAGAACATAGGCTCAATTTATCAGCACTCCCCTTTTCCCTTCATTAGAATAGTCAGCAAACCCAAGGAACATTATAAATTGCTGTGGATCTTGGGCTTCGTGGGAGAGGATGAGAAATGTACTCTTAACCAGCATGAGAGACAGGAGGGTCACATTTCTGGATTAAAAGTAAGCGCACTTCCCCAAAGTTAATGTCCTAAATGATGCTATATATCTCGTTTTTGGACTGTCTTAGACGAGGTCTTTCTTAGGGTCTGTCTATAACTAGAATCCAACATATTAGGAAAGCCCAAGGGGAAAATACAACCAAAGTTACATACCAAATCAGCAGGAAAACTGAAAATAAAGCACAGGGACTTTTCCTGCCGGCTCTTGTCAACAATGAGTCCAGGGACCTGCAGGGACCTTGAAGGATGGAGTCTGTTTCTTGATTTTATTGGAAGATTTCCCTTTTGTAGATGTTCCAAATACAAATACTGAAGGAAAAACGATTAATCCACATGTGAAAATGATGACCTAGGCTGATGGTATTCAAACGCAAATGCCACTTTACATGGAGACGCGGTTCTGTTGTAGAAACATCACTGGGCAAGCAGTCAGGGACCAGGTTTCACCTGCGTTAGTGAGCTGCTTAATTTTGGACAAATAGTTTAACTTCTCTAAACCTCAAATTCCTGGTCTGTACAATGAGAGGTCTGTAATAAACAATGTTCTCCCTAGTTCTAACATCCTATAAAAACCTTAATTTTTTGAAAAGTTTTATTTTATGGTGGAGTATAGTTGACTTACAATGTTGTGTTAGTTTCAGGTGTATAGCAAAGTGATTTAGTTATACATATACACATATCCATTCTTTTTCAGATTCTTTTCCCATATAGGTTATTACAGAATATTGAGTAGAGTTCCCTGTGCTATTCAGTAGGTTTTTGTTGATTATTTTAAATATAGTAGTGTGTGTATGTTCATCCCTAACTCCCAATTTATCCTTCCCCTCCACCCTTTGGTAACCATAAGTTTGGAAAACCTTAATTTTAAAGGTTTAAAAATTGAATAAAATGAATTGGAATGATGGTTGTATTATGCAGTCCAAAATATTCAGAATAATTCATTTAATTTTAAAAAGCTAAAATGGTTAAGAAATATATTCAATTAAGGATAGAAAGAACAATAGAGAGGGCTTTTGTTTCTGTCTTTTTTTTTAAGACACGAGGAAGTCAGAATAAAGATAAGCGGATTATAAAAGACAAGCAGAATTAATCATTATATGAATTTAATCAGGGAAAGATTAAAAAAATCAAGAGGCTCAATATTGCAAGCAGCATTCATAATCATCAGCTTTTAAACCACATATACAAGACATCAAATATTTTCACATAAGGGGAAAAGGGGGCTCAGAGTACAAAAGGAATAAAGAAAGACTAGATTTTTGAAAAGACAATTTCATTACTCACAGTGGGAGAGAGTGAAGAATTGCCAAAATTTAGGAACCACAGCTGATACTCAGGAGACTGAGTGAAAGGGTGGTGATGGTAGAAATGATTAACAGGCAGAATGCGTTTCAGCTAAGCAAAGCACCAAGCTCAGATATTATTGTCTCAAAGGTGTTCAGCAAAGAAGCAGAGATACAGATAAAACTTGAAAAAAAATTATGGGAAAAAAACCCCCAATCAATATGAAGAAAGATTCCAAAGTAGGGAGAAGCACAGTTACCTTGAAGGGAAAACAATCAACAACTGAAAGATGAAATCAGAATATACAGTAGTCTAGGCAAATACAAAATCTATTGTGGGGAAATGGCCGAGCAGGAAGCTATGGAAAAGTAATTGGAATTTTGAAAAGCGCAATTTGGTCTCATTTTTAGACACAAGCTTAGTCATCCGTCACCAAACTTTGGGCATTTCTGGAGGTTTATTGCTGTAATGATGATGTAAAGCTGATGCCTGGGCTGTTCTATACACAGTGATTTTTAGTAAGGAGTATTCGAAAATTCCTGCAGGGGAGATAATTTCAAATGCTGAGTCAGAGGCTAGGAATTTGCCCCACTTACGAGCCAGGAAGAGGTAGGAAGGTGGCTCATCAATGCCCTGGGACTAGAACACCACTGCTCAGAAAGCCCAAATGCCCAGAAGGAAACTCAGGAAGGGCAGCAGGAAGAAGAAAATTGCGAGGAAAGGGGCTTCTGGGGTGAACAGCATCTGTGCAATTTGCTTCCCCCTCTTTAGCAAAATTCTTATTTTGGCCTCCAAGACCCTGTGCTCACTGGCCCTGCTTCCTCGCCAATGTCACTTTGTCACACTCTGTCCTTTGCCCACCACTCTGCAACCAAACTTTGTGCCTTTTCCTCAACTTCACCTCTGGCTCTTTCCCTTATCTGTTCCTCTGCCCGAAATGCTCCTTGTACGCTCTCTGTTTGACCAGCTCCTGCTTGCCGTTCAGGTCCCAGCTCATCACTTACCACCGCAGAGTGACCTTCCATCAACAGCCTGCCCGAGTTGCCGCCACCACTCCTTCTGTCCACTTTCCATCACATCCCCTACTCTGTTGTGTGTCTCCTTTCTTATCACAAGCCCAAACGGTCTCCATCATGCCGCCCTCACTGGAGTATGATCTCTCTGAGAAGAGGGATTTGGTTGTCTGTGTCCTGCAGGCACTGGTTGCCTGCATAAATGAATGATAATTACTCAGTTCCCACCAACTCTTCTCCCAAGTATCCCTTGTCTCTCCATCTTTAGTCCCATGACTGTAGTCTTAGGACAATCCCTCATCCCTTCCCTCTTAGACAAGCACGACTGCTTCCTAAATAATTACCCCATCCCTTTCTCTGGCCCTTCCCACATGTTAGTTTCAGATGATTCTTCCTAAGACATCACCTTTGTTATGACTCACCCTATGATGAATTTGTCAATGCTCTCCAGCCAAAGACCACTGGGGACACACCTGTAGTTAGCAAGCTGGGTTTTATTACTCACTGTGGAGAACACACAGTATGGGGGTGGGGGGACTCTCTGTCAGAGTGTGAGGAAGAATCTACTATAAGACTTGGCTTTAGGTGGGTGATTTGGAAGAGGGTTTAAGGAATTGGGGGTATACTCTAGATTGGATGTCAGAAGCAGGGGTAATTCTATGATTGCTTGTCTCAATAAATCTTACCTGTGGGGAGAGGAGACCAGAAGGAAGATAAAGTTGTAATTGGTAAAGAAGCAGCTGCCACTTGTTTGGCTGAGAAAGATGGTGTTTGGTACTTCTTGAGTGGCAGAGTAGGCTTATTTTTTCCATACTTAAGCAAAATTATGAAGTGGCCTTGCTTTGTCTCATTTCATCATGGTCTCAGAGTGACCTTGTCTGAGAATGGGATTCTGTGAGATTGTTTATATCTACTAGAAGACTAATACTCCTCGCTGTGTCAGGCCAGCTTCTGAATGTCACGGACTGCTCTTTTTTATTTCTCATTCCCTTTTGGCCAAGGGCGGATGAAGTCAGGCCACCGGACATCAATCATGACATCCACATTTCTACCATTGCCCAGATTTTGTTGATTATGATCAGAAAAGTGTGCTTCGAATGTAGTCTGTGGTTGATCAAAGGTTACTCTTTCCTTCTCTTTCTGTTGTAGGATGAGTTGTTGAAATTCTGATGTGACAGTGGTTTCCCAGATGTATTTAGGATTCTGGACAGAATACATCAGCCAATTGCAACACAGGCAATTATCAGAAGCAGAATGACTATTAGTCTTTGTCATTGGGCTTGAAGCCAAGGGCCTAGATTATGAAACCCAGTCAATGAAAGTGTGTCCTGTAATCCACCAGAGTCTGTTCAAGAGAGCCAGGTGCCTTTTTCCTTTAGCTTACTCAAAACTGTTCTATTTACCCTGCAGTGTTTATATAGGTGCAGTCAAAGTATATGCTAGGGCACAAACTCCCCCTTGGTTGGTTAGGAGGAAATCAAGGGCTGTATGATTTTCCAAGATAACTCTAGATACTGAGTTTAGACTAGCTCTTTGGGTTTCTGGATCAGAAGTAGTGTCATTTATGACTTCTGCTAAAGGTAGAAACAAGTTTCAAACCACTTTTCTAACTGTATTATCCCCATTATGGTAATCCCTCTGGAAGTTCTCCCCAGTCATTTGTGCTTGCTTCATTTTGAAGGTTTCTTGGTATCCTTCTCAAGGAAATAGGATCCAGTAGAAGGATGGTGTTCTAAATACCTGGGCATCTCCATCAACTACTCTGAATAGACAGGATTGGTGAGTGTGTGGTACAGAGGGATAAGCTTGATGTCCATTTAAGAAGTTGTATCCTAGTGGAGCACAGAGAGAATTGGGAGTCTAAGTATCACTCATTATACTAGGATTGAGCCGCTACTGTGTACCTTAACATGGACACATTCCTTGAGTGAAATTAAATAGTTCCTGTAAGGCAGGCTGAAGTATCTCTGAAAAGAACAAACTCTCGTGATCAGGATAGCCCTAATATTAGTGCCTATTCCTGGTTGACTAGGCTTTGCTAATAGGACTGTAATGATCTCAGCAGAAACATTTCATGGATGGAAGGTCAAAGTTCAATTTTTGCAAGATTGGAGGTTGGGATTAATGATGCAAGGGAAACTCAAGTGCCAGAAGGGATCTGTTAAAGGGAATTTTCCTTCTGAAAAATGTAAAGGAATAGCTATTACATGTTTGTCAACAGGTCAGTTAAGGGCTTACAGATCCACCAACCCACTGGATTCAGAGTAGCAGCTATGGTCTGGGAAAAACATATAAGAGAGTTTTGCTTTTCTGTAAGGGGTAGGAGAACACAGGGAGTTAGAAATAAAAGAGTGAAGATAAAAGGGATTAAATCAGTGTTTTGGAAGGTGTTAAAGTGGATAACGGGCCACATTGTATAGTAGCGTGAAAGGAAATCAGAAAATTGTTGAAGAATATGAAAATTCACCTTGTTCCATCATCTTGAGTGGAAGCTGTCCATTTCTGAGGTCTATTATTTGTCCCGTCCTCTTGAGTGGACACCATCCATCTCTGAAGTTGGCAACTTCTGGATGATTCCCAAGAATCCTCAGTATAAGGTCTCAGATGGAATGGAGATCCAGCATTCAGGAGGAAGTGATGTATATCTCTGGATCTGGGAAACATGAATCCAAGAGCCAATACCTTGGAGTTTTACTGCTGTGTTGTAAACGGTAACTGACATGGTCCTTTCCACTGAGGCTCAAGGGCGGTTTTTCTCTGGTGCCTTTTCCAGACAAAATCTCCAGGTCACAGACCTTGCAGAGGCTTTTTGGGTGGGGGGGTGGGGAGTGTTTTGGAAATGCAGCTCTTACTTGTTGATGTTAAATCTGGAAGTACCTATGAGTCCTTTGCAATAATTAATCATACCTGCTTGTAAGAATACTAGTATATTAGTTTCCTAGGGCCGCCATAACAAGTACCACAAAATGGGTGGCCAAAACCAACTGAAATTTATTCTCTACAGTTCTTGAAACTAGAAGCCTGAAATCAAGTTGTAGGTAGAGCCATGCTCTTTCTGAAGGCTCTAGGGAAGACTCTTTCCTTGCCTCTTCCTAGCTTCTGGTGGTTGCTGACAATCCTTGGTGTTCCTTAGCTTGTAGAAGCACCGCTCCAATCTCTGTCTCTATATCATATGACCTTCTCCCTGTGTGTCTCTATGTCCAATTTTTCCTCTTTATATAAGGACACCTGTGCTTGGATTAGGGCTCACTATAATCTAGCGTGACCTCATCTTAATTTGATTGCATCTATGAAGATTCTTTTTCCAAATAAGGTCACATTTATAGTAGGTATTGGGGGTTAGGACTTGAAGATATATTTTTAGGGGACATAGTTCAATGCACAACAGATAGAATCTAAGATTGGGGGTGAAATTCCCAGGCATATGAGGCAATCTGTTATTCATAAAGAGAGAATCTGTAGGTTTCATTTTCTAGACATTACAGCTAATGGTAATACTTTAGGCTATGGGAGTTAAAGGTTTCTGAGAGCTTTGCTAATTTTGTTTTGAATTCCACTAGTTCTATCTTTTATGAGGATTGTGGATGATTAGTTTCACAGTAGAAGACAAAACTTTATGGAGTTCTTTAGTAAAAATACCAGTAAAATGAATGTCCCTCTCACTGGAGAAGTAAGTGGAAACTCCTCAAGTTGGAAAAACGAAAGCAGGCAATTTTCTTTTTTCTTTATTTTCTTCTTTTCTCTCTCTTCTTTCCTTCCTTCCTTCCTTCCTCCCTCCTTCCTTCCTCCCTCCCTTCCTTCCTCCCTTCCCTCCTTCCTTCCTCCCTCCTTCCTTTCTCCCTTCCCTCCTTCCTTCCTCCCTCCTTCTTTCCTTCTCTCCCTCCTTCCTCCCTCCCTTCCTTCCTCCCTTCCCTCCTTCCTTCCTCCCGCCTTCCTTCCTTCCTCCCTCCCTCCCTCTGTCTCTTTCTCTCCTTTCCTTCTTTCTTTCTTTTTCTTTTTTTACCATGGTTAGAGCAGTAGCTCTCTGAGAAAAAGCTTCAATCTGCTCTGAGAACAAATAGTCAATAACCAGGATGTATTCATAACCCAGGTAGGAGGCATTTATAGAAAGTCTATACAGAGTGTTTAAAGGGTCCCTGAGGTTTGGTTCCTGTCCACACCTGGTCCCCAGAGTTTTGCCAGGATTGTGTCCCTGGCTGGTGTGATGTATTTTGGAAACATCTCAGCATACCTACACAATTATCCCACTAATGGTAGTCTAACACTCCTGGCAAGTGATTTTTGCTATTATGTATAATATCATAAGCATTTTTGCTAAACTTCATTTAAATTCCTTTTGGCACAACCAGAGAGAGTGCCAATTTTTTTGGCCATCCTGAGAGTGCCAAATATTATCCACATGCAGTGAGCATCCTAATTCCTTCCACTTACTATTTCTGAATCGGGGCTTGTCTCTGATAGTTAATAATTGCCTCTTTTTTTTTTTAAACATCTTTATTGGAGTATAATTGCTTTACATCGTTGTGTTAGTTGCTGCTGTGTAACAAAGTGAATCAGCTATATAATAACTGCCTCTTTGAATTCCTCCAAGGCCGCTCTTTTCCGTGTGATTACATGAGCAATTATCTTGGTTAATGTTGCCCTTTTTTTTTTTTAGCATAGTAGTCAGCTAGAGCATTACGGGGAGATTCAAAGTCTTTGCATTTTGAATGACCTTCCACTTTTATTATAGCTATTTCCTTAAGTAAATGCAAAGCATTAAAAGTTCTTTAACTTGTCGTCTAGTTTTTATAGGGGATCCTGTCGATGTAAGAAAGTATGTCTGAAGCATTCTGAAGTCAGTGACTATTCTTAAAAATATATCCACTATCAGTATAACTAGTTGCTCTTTTATTCTTTTCCAGTTGGTAGAACCAGGTGAGGGCAATTACATCTGAGCTGATTTGATCTTGGGGAGTGGTTTATCTTCCAAAGGTGAATTCGGTTTTGTGGTAGCATAACCTGCTTGATAATTTCAAGTTTCTGTTTTTAAGTAGGAACCATCCACCAATAAAATCAGGTCCGGGTTATCCAGGGAATCTGTAATAAATTGGTAGGAGACATAGATAATACCCCAAGACACACTTAAATAATCATGAAGTTCTCCTTTAGGTAAAGGAAGGGGAGAGGTTGGGTTTCATGTGTTGCAGCAACAGATAGTGATATTGAAAGAGAAAGAATAAATATTTCATTGGATGTCAGGCAACGAGTTGAGAAACACTGACTACTTTCCATCCATAAAAGAGTCTGTCCACAGAGAGCCATTAAATTTAGTGGTGACCCAAGAACTAAGCCAGTTGAAACTTCCAAAGCTTTGACGCTGCTGCTATAGTTCTTAGATGAGGTAACTTTGTCTTAGCTGCCAGATCTAATCAAAGACTAAAATAAGCAATGGGCCTCTGATGACTGCCAGGTGGTTGAGTCAACATTCCTGGTGTTCAGACCTTCCATGAATGAAAAGGGTTTACGATAATCAGGCAACCCAGGTTTGGGGGTTCTTGCAGACCTGTTCTTAGGTTTCAGAAAGTTTATTTATCTTCCTAGTAGAGGTTCAAGGTCTGAGGATTTAGTTCATGAAAAGGAGATTCAATATTAGACAAGTTTGACATCCAATGCCTGCAAGATAACAGTCATCCTAGGAATCCTCCAAGTTGTACTTTAAATAGTTGGCCTTGGAAAATTCTGAATAGTTTGTCATTTTTAATGTATTGAGAGAGTTGCCTTCTTCTGATATTGTCTGCCATAAATAATGAACTTGTTGTGTTGCAAAATTGTAATTTCTTTGAAGGGTTTGTGTCTCCTCTGAACTAAGGTCTTTAATAAATACACAAAAATCAATCTCAGGGCTTCCCTGGTGGCGCAGTGGTTGAGAGTCTGCCTGCCAATGCAGGGGACACGGGTCCGAGCCCTGGTCTGGGAAGATCCCACATGCCACGGAGCAACTAGGCCCGTGAGCCACAACTGCTGAGCCTGCGCGTCTGGAGCCTGTGCTCCGCAACAAGAGAGGCCACAACAGTGAGAGGCCCGTGCACCGCGATGAAGAGTGGCCCCCGCTTGCCACAACTAGAGAAAGCCCTCGCACAGAAACGAAGACCCAACACAGCCACAAAATAAATATATTAAAAAAAAAATCAATCTCAAAGCTTTGCTCATTTTTTGAACATAGTAAAAGATCATCTACATATTAGAACAAAATCACAAGGAAATCTCAAATCTTTAAGGTCCCAATTAAGACTCTGAGAGAGATAAGAGGAGAGCTTCAGTAAATTCCCGAGGCAAAACAGTCCAGGTATACTGTTTATTTTCCCATGAGAAGGGAAATAAATATTGACTGCCTGGATCTAGTAGGATGCTAAAGAACATAAGTCCATCACAGCAAAGTGGGTGGTTTTGAGTAGTACTGAAGACAAAATAGAATTGGGGTTAAGGCCCATTGGGAAAAGAGGAATCACGATCTCATTTACGGTACCACAGTTTTGCATAAATCAGAATCTATGCCCATGAGGCTTTTTACCAGGCAGTCCTGGAGTTTTACAAGAGCTGATGCAAGGAATAATAAATCCCTGTTTTACAAAATCTTTTATACTGGGTCTCAATCCTTCCTTAGCTTCAGGCTTTATATGGTATTGAGCAAGAACAGGGAAGGGTTTAGAAAAGTCAATTTCTATGTTGATGGGTTTGGTTTCCAGAATTCTTCAGGAGAACCGTTGTCCCAGAGAAAATTAGGGACCTCACACAAGTGCTCAAATTGAGATTGGGTTAGATTTTTAGGTACAGGAAAAGTGCCATCTAAATTGCACTATTAAAGAATTATGCATGGGAGAGTCTTTGGGTGTTTCTAGCAATAGTCCAAGGAACATTTGAGTGCGTAGTTCCATTTATACAAAACATCCTTGCCAATAAAATTTCCTGGTATGGTATCAAAGAGAAGAAATGCATGTTGACTACTGAGGGGCCGAGAGTTACAGTCACAGGCTGGGTAATGGGAAGAGTTTGAGCACTGTTTGAAATTCCTAAATAGTTTAATGAATCTGAGGAAGATGGGTAGACGTTGTGGTAGAATTTACAACGACAGAGTAGCATTCATATCTAAAGGAAAGATTTGCTTTTCTTATTCTATTATTAAAGATAATTCTCCTTGTTGATTTAGAGGAATCATTGGAAATTGGGCACTACAATATCCCTCATAGTCCCTTCATTGTTCCTGTTTAGAATAACAAAGGCGCAGCGTAGCTCTTTTTCATTTTAGTTCAGATGGGGTAGATATTTTTCCAGTGCCCCCCACCCTTTTTTTTTTTTTTTTTTTTTACAGTACTGGCAAGTGTCTTTATCAAAGGGTAAGTTTTTATTGTCTCTTGAGGGAGAGGAGGGTGGATTTAATTGCTTTAATTGTAACATGATGTGCTTAGTTTGTTTTTCTTTTGGGTTTCTAGAGCCTCTTCAAAATGTTCAGCCAAATGTTAAAGTACATGTAAGGGGGTAATTTGCAAACCACTTTTTAAATGTACCATATCTGCAATTTCTACCTTTTAATCACCAACAAAGAAGGGTGGACAGGGCATTAGAAATGATATCAGGAGCTAAACCAGGATATTGTCTAAATGTGCTGATTAGTCTGCTGATGAAGACTCTTTGGATTTTTTCTTTTGCTATTTGCAAGATTGAATCAAAGTCCAGCTTTTTTGTTTTGTTTTAGCATGAAAGTCTTGTGTTATAGTTTCCAAAATGTTCTCATCCATTTGCTGTACTTTAAGATGTCCTGATTGAGTAAAATGTATCCCATTATTTTCATTAAAGTTTTTTTTTAATTGAGGAAAGAGTAGATTCCCATGCTCTTGTAAGAAGTCATACAGAGAGATCCCATGTATCCTTTATCCAGTTTCCCCCAATGGTAGCACCTTGGAAATTGAGGTACAATTTCACAAGGATATTGATGAACCACCAATTTGTTCAGATATCTCCCCGGTATTACTTGTACTCATTTGAGTGGATGTGTGTACAGTTTTATACTTTGTGTAGGTTCATGTATTTACCACCAACAGTCAAGGTACAGAACAGTTCCATCACTGCAACAAGCCCTCCTGTTGTCCCTTAAACACCACATCCACCTCCCTCCACTCCCTTTGCCCCAAGCTCCTACCCACTGCAACCAATAATCTGTTCTCTGCTTCTAAAATTGTGTTTTAGGTGTTAGAGAAATGTTATATAAACGGAATCATGCAACCTTTTGAGATTGGTTTTTTTCACTTAGCACAATCCTCTGGAGATTCATTCAGTTGTAGCAGGTATTGATAATTCGTTCATTTTTTATTGCTGAATAGTATTCCTTTTTAACTCATTCACCCATTGAAGGACATCTAGGTTGGGCTTCCAGGTTTTGGGCTATAACAAACAAAGCTGGTATGAGCATTCATGTACAGGTTTTTAAAAATTAATTAATCTTTATTTATTTATTTATTGGGCTGTGTTGGGTCTCTGCTGCTGTGCTCAGGCTTTCTCTAGTTGCAGCGAGTGGGGGCTACTCTTCATTGAGGTGCGTGGGCTTCTCACTGCAGTGGCTTCTCTTGTTGTGGAACACAGGCTCTAGGCACATGGGCTTCAGTAGTTGCTCCGCGGCATGTGGGATCCTCCTGGACCAGGGATCGAACCTGTGTCTCCTGAATTGGCAGGCGGATTCTTAACCACTACGCCACCAGGAAAGTCCCTTTGTACAGGTTTTTGTATAAACGTAAGTTTTCATTTATCTGGAATAAACACCCGAGTGCAATTGCTGAGACGTATGGTAGTTGCATGTTTAGTTTTATAAGAAACTGCCAAACATTTGGCAGAGTGACTGCACCATTTTCCATCATCACAAACAATGCATGAGTGATGCACATTCTCCACATCCTTGCCCACATTTGCTGCTGTCATTATTTAGGTGCTTTTGTGTTGGGTACGATTTTAGCCATTCTGATAGTTGTGTAGTGGTATATTGTTGTGATTTTAATCTGCATTTCTTTGATGGCTAATGATAAACTTTTTTTCATGGTCTTATTTGCTACACATTTCCCTTCAGTGAAATGTATTTGTGTCTTTTGCCCATTGTTTGACTGGATTTTTTTAACTGTTAAGTTTCAAGATCTTTATATATTCTAGATACTAATCCATTGTCAGATGTGTCATTTGCAAATATCTTCTCCCATTTTGTAGCTTGTCCTTTTATTCCTCTTAACAGAGCCTTTTGCAGAGCAAAAGTTTTAAATTTGGTGAGGTCCAATTTATCAGTTTTTCCTCTTATGGATTGTATTTTTGGTGTCAAATATAAGAACTCTTTACAAAGCTCTAGATCCCAAAGATTTTCTCCAATGTTTGCTCCAGAAAGATTTCTAGTTTTTCATTTTACATTTAAGTCCATAATTCATTTCAAATTAATTTTTGTATAAAGAATGAGGTTTAGGTTGAAGTTTATTTTCTTTATTTTGCCTGTGGATAGCCAATTGCTCCAGTACTGTTGGTTGAAAAGGCTATCCTTCCTCTATGGAATTACTTTTTCATCTTTGTTAAAAATCAGTTGAGTAGGGCTTCCCTGGTGGCACAGTGGTTGAGAATCCACCTGCCAATGCAGGGGACACGGGTTCGAGCCCTGGTCCGGGAAGATCCCACGTGCCGCGGAGCAACTAAGCCCGGGCGCCACAGCTACTGAGTCTGTACTCCAGAGCCCACAAGCCACAACTACTGAAGCCCGCGTGCCTAGAGCCCATGCTCCACAACAAGAGAAGCCACCACAATGAGAAGCTCGTGCACCACAATGAAGAGTAGCCTCCGCTCGCCGCAACTAAAGAAAGCCCGTGCGCAGCAACAAAGACCCAACGCAGTCAAAAATAAATAAATAAATAAATAAATTTTAAAACATCAGTTGAGTGTATTTGTATGGGTATATTTCCAGGCTCTAAATTTTGATCCATTGTTCCTTATGTCTCTCCCTTGCTAGTACCACACTGTGTTGATTGCTCTAGCTATAAAGTAAGCCTTCATATTAGATATAATGATTCCTCCCACTGCATTCTTCTTTGTCAAGATGATTTTAGCTACTCTATAGTCTGTGCCTTTTCATGTAGATTTTAGAAAACTTGTTTATGTCTACAAAAATCCTTGCTGGGATTTTTGTTGTTGTTGTTTTTTTGGAATTACATGAAACCTATATAGATCAATATGGGGGAAACTAACATCTTTACTATGTTGAGTCTTCTAGTCCATGAACATAGTATGTTCTTCCATGTATTTAGATTGTCCAAGAAGCTTGCTGCAGTGGAATTCTCCCCTATGGGGCCACTGGGATCTCTGGGTAAGTCTTAGGCTAAACAAAGAAGTTTAGCAGGCTGGGTGCTTCCTGTGGTAGGATTTTTTTTAGTGGGTAACTCCATATATGGTCGTTTCCTGTCTTTTGGTGGGGAGGGGAGTCTCAGGACCACAGGGAAGGAGAGCACCACCAGGTTAGGCACTTGTGGCAGGACCCCCTGCCATTATTGTGGGTTTATTTGGTGTTGGTGGAGGGATTGCTGTTTCATCATGGAGGAATGAGCCTACTTGAGTCACCATCTGTTGCTAGGTTCAGAGTCGGGAGAGACCATGCCTGAGTGGCCTTCTGTTGGGTGGTTAGTTGGGAGACACCCTACTGCTATGTTGGTCATCCATTCCTGGGTCCCTAAAAAGCTCTCCTTCCTCTTTCCACCTTCCAGACCTCTCCTTTGGTTGCATCTTGCATTGTCTCCAGGGTTTACAGTTGTACTTAGGTGGGGGAGCAAGGAGAGATGAGTCTATGGCATCTTGTCCAAACTGGAAGACTCTGTTTTAACTTAATTTTAAGATAGTTAGAGAGTTAAAAGAGAGGAGCCACAATATACATATCACATTATAAGAAAACGCAACTTTCAGTCAAAAGACTGGAGAAATGGAATTATTTCCATTAAGAATTAATGTAAAATAACTGGATATGTTTCAGACTTCCATCATCCAACATTTTACCCATTTACGCTGTTCCCAAATGTATGAAATAAAACCTTAAATGTATTACATAAATAATAAAGAAGTAATAAAAGACTTCGTGTGATCACTCATACATCAAAAATGTTGGTTTTGAGCTTAAGAATATTGGACACATGCAGATGAAGGAGGACCCTGCTGTTGACTGAACATCTGAAGGTCCTTGCCTTTATCCTTTTCTCGAGGATAGCACTGTCCAGAGGAAATATAATGCAAGCAACATGTATAATTTTTTTATGGTGATGGATTTTTTAAAAATTAATTAATTTATTTATTTTTGGCTGCTTTGGGTCCCTGTTGCTGCGCACGGGCCCTCTCTAGTTGTAGCGAGTGGGGGCTACTCTTCGTTGTGGTGCACGGGCCTCTCACCGTGGCGGCCTCCCCTGTTGTGGAGCATGGGCTCTAGGCACGCGGGCTCAGTAGTTGTGGCTCGTGGGCTTAGTTGCTCCATGGCATGTGGGATCTTCTAGGACCAGGGCTCGAACCCGGGTCCCCTGGACTGGCAGGCAGATTCCCAACCGCCGCACCACCAGGGAAGCCCATGGTGATGGATTTTTAAAAATTATTTTAATTGAAGTGTGGTTGATTTACAATGTTGTGATAATTTCTGCTGTACAGCAAAGTGACTCAGCTATACACATATACATTCTTTTTAAAAATTCTTTTCTATTGTGATTTATCCCAGGAGATTGGATATAGTTCCCCTTGCTATAGAGTAGGAGCTTGTTATTTATCCATTCTAAATGTAATAGTTTGCATCTACTAACTCCAAACTCCCAGTCCATCCCTCTCCTTCCCCTCTTCCCCTTGGCAACCATAAGTTTGTTCTCTATGCCTGTGAGTCTGTTTCCGTTTTTTAGATAGGTTCATTTGTGACATATTTTAGTTTCCACATATAAGTGATATCATATGGTATTTGTCTTTCTCTTTCTGACTTACTTCACTGAGTATAATCATCTCTAGTTGCATCCATGTTGCTGCAAGTGGCATTATTTTGTTCCTTTTTATGGCTGAGTAGTATTCCATTGTATATAAAGTACCACATCTTCTTTAACCATTCATCTGTCGATGGACATTTAGGTTGTTTCCATGTCTTGGCTATTGTGAATAGTGCTGCTATGAACATAGGGGTGCATGTGTCTTTTTGAATTATAGTTTTGTCCAGGTATATGCCCAGGAGTGGGATTGCTGGATCATATGGTAGTTCTATTTTTAGTTTTTTAATGAACCTCCATACTGTTTTCCATAATGGCTGTACCAACTTACAGTCCCACCAACAGTGCAGGATGGTTCCCTTTTCTCCACACCCTCCCCAGCATTTGTTATTTGTAGACTTTTCAGGACATTACGTTACAAAAAAAACCAGAATACACATTCTTTACAAGTGCACACAGAACATTCTCTAGGATTGACCACATACTAGGGCACAAAACTAACTTCAACAAATTTAAGAGCATAGAAATTATTTCAAGCATCTTCTCTGACCTCAATGGCACGAAACTAGAAATAAACCACAGGAAAAGAAATGAGAAAAAAAAGATTACATTGAGACTAAACAACATTCTGCTAAAAATCCAATGGGTCAACGAGGAAATCAAAAAGGAAATTTAAAAATACCTTGAGACAAACGTCAATGAAACCACAATGATACAAAATCTATGGGATGCATCTAAAGCAGTTCTTAGAAGGAAGTTCATAGCAATACAGGCCATCCTCAAAAAACAAGAAAAATCTCAAGTAAACAACCTAACATACCACCTTAAAGAATTAGAAAAAGAAGAACAAACAACACCTGAAGTCAGCAGAAGGAAGGAAATAATAAGGATCAAGGAGGAAATAAATAAAATAGAGATTAAAAAAACAGTAGAAAAAAATCAATAAAACCAAGAGCTGGTTCTTTGAAAGGGTAAACAAAATTGACAAACCTCTGGCCAGGCTCACAAAGAAGAAAACAGAGAGAACCCAAATAAACAAAATAAGAAATGAAAAAGGAGAAATCTCAACATATACCACAGAAATACAAAAAACCGTAAGAGAATACAATGAACAATTATATGCCAACAAATTTGACAACCTAGAAGAAACAGACAACTTTCTAGAAATATACAGCCCACCAAAACTGAATCAAGAAAAAATAGATAATTTGAACAGACCAATCACTAGAAGTGAAATAGAATCTGTAATAAAAAAAAAAACTCCCTACAAACAAAAATCCAGGACCAGATGGCTTCACAGGCGATTTCTACCTAATATACAAAAAAGAACTTGTGCTGATCCTTCTCAAACTCTTCCAAAAGATTGAAGAGGAGGGAACACTCCCAAAGACATTCTATGAAGCCACCATCACCCTGATACCAACACCAAAGACACCACCAAAAAGAAAATTACAGGCCAATACCTTTGATGAATATAGATGCAAAAATTCTCAACGAAATATTAGCAAACTGAATCCAACAACACATTAAAAGATCATACACCACGACCAAGTGGGATTCATCCCAAGTTCACAAGGATGGTTCAACACATGCAAACCAATCAGTGTAATACACCCCATTAATAAAAGAAAAGTCAAAAACCGCATGATCATCTCAATAGATGCAGAAAAAGCATTTGACAAAATTCAACATCCATTCATGATAAAAACTCTCACATATATAATTTAAATTTTTCTAGAAGCCACATTTAAAAAGTAAAAAGCAGGTCAAATTAGTTTTAATAATATTTTAACCCAATGTATCAAAAATATTATCATTTCAACATATAATCAATAAAACATTGTTAATAGGATAGGGGTTTTTTTAATGTTAAATCTTCAAAATCTTGACCGTATGTTTTACTTACACATATCTCAATCCAAACTAGCCTCATTTCAAGTATTCAGTTCCACCCCTTTCCCCGCCACCCCTTTTTGCTTGACAAATTCTTCCTGTAAGACAGTGAGCACAGAATAGCCTTGAATGCTTGAATTCTTTTTTTAAATTTATTTTTTTATACAGCAGGTTCTTATTAGTTATCTATTTTATACATATTAGTGTATATATGTCAATCCCAATCTCCCAATTCATCTCACCACCACCACCCGCCCCACCTCCCCGACCCCACTTTCCCCCCTTGGTGTCCATATGTTTCTTCTCTACATCTGTGTCTCTATTTCTGCCTTGCAAACCCGTTCATCTGTACCATTTTTCTAGATTCCACATATATGCGTTAATAAATGATAATTTGTTTTTCTCTTTCTGATTTACTTCACTCTGTATGACAGTCTCTAGATTCATCCACGTCTCTACAAATGACCCAATTTCGTTCCTTTTTATGGCTGAGTAATATTCCATTGTATATATGTACCACATCTTCTGTATCCATTCATCTGTTGATGGGCATTTAGGTTGCTTCCATGATCTGACTATTGTAAATAGTGCTGCAATGAACACTGGGGTGCATGTGTCTTTTTGAATTATGGTTTTCGCTGGGTATATGCCCAGTAGTGGGATTTCTGGGTCATATGATAATTTTATTTTTAGTTTTTTAAGGAACCTCCATACTGTTCTCCATAGTGGCTGTATCAATTTACATTCCCACCAACAGTGCAAGCGGGTTCCCTTTTCTCCACACCCTCTCCAGCATTTGTTGTTTGTAGATTTTCTGATGATGCCCATTCTAACTGGTGTGAGGTGATACCTCACTGTAGTTTGATTTGCATTTCTCTAATAATTAGTGATGGTGAGCAGCTTTTCATGTGCTTCTTGGCCATCTGTATGTCTTCTTTGGAGAAATGTCTATTTAGGTCTTCTGCCCATTTTTAGATTGGGTTGTTTTTTTAATATTGAGCTGCATGAGCTGTTTATATATTTTGGAGATTAACCCTTTGTCCATTGGTTTGTTTGCAAATATTTTTTCCCATTCTGAGGGTTGTCTTTTCATCTTGTTTGTAGTTTCCTTTGCTGTGCAAAAGCTTTTAAGTTTCATTAGGTCTCATTTGTTTATTTTTGTTTTTATTTCCATTACTCTAGGAGGTGGATCAAAAAAGGTCTTGCTGTGATTTATGTCAAAGGATGTTCTTCCTATGTTTTCCTCTAACAGTTTTATAGTGTCTGGTCTTACATTTAGGTCTCTATTCCATTTTGAGTTTATTTTTGCGTATGGTGTTAGGGAGTGTTCTAATTTCATTCTTTTATATGTAGCTGTCCAGTTTTCCCAGCACCACTTATTGAAGAGACTGTCTTTTCACCATTGTATATCCTTGCCTCCTTTGTCATAGATTACTTGACCATAGGTGCGTGGGTTTATCTCTGGGCTTTCTATCCTGTTCCATTGATCTATATTTCTGTTTTTGTGCCAGTACCATATTATCTTGATTACTGTAGCTTTGTAGTATAGTCTGAAGTCAGGGAGTCTGATTCCTCCAGCTCCGTTTTTTTCCCTCAAGACTGCTTTGGCTATTTGGGGTCTTTTGTGTCTCCATACAAATTTTAAGATTTATTGTTCTAGTTCTGTAAAAACTGCCATTGGTAATTTGATAGGGATTGCATTGAATCTGTAGATTGCTTTGGGTAGTATAGTCATTTTCACAATATTGATTCTTCCAATCCAAGAACACGGTATACCTCTCCATCTGTTTGTGTCATCTCTGATTTCTTTCATCAGTGTCTTATAGTTTTCTGAGTACAGGTCTTTTACCTCCTTAGGTAGGTTTATTCCTAGGTATTTTATTTATTTTTTGTTGCAATGGTGAATGGGGTTGTTTCCTTAATTTCTCTTTCTGATCTTTTGTTGTTAGTGTATAGGAATGCAAGACATTTCCATGCATTAATTTTGTATCCTGCAACTTTACCAGATTCATTGATTAGCTCTAGTAGTTTTCTGTGGCATCTTTAGGATTCTCTATGTATAGTATCATGTCATCTGCAAAACAGTGACAGTTTTACTTCTTCTCTTCCAATTTGGATTCCCTTTTTTTTTTTCTTCTCTGATTGCTGTGGCTAGGACTTCCAAAACTATGTTGAATAACAGTGGCGAGAGTAGACATCCTTGTCTGTTCCTGATCTTGGAGGAAATGCTTTCAGTTTTTCACCATTGAGAATGATGTTTGCTGTGGGTTTGTTGTACATGGCCTTTATTATGTTGAGGTAGGTTCCCTCTATGCCCACTTTCTGGAGAGTTTTTATCATAAGTCAGTGTCGAATTTTGTCAAAAGCTTTTTCTGCATCTATTGAGATGATCATATGGGTTTTATTCTTCAATTTGTTAATATGGTGTATCACATTGATTGATTTGTGTATATTGAAGAATCCTTGCATCCCTGGGATAAATCCCACTTGATCATGGTGTGTGATCCTTTTTATGTGTTGTTGGATTCTGTTTGCTAGTATTTTGTTGAGGATTTTTGCATCTATATTCATCAGTGATATTGGTCTGTAATTTGCTTTTCTTGTAGTAACTTTGTCTGGTTTTGGTATCAGGGTGATGGTGGTCTCATAGAATGAATTTGGGAGTATTCCTTCTTCTGCAATTTTTTGGAAGAGTTTGAGAAGGATGGGTGTTAGCTCTTCTCTAAATGTTTGATAGAATTCACCTGTGAAGCCATCTGGTCCTGGGCTTTTGTTTGTTGGAAGATTTTTAATCACAGTTTCAATTTCATTACTTGTGATTGGTCTGTTCATATTTTCTATTTCTTCCTGGATCAGTCTTAGAAGGTAATACCTTTCTAAGAATTTGTCCACTTTTTCCAGGTTGTCCATTTTACTGGCATAGAGTTGCTTGTAGTAGTCTCTTATGATGTTTTGTATTTTGGCAGTGTCTGTTGTAACTTCTCCTTTTTCATTTCTAATTTTATTGATTTGAGTGTTATCCCTCTTCTTTGGGATGAGTCTGGCTAAATGTTTATCAATTTTATCTTCTCAAAGAACCAGCTTTTAGTTTGATTGATCGTTGCTATTGTTTTGTTTCTATTTCATTTATTTCTGCTCTGATCTTTATGATTTCTTTCCTTCTACTAGCTTTGGGTTTTGTTTGTCTTTCTCTACTTCCTTTAGGTGTAAGGTTAGATTTCTTATTCGAGATTTTTCTTGTTTCTTGAGGTAGGATTATATTGCTATAAACTTCCCTCTTAGAACTGCTTTTGCTGCATCCCATAGGTTTTGGATCATCGTGTTTTTGTTGTCATTTGTCTCTAGGTATTTTTTTATTTCTTCTTTGATTTCTTCAGTGATCTCTTGGTTATTTAGTAATGTATTGTTTCACCACCATGTGTTTGTGATTTTTACGTTTTTTTCCCTGTAATTGATTTCTAATCTCATAATGTTGTGGTCAGAAAAGATGCTTGATATGATTTCAATTTTCTTAAATTTACCAAGGCTTGATTTGTGACCCAAAATATGATCTATCCTGGAGAATGTTCTGTGTGCACCTCAGAAGAAAGTGTAATCTGCTGTTTTCTGATGGAATGTCCTATAAATATCAATTAAACCTATCTGATCTCTTGTGTCATTTAAAGCTTGTGTTTTCTTATTAATTTTGTCTCTGGATGATCTGTCCATTGGTGTAACTGAGGGGTTAACGTTCCCCACTATTATTGTGTTACTGTCGATTTCCTCTTTGATAGCTGTTAGCATATGCATTATGAATTGAGGTGCTCCTATGTTTGGTGCATATATATTTATCATTGTTATATCTTCTCCTTGGATTGATCATTATGTAGTGTCCTTCCTTGTCTCTTGGAACATTCTTTATTTTAAAGTCTATTTTATCTGATATGAGTATTGCTACTCCAGCTTTCTTTTGATTTCCGTTTGCATGGGATATCTTTTTCCATCCCCTCACTTTCAGTCTGTATGTGTCCCTAGGTCTGAAGTGGGTCTCTTGTAGACAGCATGTATATAGGTCTTGTTTTTGTATCCATTCAGCAAGACTGTGTCTTTTGCTTGGAGCAGTTAATTCATTCACATTTAAGGTGATTATCGATATGTATGTTCCTATTACTATTTTCTTAATTGTTTTTGTAGGTCCTTTTCTTCTCTTGTGTTTCCCACTTAGAGAAGTTCCTTTAGCATTTGTTGTAGAGCTGGTTTGGTGGTGCTGAATTCTCTTAGCTTTTGCTTGTCTGTAAAGCTTTTGATTTCTCTGTCGAATCTGAATGAGATCCTTAGTGGGTAGAGTAATCTTGGTTGTAGGTTCTTGCCTTTCATCACTTTAAATATATCGGGCCACTCCCTTCTGGCTTGTAGAGTTTCTGCTGAGAAATGAGCTGTTAACTTTATGGGACTTCCTCTGTATGTTATTTGTCATTTTTCCCTTGCTGCTTTTAATTATTTTTCTTCATCTTTAATTTTTGCCAATTTGATTACTATGTGTCTCGGCGTGTTTCTCCTTGGGTTTATCCTGCCTGGGACTCTCTGCGCTTCCTGGACTTGGGTGGCTATTTTCTTTCCCATGTTAGGGAAGTTTTCAACTATGATCTCTTCAAATATTTTCTCGGGTCCTTTCTCTCTCTCTTCCCCTTCTGGGACCCCTATAATGCTAATGTTGGTCCATTTAATGTTGTCCCAGAGGTCTCTTAGGCTGTCTTCATTTCTTTTCATTCTTTTTTCTTTATTCTGTTTCATAGCAGTGAATTCCACCATTGTGTCTTCCAGGTCACTTATTCGTTCTTCTGCCTCAGTTATTCTGCTATTGATTCCTTCTAGTGTATTTTTCATTTCAGTTATTGTATTGTTCATCTCTGTTTGTTTGTTCTTTAATTCTTCTAGGTTTTTGTTAAACATTGCTTGCATCTTCTTGATCTTTGCCTCCATTCTTTTTCCGAGGTCCTTGATCATCTTCACTATCACTATTCTGAATTCTTTTTTCTGGAAGGTTGCCTATCTCCACTTCATGTAGTTGTTTTTCTGGGGTTTTATCTTGTTCCTTCATTTGGTACGTAGTCCTCTGCCTTTTCATTTTGTCTACCTTTCTGTGAATGTGGTTTTCGTTCCACAAGCTGCAGGATTGTAGTTCTTCTTGCTTCTTCTGTCTGCCCTCTGGTGGATGAGGCTATCTCAAATGCCTGAATTCTAAGGCATAGGAGGTGATAATTTAGCAAGTGGAAAACAACTGGCAAATATCTCAAGAAGTATTATTCCAGCAGAAGAGGAAATATTTCATTCATCTGAGGCCCTCAGCTGATTTTCTATATACCCTTCGCTTAATTTTTTAAAAATTGGCTTATTCATGGTGTCTTTTCCATCCAAAATATAGGGCCTGAATATATTTTCATATTATTTTGTACTACACTTCCAACAGGAAAACGACCCCCTAGCTTCAAGGAAGCTAGGGGATTAAGTGCCTGTTTTCTGCTCAGAAATGCATCAGCTCAGCCACTTCTGGGAGCTTCCTGGGTTCTTTCTCCTTCAGGATCTGGTGGGCAGGATAGAGGGAGGGGAACTCTGTTTGCAGCCTTCACAGGGATGTCAATCCCTTCATTGATGGAGCCAGCAGAGGGCTAGAGCAGCTTAGAATGGAATGAGTAAACTTGAATGGTCTGAGAGCAAAAGGTGAATCTATGGGCAGAGCGAACTCAACACAGCCAGCAAGGAGGGACCCCTGAGAAAGGCCAGTGTTTGAACAAGGATGATCTGGAATAAGTAGTAATGATCAGAGAAAGGGTAAAGTACTTTGCCTGAGATTGAAAAGAAATAATAGCCCAGCAACTGATGTACATGCTGAGGGCCTCGCTTTATTGATATATATATATATATATATATATATATATATATATATATATATATATATACACACACCTATATATATATGGTTTTAATGAGGGACCAGCATTTACATTTATGGCTGAGTTAACGGGCTTCTAGAAATAAAAACTGAACACAGAGAGCAACATTTACTACTCCTATAACATTAGAAAAATCTCTAGCAGCCTTTCTCCTTTCTCTCCTTCCTTCTCCCCTCTTCCCTGCTTCCCTTCATCTCTCCCTCCAGCCCTCCCTCCTCTCATGCTCATTTACTCAGCTAGCATCTACTCTGTGCTAGGAATTGTGCCAGGTACTGCAGACAAAGAGAGAAAAGACAGAGTCCCATCCTGAACTCGCAGACTAGCTCACACTCTGATGTCGTAAAAGTCTGCACAGAGCTTTCTACTAGGGAGTGCAGGAAGCGGGGGGTGGGCGGGGGTGGAGCTCTGAACAAGGTGCTTCCAGGGTCCAAGGCAGGAGGGAGAGAAGTAAAGGAAGGTTGTATTTGGGGGTGGTGGTGGGTGGTCTGGATGATGCCTGTCTGAGTTTTGAAAGGTAATAAGGGACTGGCTGAGTGAATTTGGAGAAAGGTGGTCTAGGAAGTGGGAAGAAGGTGTACAAAGGCATGGAAGCACTATTGTGGGGCTTAGTCCAAGGACCTCAAGTAGGCTCAGCATGACTGGAGCCCTCTTTGGGGACAAGGGAGTAGGCTGAGATAGACCAGATCACTAAGGGTCTTTATATATCAAAGACGTTGGATTTTCTTCCAAAGCAGTAGTTCTCAGTGTGGGGAGACTGTGCCCCTCAGGAGACACCTGGTAACATCTGGAGACAGTTTTCATTGTCACCACTTGGAGAGGGGTGCTACTGGCATCATCTAGTGGGTAGAGGTCAAGGATACCACGAAACATCCTATAATTCACAAGACAGCTCCCCAGGGCTGACTCTTTACTTTGCAAGGTCCAAACGAGAAGACAGCTTTTGACCTAACGTACACTGATCAGGGTTCCCTTTGACCATAGTATACCAATGCTCAATCATTTGTGTCTTGGTTTGCTTCCCCCCTTTTCATGTTTGGAGCGAATACAGGCTGTCGGAAAGTCTTATTTTTTTGTGCTGGGTTCATGAATTAACAAACCACGAACAGCTCATCACAGTAAGAAAGAAATACTATTTTTCTAGATATTAAGAATGTGGAGGGTAGGAATTACCTCGAAATTCATTCATTCGTTCACGCAACAATGAAAGCCAGACTCTCTGCACACTTTGCAGGCCACCTGCACAGCTCACCACAGCCCTTCACATTGGTTTTGGAGGTCAGGACGGTCCACGGGACTTCCCAAAGTCTGGGAGGGTCCTGGATCACCATTCCTCATGCAAAAGCCTACATCTGTGAGTTTGTGTTCCTGTGACTTCTCTTCCTGTTCAGAGTCCTCCCTGCATCATAACTTATACACATTCTGGGTTACAGATATCACCTCTTCTACTTCCCAGTTGTTGACCTCAGATGCAGAATTTTCCATCCACAGCAAATATCTGGAGATTTTCAGACCAAATATGTACATTTTCAGAATGGGTCTCTCATAGAAAGATAGATATAAAGTGTCAATTCAGTGAGAAAGGATGAATGGGCAAAGATTCAGACCCTGCTCCCTGTCAGACTGTCAGACTGTAAGGCTAGTATAACCTATGGGAGGGGTTTCCTTGAAAGTGGGAAAGGTTTTTTGACCTCTGACAGACATTTATCTGAGTACAGCCTATGGCCCACTCCCCCTAACCGTAATGAATCCATATGAATTAAAAGAAATTAGACAGATATATAGATTATTCAACTCTGGTTCTCTCTTCTTCCCTTCCTCCCACCCTCCCCTGACTCCCTTTCCTTTCCCTCCTTCCTTGCCTTCCCCTCCCCCCCTCCCTTCCCCTCCCGCTAGGAATCAGGTGTGTATGACAGTCAGCAGGTCTCTCCTATTACCCTAAGTAGGAGGGAAGGAGGCTGGGACCACAAAGAGAAGGAAATGGGAATAGAACTGATGAAATCCTCTAGCCCCTCCTATTTCCTGACCAGTTTGAGGTTGGGTTATGTGGCTATAGAAAAGAGAATGAGTAGAACCCATAATTGCTTTCCTGCTTTTTCTTTGTGTTCTGGAACCATGTGAAGCACTGTGAGCAGAGGGGAGGAGAGTGGCTGACAGCACTTCCCCTTAGCTGTGTGGCCATGGAGAAGTTGACGGCTCTGGTTTCAGACAAGGTATGGAGCCCTTAGCACCGTGTCCCACACGTTGGGAGGGCTCAGTCAATGGCAGACATGTGTGCATAGATGTATTACACAAAATGCCAACAAAGGAAGAGAGAAAAGCGATCATCTCGTCCAACTGGTTGACCTCTCAGATGTGGAGACCATGGCCCAGAGAAGTTAGTGCACTTTTTCAAGGTCACAGGCAGTATGATCCCTGGAACCATCCCCTGGACATCAGATTATTTGGCTGGAATTCTTAAAGCCTCCCACACCCTTGGAGGGAATAAATCAAAACCATTGAAAAACCTGTATTCTGTCTTGCATGTGTTCTTTGGCATGTGTTTTGGCCATCGCTGAACTTAGGGTTTGAAGCTATCATTTTCATACAAAAGCAAAACAGAATAAAACAAAACAACCCATTCAAGATGACTTACAAATCGAAGGCACCTAATAATAATACCTCGCATTCCCAGAGAGCTTTTTATCTACAGAGCACTTCCTAGACAATAAGTAATGAATTCTCCAACTCCCCTTGGGAATAGAGACACACACATTCCCACATACACCGGCAACTTAATTTACATGAAATGAAGGCAAAGACATTCTAAAGCCGTGTTCCACTAAATCATAATTTCAACCTCAAGCCCACGATGAACATATTGAACTCTCCCAGGAAGGCAGTGACGCTCACCCACTGGGGAGTTTCCTCTTAGATCCCAGCACTGCCCGCATGGGGAGGACAGATCACGAGTGTTCACACAGAGTCAGTCTTCCCTGGGATCACGGTCCCCCTGTAAAGGCAAACGACCTCAGGTACATGACCTGTTAGGCGGCAAGTGCTGGTGCAGTGATCGGATTGGACTGCGGGCCTTCCTCCTCCGCTGGGCATCTCCCCTCCTCTCCACTGGGCCTCTCTGGACCTCCCTGGCACCGCTACCTCTCCATAGTCTCCTCCTGCTAATTAGGGGGAAACAGTGTGATGAGGTGTCATGGATGTGTCAGGGACTTCCTGTGAGACGCCTCGCGGGGATATGGGCATTTTGCAAAGAAGAGCCTGGAGATGGACATCCAGGAGTTGTCAGTCACCTAGGGAGGTGGAGCAGTCTTCCGAATGCTCCGTGAATCACGCTACCTGGCTGTCGCCTGTCTCCACCTCCCCAAGGGGAAGGTCCCCTGTCCAGGCTCACGTGTCCACCTGTGCATTCAGCACCCTGGACCCTTTCCGTGGTCTTGCCTTACTTACCTTGCTTACTTACCTGCTTTGAGATGACATCAGCTACCACTGAGATGTCTCCAAGTCCCGCATTAGAAATGTCCTGGGCTAAATGATGGCTCCGTAGGGGCACAGTGGCTGAAGGTGGAACTGCCCTCCAGGTCAGCAGGCTCTGTAAGAATCATTCTGGTCGAAAGGATGGAACCACTTTACTTGCCTCTACCCTTCACCCTCTTCCTTCCCATGGCTGCGGCCATGCGACCTCCACCTGCAGGCCACCCATCCCAGGCTCTAGACTCTGAGCTACCCTGAGTCAGAAGCCACATCTCAGTGTCTGGGCAACTCATGGTCAAGTTCCCTTGGTGCCGGTCCAGCTCTTCCGTCTCAGCACTGATACCTGTTATGTTATTTTTCCTGGGCTAGGTCCCTGATTTACACCCAGGCTGGGAAGTGCTGTGTTGACCAGCAGTGGATTAAAACTGCCTGACTTCTGAGTGTGGTTCTCTGAAGGCCAGAGTAGAAATGGTCTCAACATGGTCTGTGATGGAGAAGACATTCCTACCTCCAGGGAGCATTTTTAAGGTGAAATTAGGGGTGGGTTCCAAGAAGCCACCTTATACTAGCTTACGAGTGTGGCAGAAGCAACAAAAGCCAAAAAGAGGGCTTCCCTGGTGGCGCAGTGGTTGAGAATCGGCCTGCCAATGCAGGGGACACGGGTTCGAGCCCTGGTCTGGGAAGATCCCACATGCCGTGGAGCAACTAGGCCCGTGAGCCACAACTACTGAGCCTGCCCGTCTGGAGCCTGTGCTCCGCAACAAGAGAGGCCGCGACAGTGAGAGGCCCGCGCACCGCGATGAAGAGTGGCCCCTGCTCGCCGCAACTAGAGAAAGCCCTCGCACAGAAACGAAGACCCAACACAGCCAAAAAAAAAAAAAAAAAAAAAAAAAGCCAAAAAGAGCCAGTAGGGAGGAGAGACCTACCAGGGGTCCCACTGGATATACTGCCCAGAGGCATGGAGAGGCAGCAGCAGGACTGAACAGCAAAGGGGTTCTTCAAAGGGCAGAGCAGCAATGGAACCAGAAAGGCCAGAATAACTAGAGCTGGCTCGCTAAGGATGTGGCCGCCAGTGGGGCTGCAGCCTCAGTGAGATCCCAGCAACGTGGAGTCCAGAAGTCCAAGGCAATCTCAGAAAAACAAGTTAGATAGAAGAGGAAGGAATGCAGACCACCAACATACAGAACCACCAGTAAGGAAGCCTGAGCTGCATCAAGCCCAATCCCAGTACGGAAATGCTCCTGCCACTGGGAAACATTAGAACTTGATTTTACTAAAGAAGAGAGGATCAAGATGGTCAAAGAGGGCTTCCCTGGTGGCGCAGTGGTTGAGAATCTGCCTGCCAATGCAGGGGACACGGGTTCGAGCCCTGGTCTGGGAAGATCCCACATGCCGCGGAGCAACTAGGCCCGTGAGCCACAATTACTGAGCCTGTGCGTCTGGAGCCTGTGCTCCGCTACAAGAGAGGCTGAGAGAATGAGAGGCCTGCGCACCGCGATGAAGAGTCGCCCCCACTTGCCGCAACTAGAGAAAGCCCTTGCACAGAAATGAAGACCCAACACAGCCATAAATAATAAATAAATAATTAAAAAAAAAAAAAAAAGATGGTCAAAGAGATATAATCATCATCACCATCACCATCACCACCATCACCATCATCACCATCACCACCATCACCATCACCACCACCATCATCATCAACATCAACATCATCACAGTCATCACCATTATCACCATCATCATCCACAAACTGCACTGAAAAACTAGAAGCAGTGCCTTAAAAGGTCCAGGAACTTTGAGGCAACTGTGAAGGATGGAAGGATCACCATGAAGAGAATACCACAGTTCTGAGGTTGTGCAAAACTGAAAAGATAGAGGCCTGCTCCAGGATGCGATGAGCTTGGAGGTCAAGAACACTGGGAGGATCCTGGGAGGGTAATCACTTGGGTCACACAGAGGCGCTGCCACCTCTCTACCCTGAAGGTCGAGAAGCAGGCAGTAGTGGTCTCAGTTCCCCAGTATGGAGCACTGGGTTCAGATGGTCATGACAGGGAGGCCAGGTGGGGCCCTGGCAACACCCAGGAGGGATGGGGTGCTCTCTAAATTCAGGAGACCAGATGCAGTAAATAGGAAGAGCACTGGCGGAAAGGCTGAAAACTCAAATGTGAAGTTCAGCAGGCAGCCAATGACCCCTAACCGTTTGAAAAAGCCATGAAAGAGAGGTTCCAACCTCAATGAGTGGAAAAGTTTACATCCAAAGAAGCAGAGGTAATAGACCAAACAGAACAAAAAATTGGCACATATATAATTAGAATCCTCAGAGTGAAATAAAATGATATTGCACCCATAAAAGAGGACGTTTTAGAGAGCTTAGAAATGAAAAATTTGATGATTGAAATAAAATTCTCGGTAAATGGTCCAGAGCACTGAAGCTGATAAGAGAGTCAGTTGAAAGGCTGAGCCGAGGAATTCTCTCCGAAGAGCAAAAATGGACAAGGAGACAGAAAGGATAGACACTGGTCAAAAGAATGGGAAGACAAACTCCAAAGTTACCAACAGCCACCTAACAGATCTTCAGAAGATGAGAACAGAGAGCACCAAGGGGAAAGGACATTCAGGCAGGAATGGAAGACAGTGTCCCAGACTGAGGACAGGTAGGGGCCCCAGAGACAGCTGAGCAGCACGAAGGACAAACAGAAGGAAAGACTCTTACCAGTAATGCCACAGTGCAATTTCTGACATCATGCATAAGAGAAAACTCTAAATGCTTCTGAGAGTAGGAGGGGAGGGAGGGGATGGACTATATAACTACAAGGGTAACACTGGATACAAGAAGAAACTGGAGAAATAGCTTCAAACTACTGAGGAAAATCCTTTGGAATCAGCATTCCACAAGTGAAACTATGACACAAGTGTGAGGGCTCAAAGTGAGATATTTTCAGACATGCAAGGATCCCAAACTTTAACATCTCAGATCTGATCTGAAAGAAGAATTAACTCAAGGAGTCTGATACAAGAAGCAACAAAACAAATGGAAGTCAATATTTTAAACTCTGAGCTGTAAGTCACATACCACAAAGTTCACTCTTTGAAAGTGTACGATTCGGTGGATTTTAGTGTTTTCACAGTGTTGTGCAACCATCCCCAGGATCTAATTCCAGGACATTTTCATCACCCAAAAAGAACTCCTGTGCCCATCAGCAGTCACGCCCCAGGTCTTCATTCTAACTTAACAGGATGTTAAAATCGGACTCCTTTTCTCTCTTTTCTGAGGAATCCTCAAGACAACAGGAAAAGGCAGAATAAATAAAACTTGATCCATCCAACAAAAGATAGAAAAGAGAAGAGAAAGAAACTACAGAAAAGTGTGGCAAATGAACACATGGTGAGATGGCAGGAAAATCGAAGCATATCAGTAACCACATCCAGTCTGGCTCTGTTAAATTCATCCATTAAAAATAAGGAGATGCTCATAGTGGGTAAACCCTAAGTTCAGCTATATGCTGGTTGTAACCATAAGTGAGAGACAAATCTAAAGCAAAACCACATAGGGTAATAAAAGATCCTGGGCTGGAAAAAGATACAGGCAAGCTAACATAAATTATTATATTTGCCTATAAAATATATTGTGCTTTAGAAACATAACATGGGACAAAAAAGAATTTGAGGCAGAAGCTTAAGAGGGCAATGAAGGATATTTCATATAGATAAAAGGAATAAACTGTCAAGAAGATATATCAGCCATGAGTGTTTAAACATCTAAAATATAGCTTCAAAACACGTAAGACAAAAATGTAGGACAAAAAAGGAGAGAATGAACCAATATGTGTGGGAGGTTTTCATACAGCCCTGAAATGGAAAGATCAAAGAGACAAAACTAGGAGTTTTATCAATGGAGGTAGGGCTCTAGGAGTATTTGTTGGTGAAAGAGCAGTTCTGGCAAAAGGATTCCTCCTCCTGGCCCCATGCTCAGCACCTCCCCCAAGACCCCTTTGTCTAGAGGTCTGTCCCCCACCCCCTGCCTTCCCTAGATGCCTGTCTCCGTGCTTCAGATAAGGAAGTATTAGAAGCCCACGGTTCATGCCATTGCCATTAGGTTCTCATTCTGATGTAGGCAGGGTGGCTGTCCCCACAGGTGTTTGGGTTCAGAAGCGCCTCCCTCTCCCCTCTCAGGTGGCTTAGGCTTATCATAACCAGTCCTCTGTTAGTCGTGAGGCCGAGGAGGCTGGGCCTGGTGGGACCCAGGGGTCTGGAGAAAAAGTGGGCAGTGGGTACAGGTCCGGGCTGGAGAAGGCTCAGGAGGTGCAGGTGGTCGAAACCCAGCCACATATTCCTGGGCTCATCATCATCATCAACCACAAACGGCACTAAAAGACTAGAAGCGTTGCCTTAAAAGGTCCAGGAACTTTGAGGCATCTTTGAAGGATCACCATGAAGAGAAAACCACAGTTCGGAGGTGGTGCAAAACTGAAAAGATAGAGGCCTGCTCTAGGATGCGATGAGCTTGGAGGTCAAGAACACTGGGAGGATCCTGGGAGGGTAATCACTTGGGTCACACAGAGGCGCTGCCACCTCTCTACCCTGAAGGTCGAGAAGCAGGCAGTAGGTCCCCCCCCTGGGAGGGCAGAGGTGTGAAAGGCAGGGACCTGGGCTCAGGAGCTGGAAAGTAATGCCACACCTGGGAAGTTAAAAAGCAACATGGCTGATTTCCACCCCAGGCCCTCAGCCTGCGGAGACCAAGGGAAAGGCACCCCCCCATGCCAGCGGTGGCTGGGGCCTCCCCAAGGGAGGTGACCAAGGGGAGCTGAAGGGCTGCCAGCCCGTGTGAGTGCCCCCGGCTGGGCCCGGGCTCTGCTCTCTGCCTTGGGGTTGCCTGAAGCAACCCCCAAGGTCTCATTAGACCCTGATCCAAACCACCCAGGTCTTCATTGTAGTCTAACAGGATGTTAAGATAGGACTCATTTTCTCTCTTTTTTGAGGAGTCCCCAAGACAATAGATGCCAACTACTCCCACATCCCAAAGTGAGGTGAGACCCACTACGCAGGACTTCCAGTGCAGACGTCAGAGACCCGCGGTCAGACCCACCGCAGGCCCATAAAAGAAGGTGGAGAGGCCATGGGAAGGACTGGGAATTCGGGAGAGAAAGAGTCGCCAGTGTGCTGTGAGCCCCACCCCGATTCCAGGCACCTCTCCATCACCTCGGGTTCAATGAGAGGGCCTCGTGGAAGGCTGAATCCACCTGCCTGCAGTCTGGGGAGTACCGTGACTTCTCACACTCACAGGTGTGCCGGTCAAAGCTGCCCACGGCAGCAGGGAAGGTGCCACGCGTGGACGTGGCCGCTGTCTGTCACCCTGGGGTCAAAGGGGATGGCACGGATCCATCTGCACAAGAGGTCTGCTCCGGGCTTGTCTGAGAGCCTGACCACAGTCCTGCCAAGACCTGTCCGAGAGGGATGAGGAGGCCTCAGCAGGAGAGGCTGGGGGTCTTGCCAGGCGCCCACGCATGAGGAAAGGCCATTTATTAGTCTCCCAGGGCGGCCTTAACAACATGCCACAGTCTGAGTGGCTTGAACAACAGAAATCCATTTCCTCACAGTTCTGGAGGCTGGAAGTCCAAGATCAAGGTGCCGGCAGGGTTGCGGCTGGTGGTAGATCTCCGTAATGGGAGTGAGGGAGTGGAAAGAACCGAGGGGTTTCCTTCCAAAGACCCCTCAAGGACACCCAAGACAGAGTCAGCACCAGGCAAGGAAACCAGCGTAAGGTACATCCGGGCCAGTGAAAGAAGAGCCTCCCTCCCCCTGCTTCAGGCTGGAGGAGCTGGAATCGCGAAGGAACAACAGGCAAGGACAGTGAAGAGGCCAACCATATCCCTTTGCTAACTGCCCACTTTCCACCAGAAGCTGGGGAGGGAAAAGCTTCAGCTTCAGATGGAGTCTGAATAATGCACAGGCCAGGCCCTTTAAGGTCGAAAATGAGATAACTTTTGGATGAGATGACCATAGGACTTTTTCTTATCTGAGGGTGCCTGGCAAAGTTATGGGCTCAACCCTAGGTTTCATGCAAGGGTCTCAGAAGAACTGACCCTCTAGAGGGGGCTGGAGCAGGCAATGGTGGGTGGGTGTTGCAGGTAGGAAGTATAAAGTCACTTTCTGAGTGTTCCTTCTGCATTAATTCATTCTGTCTGTTCTATGTTCCCATATACTAGCAATGAATAAAACCTACATCCTTGACGATCACAGGAGAATCTGTTCGACTCCAGAAAGATCAGCAAAAGTGGCCAGAAAGACTTGAAACATGGTGAGACGAAAGTCCCAAAGAGGTGCGGGGGTCAAGCCTGCCTGTCAAGCGCTGGGAAATCTGGTGACCTCAGGCAGACTGACCCAGGTGTTGTCTTTTGAATGGGACAGAATGGCCAAGGTGCCAGGTCCACACCGGGCGCTGGAGCATCTGAACACGGAGCACTGGGGCAGAAAGAGGCTGCTGGACTCGGGAAGCACAGACTAACTGGACCAACTTTATATTTCTATCGTACCCTCAGAAACACATATTACATATATCACATGCTCCAGCTTGGTGGGGGACACCCAAATACTAGCCCAAGAACCCTGGAATGGGCGGTGTCTCTTGGAGAACAGGGACTGAGAATGTGCAGGGATTTGGCTGGTTCATGAACCCATTCTGCACTTCCCATACAGTTCTTTCAGCCATGCTACTAAGGCACACATTATTTGTTTATAAACTGGGCTAGATGTCACCTGCTTGAAACAAGTTCATTTATAGGAAATCTAATACATAATTGATGGTTAATTAAAAAACCACTTTAAGCCCAAAACAACTTGCAAAAGAAGAACAAAGTTGGAGGACTCACACTTTCTCATTTTAAAAATCACTACAAAGTTACAGTAATTAAGACAGTGTGGTGCTGCCATAGGGCACAGTCAATTGTTTTTGGACAAGGGTGACAAGACAATTCAATGGGGGGTGAGAATAGTCTTTTTAACGAAGGGTGCTGAGACAATTGTATATCCACATGCAAAAGAATGAAGCTGGACCCCTTTCTCATGCTATACACAAAAATCATCGTAAAGTGGATCCTGCATCTAAATTTTAGAGCTAAAACTTTAAAACTATTTGAGGAAAATACAGGAGGAAATAAATCTTCATGACCTTGGGTTAGGCAAACACTTCTTATATAAGACACGATGAAGGTGCAAGAGACAAATTTCAAATAGATAAATTGGACCTCATCAAAATTAAAAACTTTTGTACTCAAAAGGACACTATCAAGAAAATGAAAAAATGATCACAGAATGGAAGAAAATATTTGCAAATCCTATATCTGATAAGGGACTCGTAACCAGTACACACACACAAAAAAACCCCTTACAACTCAACAGGCAAAAGACAAATAACCTTTTAAAAATGGGTAAATGATTCAATAGACGTTTCTCCAAGGAAGATTTTAAAATGGCCAATAAGCACCTCAATATCATTAGTCATTAGGGAAATGCAAATCAAAACCACAGTCTAATACCACTCACACTCAGTAGAATAGTTAGCAATAAAAAAAGACAATAACAAGTGTTGATGAGGACGTGGAGAAATTTGAACTCACATACGTTGCTGGTGGGAACGTATAACAGTGCCGCTCCTGTGGAGAACAGTTTGAAAGTTCCTCAAAAAGTTAAACACAAAAAAGATAAGGGGAAAAGACATGCAGGCTTACATCAGTCTTAGCATGGACTGTTTTCAATGTTCATCGGCCGTTTGTGTTCGAACTATGTCATTTAACAGCTTCCATTTATGCACTGCTTTATAATAAACAAAGCTCTGACATGCAAACAAACAATAAACAACAATCAAAAACTCTCTTAGCAAGAAAATTCCAGGTTCTATCACAGATTGCTTTATTTCTTTTTCACTCCAAAGTGACACTTAACCTCTCCTGCCAAAAGCATTCTGAGATCGGTGCCCCTTTCCTTAAAATGCTGTCATCCATCCTCGTAGCTCAGAGGGATTCAGACTTTTGTAGAGGAAAAGATAGTTTGTGACTAGTGGATTATATTTAAAACAAAATCGTGTAACCCAAGAGAAAGAACAGTTTACGCATAAGAAGTTCTAGGAAGAGACAGTAGGATGTTTTTGAGACACAGTGATGTGGATTTCAAGGTTTATTAAGACATTAAAAAAGTAATTTCACTGATGTGTTAGCATTTACCTTCAAATATAAAAGTGATTATTCTTATAAACCCTTAAGGTTCATTCTGTTACAGTACAGTAAGACACTCCCCCAGTCCAGAACTGTGTGGCACGAGTTTCATGTGACTTACAGACACAGCAAAATCTCCAGTCAAATAAATGGTCGATGATTCCATCATCCTTGTACATGTCAATTTAAACTCAGACAAAATACAAGATCCCCCTAGACAAATCCTTAATATTAGTTGTACTTCTCCACTCCTTCCTAATATCTTGCCCAAATAATTCACTATTGAATTATTCACGATTTGAATGTGGACTTCTGTTTATTTGTAATATGATAAATACAGCTGTGTGGGAGTAATTTCTTTTTTTTCTTAATACAAGAGGGAGACAGAGAAAGGGGAGTTAACATTTGCACTTCCTTAAGCAGATCTGAGCAACCAGCAAAGTAGAGCAACTTTAGGCTCCAGGTAGGCAGACATCGTAGAAGCAGCCTGGGAGTTGAGGCCCCTCTTCGGGAAGAAGAGCTCTGGGGTACTTAGTGAGAGTCCACTGGAATTTCCTTGGAAAAAGCGTTCACGCATTTTGAGAAGAAAAGCTGGAGGGAAGTGTTCCTTACTAAAGCCACTGTTCTTTATTAATTCCTTGGGTTAAGATTTTGATCACAATCTTAAAGACGCAGGTAAGAGCATCACACGATTTCATCAGGAGTAGGGTTTGTCACGGTGACGCTTAACAGACCATTACGACTACTTGCATTAAAATAGTGACGATCCACACAGATCCTGGACTTTCTCACCATATCAAATGTTCTCACGAGAAGCCCCAAATGAGTATCACACAACAAAAATGAACTTAAACTCTTTTAATAGTGAACAACTAGACAAAAATGGGAATGGTATTGGACCTTGGTAAATACAGCACTTTATAATCAATGCTACAATATGTACATTTTTTACAGCATAAATTACTGTACAGAATTGTCTGACTTAAAATCCTCTTCAATTGTTGAAACAACGGTAAGACCAATTCCTGTAAGAGGAGAAGTGAAGGCCCTTTAATTTGGTTCAGTGGCTGCTTCAACCGGATTGCTGGCAACGTCTCGAGGGGGATGAGCAGGATTCTAATTTGCTGGCAGCTTTCCCAAGACCGAGATGCAGAATTTGAAATGGTGTTTGATGCGACACACTAGGCCATTGATATCAGAATATTGAATTAGACTTGCCAGCTCCATGAATAAACATCCAAGATGACACAGCAAAAGGAAAATGGTGGAATTAAAATTTCTGCTCCAACTGAGGCAAACTACGTGGGAGTGACTTTGAACTTGATTCCACAGAACCTCAGCAGTAAGCAGCTATTGTGCTGTAGTAGGCGTGTCTGTTCCTTAATATCCTGCCTGAGATAAGGTGAAATCTGAGTATCTAGCTGGAGTATCTCCACCTCCTCATGCTAATACACCTTCTGTTGCCACCCTAGAATTTTTAACCTAAATACCCAGAGTTTACCCCATAAGGTGTTGTGCTCCCGTGGAAAGGGTATTGGTATTGATTCGGGCTTAAATCAGGCTGGATCTTTCAGGACCTTCAGCTGTGGTCCTAAAGGAAAGGGGGTTTCCAGTGAATATGAAAAGAGGCCCTTTTGAATGAGAGTGTTTCATGATTATTTTGGTTAAGCTCAAAGCACTGATTTAGGGACACAAGGAAGCCCCTGTGTCTAAATAATATAAATATTAAGTAAAAGCTAAAAAACTTTGATCCAACATTTAGGTCGTGACCTCAGTGGTGTGAAACACTCAGGTCAATGGTCAGATTTCGCCTCTGTCCTGATGTTTGGGGCTAGAACGGTCACCCTCTAGCTCGGCATCACAAAATCACTCAGTTCTCAGGTTGATTTTCTTTCTCCTGGGACCCTAAGGTTTAGCGTACAATTAAGCGATCATGTTGAGGCAATTATCTAACCCAGTACAGAAAAAAAATCCATCCCTTCCTCAGGAGGGGTTTCCTCTTTCCTGAAGCTCATGACATACCCAAGTCCCTTATGACAGATCTCCTTTCTCAGGGACAGACCTCCCAGAGCAGCTGTCCTCTGTCCACGGCCCAAACAAACAAAAAACTACCATCAGAGGCACAGGATTCACAGGAAGAGAAGTCAGCTTCCCGGCATTCAAAGGAAATCCAGGAGAGCACAGGTAATGCGACCGTGCTATGGGCATCTGGCTTGACAAGGATGTTTGAAGCCCGGTGTTCTCGAGGCAGGCTATGTTCTCGTGGAAGAGGCACCCACTGGAAGCTTGGACCCAGTGTTCCCTCTTCCGCTTTCCATCTGGATACCCACTGCTTCCGTAAGACCAGGACGGGACGAGGAAGCGGAGGGTGCGACTGTACCACTGACTGCAGGGTACCTGGCGGCCCTGCTGCTCCTGGCCAGGCCAGGACACCCTGCCCCAGCTCCCTCACTGCTGGCAGGATGGACTCAAAGTGGTAACAGCGAAGCCTGAGGGGTCCCATGGAGGGGCCTGCGGCGACCCCGTTGTCATCCTCCTGGTCCCCTAGAAACGGGTCAGAGCTGGGACAAAGTGTCATCTCCCCCATCACCCACCTTTGCATCGTAGTGCCTGCAGAGGCAGTGGGTTTCCGGAGCCTCTGTTCTGACAGCGACGCTTAACTCCAGCTGCGGGTGACAACGGGGGATCTCAAAATGCTGCCCCAACCGGGTGATCCTCCCACTCTTTCGGGGGGGGGGTGGTCAGTTGATGCTCTGCATTACATTTCAGATGGACGAAAAGCAAGCGTGGAGAGGGGCTTTATTTAAGAACCGGGAGCAGGGCTTCCCTGGTGGCGCAGTGGTTGAGAATCTGCCTGCCAATGCAGGGACACGGGTTCGAGCCCTGGTCTGGGAAGAGCCCACATGTCGCAGAGCAACTAGGCCCGTGAGCCACAACTACTGAGCCTGCGCGTCTGGAGCCTGTGCTCCGCAACAAGAGAGGCCGCGATAGTGAGAGGCCCGCGCACCGCGATGAAGAGTGGCCCCCGCTCGCCGCAACTAGAGAAAGCCCTCGCACAGAAACGAAGACCCAACACAGCCAAAAAAAAAGAACCGGGGGGAGCAGGCAAAGGAGGAGAGAGTCCAGGCAGCTCGCTTACTTCCCAGACTTCTCATCCCCAATGTCGGCGAGTTCTAATATTGAATCTTTGTCTCCTGAAAGCCCCCACTGTCTCTAGTAACTGTTCTTCGAAATAGTCACGATACAGAATCTGACTTATAGAACTTAGAAGGAAAAACCCCAAAGGAACAAAAAAATCAAGCCAGCTCTCAGAGAAGGACATTTTGGGTTGAGCTGGCAGCCCTGGGAACTTCAGGGGATCAATAGTCAGTTTGCAAATTATTCAAAGGAAAAGTGTTAATACTGCCATTTCACCCCACAAATAGGCCCCAGAGAGAGCTGGTAATGCTAGGAAAGCATTCTATCCCTAAAGATGGGTGCGTTAGGTGCTTAGGATTTTTGACACCTCAACTACGTGGCTCTATTTCAGGCTTCGTGATCACTCACGCTGTAGATGAAGGTAACAGAGGAGACTCAAAGAATGTTCTTTAAAACAGGGGTCCCCAACCCTCAGGTCGCTGACCGGTACTGGTCTGTGGCCCGTTAGGAACCGGGCCGCACAGCAGGAGGTGAGCGGCGGGCGAGCGAGGGAAGCTGCATCTGCCGCTCTCCACCGCTCGTGTTACCGCCTGGACCATCTCCCCGCATCCCGCCACCATCCGTGGAAACACCATCTTCCACGAAACTGGTCCCTCCTGCCAAAAAGGTTGGGGACCGCTGCTTTAAAAAGAATACATACATTTGGCTACTGTGGGTAGATGCTGTACAGTCAAGTAATACACATTCTTCAGGGGTAAGTATTTTCTTTGCTCATTTGGGCATCTAGAAATAAAGACATGATAAATACTGGGGGAAAAAATCAGTTCTGTTTTACGAAAAACTGAAAAAGCACTGGAAAACAATACGGAAACTAGAAAATGGTGATTATTTTTATAACCAAAGAGCACTGTTTGAAAATCCTAAACATTGGTACTATCTTACATCATAGTTGGATATAAATATTTTCTGATGAGCTTTTCCTGTGTTAGAAACGAGTGGAAAAACAAGTCCTTGATTCAGCTTTTCAGGTCTCATGGTTACTTCCTGGTGCTTAAAGACAAATGCTGATCCTTGTGTTGACTGGCAATTAGTAATTCATCCCTTAGATCAATGTGTTTAAAATTGGCTATACGAGGTGGATTTTCAAAGTAACACAGAGGGATTTAATCCCTTGATTCCCATTACTTGAGTCAAGAGCTGTGAGTCTAAATCCCCTTGTAGCCGACCCCAAATTCACCCCCTGCTGCCTCAGAGTGCCAATTAAACAAAATAAAAACCAAAACCGTGGTCAGATGTAATTCGTTTGAGAACAGAGTTTTATCATTTTCCTCATGCCAAGCAAACAAATGGACCCGTCTGATGACATATACAGAAGAATGCAGTTTGGACAAAGAGAACACAAATCTCAAGTCTGAGCATTTCTTGTGCTATCTGTCAGGAAGCTGTAATATTGAAAAACTGTGCTCTTCTGGGAATGGGAAGACAAGGAAATAAACTCTGGCTCCAATTTGTTGGAAATGCAGTTTATGTTGTTGTTTTTTTTTTTCTTTTTTCACTTTCATTTAAAAAAAAAGTATTTCAAGACTCCACTTGATCCAGGTTTCATCGAAAATGGGTTACTTCTTAAAAATAGGATTCTGATGGGAACAGACTTCAGCTGAGTAGTAGGCAAAACTGCATAAGGGAAAGACAGTTCTTGAAAGACTACTGGGCGTTTCTTAGCCCAAACCACCTCTGAAAGAGTATTAAGCTCAGTGGTCTCTGGAGCAAGCAAAGCCAAGGACCCTGTCCAGGTCATCTTTGGGATGAGGAGGTCTCCATGGTGACCGGAGCTAGGGTTCTGCTGTCGTATTTGAATCTAAGGATATAGGCTGGGTAAAGTGAAGTAACTGTTTTGTTTCTGTGGCTGTTTCTGCTTCTTTGTTTAGTTTAGTTTGGGGAGAAGGGGAATGAAAAAGGAGGGAGGGAAGAGTAAAAAAATGAGGTTAACAAAAAACCCTCCCACATCGGGGGGGATACATCATGGAAAGCCACTGGTCTAATATTTCTGTCTTCGTTAGTTCAAAATTCTCTCATTTCACTCAACCAAATATGGCCAACATTATTCCACCATGTTGGTTAGAGATGGAAAAACCAGGTAGACACAAGTCAGGGAATTAACTTCTGTCATTATGGAATGTTGAGTCAAACACTGTCCCAGGGCTACTGTTTGGACAGGCATCAGTAAAGTCATCAAAATAAACCCCTCAAGCTTCCTATGCAGTGTTTTCTGGGACACTGGGGGGTGTGTTCTCACACATGCGTGTGCGTTTGTGTTCTCACACATGCATGTGCGTGTGTAAATATGCTGGGAAATGGGAAAGACAAATAGCAAACTATACGTACAATAAAGGAAAACATACTTTTTACCCCCATGAAAAATATCAGACTTAGTGACGATAATTTGTGGAAGCTCCATTTAAAAATTTTATGGGGAATTCCCTGGCGGTCCAGCGGTTAGGACTCTGCTCTTCCACTGCAGGGGACACAGGTTCGATCCCTGGTCAGGGAGCTAAGATCCCACATGCTGCACGGTGCAGCCAAAAAAAAAAAAAAAAAATTTTGTGAAACAACAAGGTCCATTCTAAAGAGATTATGAACTGGGGACCAGAATGCTTATTTGAATATATTTTTGATTCTGAAGTTTCCTTGTAAAAATATTCACAGAAATTGGTGGACATTTTTTTTTTTTACGTACAACTCGATGCCTCTCATTTACAACATAAATCATTTAATGTAACATTTGCAACCTTAGAAAGGCAGACATAGTTAATCCAAGTCAGTTTATAAATTCCAATTTCACATGGATTAAAAACTGCAGATAAATTAAGTCACAATAATATCCTGTACATGCATTAAGGCTGGTGACTGCTAGAGTGTCTTGGGTATCTACAGACAGGAAATCACACACAGATTACTGGGTCTGAAGAGTGTCTACATCATTTAAAAAAATCTTGCTTTTTTTTTTTTTTTTTTTGGTGATACAGATTTCAACAGTAACTCTGGAAAACTGTGAAAAATGTTATTTAAAAATATATATGTATATACTACTGCACAGTTTCAAAGATGTGGTTCATAAATAAGGTTGGCTGCACTGATTAATTTGATAACAATTACTGCACTTCTGAGGTGATTTGAACACGTAGTGACTTATACTCAATATTAGGCACTAGTCATATCCTTCAGGCGTACTACAGTTTTATGTTAGCTGTATTGTACATATATATTTTTAAACGTATGCATTTATACAAACTGTGTATTATGTATGGGATGTCAGAAATGTACACATCACTGTTATATAATACACACATCATTGTTGCAGATACGAGGGTACGTTTTAGTGCAGAAGGCTCATTGCATTGATTCCATGTGTTCAATCTAGTACACAATTTGTCAACTCTTCAGATTTTTTTTTTCCAGTACATTCCTCTTTAGACAGTGGGTCCGAGTTCCCCTTTGTGATTTGAAAGTTTCCAGAAATGTGTTTTAACCGAACCTCTCTTTCCAAGCACAATTCTGCACATTAGTCTGATCTGTGTCGAATGGTAACAAATCCCACATTTTGATCAGGAATATATTTGGGTTCCTCTCTTTCAAAGATAACTCTAACAATTGTGACCCAGGTCCGTTCAGGTCATGGAGGGATAAGGCCAGTTGAACTTGTACTGAACTTCTGATGAAATAATGTCTTCAAATAGAAAAAAATGATGATAGACATTCTACGTTCAAATGGGAGACTCTCTAGAAGGATATACAGGAAAAGGATGAGCAGTGTTGTCTCTGGGGAATGGGACTGAATACTTCCTACTTTATACCTCTCTGTATTGTTCAAATTTCTACCATGAGCATGTATGACTTTCATAACCAGAAAACACAAGAAAGATATTTCTACTTTGAACAAAGCTAACTAAAAGAAACCAGCAACAATCAGAAGATGCTCCCTTATCAAAAGCATCAATGCCAAAGCAAGGAAGAACCACTGCCACCACTGCCCCCCCAACATGCTCTACCAATGAAACAAAAGACACTGAGAATGGCGTGCTGTGACGGCCCCCAAATGACCAGTTTCACGTTTTGTTGGAAACGCGGCTCACCGAGTGCCGATGTGGTGCTGCTGGCACAACTAGCCAGAGGCCACCTGTGTGTTTAAATGGGTTTCACAGGTGAGCACATCATGTGAACACCACCACGAGCCCTGAGACTGAAAGGTGGGCAAGACCAGAAAAGCACCCCAGGGATGCACCATGGACCCTGGGGGCCATCCCTTTATGTGAGAGTCTGAACATTTCATCAGAATTCAGCAGGAGTGAGTACAACTAAGCCTCAGTTTTCCAAACAAACAAAAAAAATTTCAAAATTTCTTAAGTTAGACTCCAGTGGGATTGGGAACTCTAGCAACAATTAGTGAAAGGAATGTCAGAAGCACCTCAGTTGAATAAATGTAAAAAAGAAGTACTGTTAATATTTCCAGATGCTTGAAGGCCAACGTCAAATGCAAATTGCACAAAGCCTTCACTTGTTCATTTAAATGAATTTCAAATCACCAAAGCTATTCAGTCATTTGTAAGGTTTTAAATCAGCGCTTAGAGCTAGGGAATGACAGCAATCTTATTTCCCACCTACAGATCAGGCTGACAAAGATATTAACATTGCAACCAAACCAATAAGACCATCAGTATCTGTTATAAACGTTTTGTGTTACCATCACCTTGAAAAATGGATTGTTCCACACATCACATCACCTTTCTCAGGCCGTCTTGGGGCAATTTTGTCAAGTGAGAGGCCTCAAGGTCATTATTTTTGTTTTTAAAGTATAGGGAGTATATCCTCTTTTCCAGGAGTTTTTCTTTTTTTTTTTAACCAATATTTTTATATCCAAATATATTTAATAAGAAGACCAAATCTAGGGTATGACGAGAGACAATAAAAGAAATAAATTTCAGACAAAAACTGTAAACAAAGATGTCAAAAAAACTAAAATGTAAACTTAATTAAAAAAAAAAAAAAAGAAAAGAATCAAGGGCAAGACGGAAACATACCAGACTGGTTGTTGCTACCCCAGACAGAACCGCGATCCTTGCAGGAATAACTTATTCTGTAGAGTAAGCAGCTTGCTAATCAAAGCCTGAAACACATCGCCCAGATCAAAATGCATTCAAGGCCCACAGTGGCACTTTCTCCAAGAGTGAGAGGATTAGATAGAATCATGATAGCAAATAGTTCTTGACCTGATAAGCAACAGAAACAGATCCGAGTGAAGGGACATCCTAGGTAATGTCCTCATCAGGCCAAGAAAACTGGTAAGAAAGCTATCATGGAAAGAAAAGACTAGAAAAATATCGGCCGACAGACACCATGTGGCTCCACAGCCCCTGGGTCACAGTGGCAGGAAGAAGAAACACATGTGCCGGGCGGGCTCCTGGCGTGTGCAGAGGTTTCAGTTACTCACTGAGCCCCCAGAAGCAGTTGTTGCTGCTTTCATGTTGGTGAAGTTTCAAAGACACTGAGGTTTTACCAGATCTCAGCGTCATGGTCATACTGTTTTGGGGGGCAGGGCAGGGAAGGCCCGTGGGAGTCAATTCACTTGTTTTCTAACACGTTTAGTTGACGGTAAAGTTGGCTGGAAGGGGCAGGTACTAGACAAAAGGCAGGGTATTTGGTAACATGCAATCTAGTAAACGTCCAGCACAAAAATAACTGACTTATTTTCATTATTCAATTACCCATTAATACACACAATCAGAAAAATAATAATTGGGGGAGAGTATATTAATACTGAAAGTAATCAAAAGTATAAGAACTAAGATCATCTTAACTGGCAGTCAAGCTTTTGGTGTGCGGTATTGCACCTGGTTCACTAACCCATGAGATTTTCGTTGAATGTTCTAAGAAGTCACGGTTTAGCTTTGAACTAGAAAGTGTGTGTGTGTGTGTGTGTGTGTGTGTGTGTGTGTGTGTGTGTAAGTGTGTTTTCTCTAATCAGAAACGTCTGATCACTTTGTCTAGCCTGGGAGTATGGAAACTAGACAAAGAAAACGTGTTCTAAAGAGCTGTGTATCTTACACACTTACACAGGCAGCTTTTCTACACCCACACATACAAACACACATGCCCTGGGAGAAAAGACCATTGTTCGATGCTGAGAAAATATTCACCGCCGTTTGAGAAATGCTGTGGCTGGGAACTTCAGGAGCACAGTGTCCAGAAATGTTGAGCCGTCCGTGAAGACAAGAGTGCCCTCCAGCCCGAAGGCGGGGTCCCTATGTCAGGTGGGTGCTGTTCCGCAGCCAGTATAGGCCCTGCTGGGAGTACTGGACCAGGTGCTCCATGCTGCTGTGCAGGGTGACTGGCCCCATGAGCAGGTCCAGGTCATTGAAGAATTCTAGGGGACAGAGAGGGTCGTTAGAGGGACACACACTTGGTCCTCTTTATAAACCAAGCCTTCGCTGTCCCATCACTTGACACGCGCTCAACCTAACAAAATAAAGCCCCCGAGAGCTCACCTATATCCCAATAATCCCTCAACTGGCGACTTCTAATTCAAACGAATGACATTTACAACGTTGAATTTAATGGATGCTGTGTGTTTTACATGTCATTTTTTTCACTGTTGTGTAAGTACATTGATTTTAATAGATTTAACCTTCATGTTTAAAATATATACATGTATATAGACAGAGAGAAAAAATATGTATGTATTTTACTGAAGTAATTCTGATAAACAAAAGAAACATGGCATGGCAAAACCCAACCCAACCCAAATGAATGGCATTTATTTAGCCAAAGAGCGAAGAAAATGTACTTCCTCAGGCTGCATTCTCCTTGTGCAGTTAATGCGTCCCACCCTGAACTTGGCCTGCAGCTCTCTCATCCCTTATACTGTCCTCAGCTGTGCTACGTGCTGAGCTCCTGTGGGGGGAGGGTGGGAGTCCGATGGAGGAGGCTCCAGGCTCCTGGAGACAAATCAGAGATGGGTTTTTCTTTCTTTTTTTTTTAAATTTAGTATTTATTTATTTGGTCACACCGTGCGGCATGCGGGATCTTAGTTCCCTGACCAGGGATTAAACCCGGGCCCCCTGCAGTGGAAGCTCGGAGTCTTAAACACTGGACCGCCAGGGAAGTCCCTCTTTTTTTTTTTTTTGGAGCATCCAGCTTGTTTAGATTGTCTTTTATTTTTATTTTACTGAAGTATAGTTGATTTACAATGTCGTGTTAGCTTCAGGATTCAGTTATATATATTCAGTTATACATCTATTCTTTTTCAGATTCTTTCCCCTTATAGGTTATTACAAAATATTGAGTACAGTGAGTTCCCTGTGCTATGCTGTAGGTCCTTGTTCACAGATGGGTTCTGAAACACCTCTACTGAGGTCACCTTCTAGTCCTTGGACATTCTCTGGGCTTGTCCTTGCCTTAAACATTTATTACTGCCACGGCACTACGCTAGGTGCAGGAGGGCAGAGGCAGGGAGTACACCGAGATGAAGAATGTGTAGGCTCTGCCATCGCAGAGATCACGGTTTGGTGGCTCATAGAGACGAATCAATTCACGTGGCTGCCAGGCTGCCCTAACTGGACCACTGAACAGCACTCCTTGAAAGTAAGAAGCTGGGAGTATTCTTTCAAAGGTGCTCTTGTACGTGCTGAATGAGGTCCTGCTGGGGAGGCTCCGAGAAGAGCCAGGGTCCAGGTGGCCGGGAGGACAGTGCGGCAGGAGGTCAGGAGAAGAACAGGGGAGGAGGGGCAGGTCTGGGGAAGCCATGCGGACTTTGCACTGGATGTGCAGCTCTGCTGAGGGACGTCTGGCAGCAGCTGGCAGTACCATCTGGAGCCTGGCCTGCTCGGGCTCTCCCAAACTGGCCGCGGACATTTGTACATTTGTCCCTTCTGTTTCATCCACTTGTGACATCCACCCCACTCCATCTCAGCCACTCAGCTACTGTTTGCTTTTCAAAACCCTGTTCCGGGCCAGCTCCTTTGGCGAGCCTGCTGGCCTCAGCCCCTGGCACTGACCTCCTTGGCACCCCACTGGATTTTCAGGGTGCATCACCGCCGCACTACTGTTATGTCCTGTCTGGTTTCATTATCAATTTCACGTACTCAGGCCTATCTGTGCCATTGGTTCCTTATCTCATCATGGACATCCTGATCTTAGCCTCAGAGGCACATGTTACCATGGGAACAAAATTTGCATTTAATGGTTTGATAGCTCAGATTTACACTCTCACAAAGCACTGGAGAAAGAGTAGTAAATTGGTATAATCTTATGGGAGAAAGTTAATAACATATACCAATACATATCTTAAAAGAATCTATACCTGTTGACCTCCACATTCTATAACTCCCTCCTATGACAGTAATCAGAAATATGAACGATTGACATGAGGATATTTATTGTTAACGTTATTTGTAACAGTGGGAAAAAATTGGAAGTAACACAAATGTCCAACAACAGGGGAATGGTTTGAGAAATCATGATACTTATGATTGCATACCTCTATATTGAAAGTATTATAGAGTCGTCATAAAAGGTGTTTCTGAACGAGTTAGTGACATGAGAAAATGCCTGATATAATGTAAAATGAAGAAAAGACGGGATGTAAAACTGTATATATCCTATGATCTTATTTTGGTAAAAATCATGCATATTTGGAGAAAACGAGAAGAAATTTCAAAAGGTTGTTTTTTTTTTTTCCGTAGAATGTTAATAGTAGTTATTTCTTAGTGACAAGATTACGGATGATTAAAAAATTTTTTTCTCTATAGTTTTTTTGTACTTTACAAATTTAGCCACAGTAAACATGCATTCCTTTTGTAATTAAAAACAAACATTATTTAAAAAGTAATGCAGCCTACCCATAAAACACGTTTGTTTTCAGTTGTAAGCAGCTATCACTTCAATAGCTAGTAACATTCCTACTCATCAGTTAATTAATTCATCCAGTATTTCAGACCCCCAACTGTGTTCTAGGCACTACGCAGGTCTTAGGAATACAGAGTTGAATAAAATGGAATCCCTACCTTTAAGGAGCTCACTGTCCGAAGGAAAAAAACGTGTGTGTGTGTATCTATATAATTTGTATCTGTATCATTGGTACCTATATCATCTCTATCTCCATCTCTATCTCTGATCTTTCCCACAGTAAAGATAAAGGTAGGTAAAGGCACGGGAGGCCCTGAGTGAGGGCGAGAAGTCAGGCAAATTCAAACAGTAGGTGACAGCTTCTACTATTTCTTCTTCGCCCGCTGATGCCCAAGGATCAGGGTGTCTCCCTGAGCGGTGGCTGAACTACGCACGTGCTCCCCAGAGGCGCACACACCTCTGTTCTCCTTGGCCAGGTTGTCCGCCATCTCCCAGTAGTCATAGCTGTGCAGAATGCTGTTGGTGATGCTGACGTGGTTGGCTGCCATCTGGTGGATGCGCTGTGGGATGCTGACGATGGTTGACGGGGACAGGGCGTTCCCATTGGAGAGGCTCCCCTGAGAGCCCACGGAGCTGGTGGGGGAGGGGTTGGGAGACATGGGGGATGGGGTGCCAGTGCTCCTGGAAGGGGGAGAGCATAGGAAAACAAGGGGGAGAGGTTGGTAGGGCAGCCCCTCAGGGCACTGCAAGCGGAGGAGCACCTTACCCAGCGTCATGCAACATCTCATTTATCACCTTCACTTTGGAAAAATGAACTTACTTTCCACTGGCCCCCCACGGAGATGGGGCTTGGGCAGCTTTAGATGAATTCTGCAGGAAAATAAAAACATTGACAGTGAGTACCATCTGCTTGAGCTTAAACAGCCCACAATAACATGTTCTCAGGTGACCGCTGAGAGAAGTAATGGCTGACATTGTAGATAAAATGCAGATTCACAGAAATTGGATCTGGGGAGTTTTTAATTACTAGGCTATTGGCTTCCTCTCTGGAAGATAGTGGGAGGCAGCTGCCCCCTCCCGCTGACACAATGAGAATATCTTATTTTTAAATGTAGGGCATATTTGCAGAAACTGTCGACATATATTTAATGCCTGAAAATATATGAGACATCAGCTGTTACCATTTTAACTTATGAAGCTTAAAAGTATTTCTCTTAAAGGAAGTTGCTCTTGAATGTTTCTAAAAGAACAGATTAAAACGTATTTCCTTAACAATAGTGAATTCAAAAATTCTGATTTATTTAAAAGTCTGATATAGGATATGCTGCATGAGCCAGTTGTCTGCATCAGGCATTTAAAAGACATTTTTGCCTTTGGCAAGGAAAGCTTCTAAATGTACAGATAGATTTCCTCCCTGAGAGCCCAATAATGCTTTCTTGGACATAAGTCTATGAGACTGTTAAGGAGAAAATGGACTTTATAATATTGAATTTTCCCTTCCAGAGACAAGAAAATAGCCTCAGCCTGGTTCCCCAGAGACAAAGTGTTTCTTTTGGTTAAAAAGAACTTTATGAAGTGGTGACTGATTTTTAGTTTTTAGTGGAGGTGTTATCAAAATGGTAAGAAATGGCCTTACACGTGAGAATTTTGCAAAATTGCCTTCAGGCCTCTTCCACTACCACTAAAGTCTTGTGACTATAAAAAAAAACATGGGTGGGGACAAAGGCCTTTTATTCAGAGCCAGCTATACTGATAAAACTCATTTTTTATGGACCAATTATCCTTGTTTCCTAAAGGTTTCATAATCTCTGAACTTGAAGTAGTATTTAAATAGCCTTTGATTTAGGGTATCTACCAATACCTTCTAGGGGAGAAGCTCTGATATTTAAGCTGTATTCTCTATTCATTCTGTACAGTTTCATGGACTGCTTACAGACATTAAGAACATCTTGGATCCCTTAAAAGTTCTGCTGTAACCTCTGTGGCTTAGAGTTCAGATTCCTTCTTTATTCAAGCGTTTTGCTTGACTGTAATAACTCTCTTTAGTATTAGCTCTTGGATTCTAAATTTTTGAAAACTACTTATCTTGACCTTAGGCGCCCAAAGTAAAGGGAAAGGCTTAGCGTCAGTACTTGTCATTATGACTGACGACCGTCAATGGACCAAGACAATGGCTTAGCACCTGGTCACTGCATGCATGACCAGGAAGGAGACAGCACGCTGGGTGGACATCGCCCGCGGAATGCCCAGCACAGCTGGCTCATCTGAGATCATCTCCAAGAAGTGGAGGTTGGGGATTAAAGATCGAAAATGATGGTTGTGTATCTGACAAACAGCCGGTGGAGGTAGAAATGGCGTAATTTCTTGTTTCCACAGTCAAATGGGCAGTGAAGAGGTCCAGAAATCTCAGATGAATTATTCACAACAGTACATCAGAGGTTTTCTGGTCTATTTTTCCCGCTTTTTTTCATTCTCCCAGTGAAAATGACTTCATTCTCTGAGATAGGTAAAAGTTACTAGCACGGTTTACAATTCTATCCTTATACGTGCACATTGCTACTGTTCTAGCGCCTCTGGGTTCTAACAAGCCATTTCTTACCATTTAAAATAACACCTTTATGAAAAATTAAATTAGCTACTGGAGATAGCTAAGAGGAAGTTCTAAGGAGTTACTTCTCAGAGGAAGAAGCTCTAAGTGAACATGAGCAATTTATGTTAGCTATAAAGATGGATTTGCTAGGACACTGGGATAGGTAACGGGATCTTCCTTCTCTAGAGGCTATAAAAATACTTGGACACAGGCAGAGGGATAAATTAGATGGGCCCTCAAGGCCATCCTCTGAGCCCTGAACACCACGGGTTATGTCATAAATGGGGTTCGTGTGGATATCAGCTCCTGTATTATCCCCAAAGCAATGGATTCCACCTTGAAAATGTCCTTGACAGGGAGACAACTGGGTACAACATGTTGCCTGTTAGCTAGACAGTACCTTGAAATAGTCGATAAGTGCTTTTGAATACTTTACAGCGTGATCCCTTTTGAGTCGAAACATCCGCCAGTACAGGAGAGCCAGACATCGGTAACTGCAGCAGAAAAAGAGAAATAGGCCCCGAAAGTATGAGTGGGCCCTGTGTTAATAAGACTTAAAAACAATCTTGCTGTTCCAGATGCACTCAAGGTCTATAGCACGGTAGGCATCTGACCTTCCTATTTGTTCAATGTTAACTCAAGATTTCAAGGAGTTACTCCATAAGTATATCACTTCATATAAAGAAATATGAATACATGAAGAATATATATAACTAAAGAATATAAATATGAAGACATAAAGCAGCTTTATTGCTTCTTTGTTGGGACTGAGGGGCTTGTCATTTTCTTCTTCCACCACTAGGAGACAGTCTCTCTCCATGAGAGGAGGGAGGAAGCTCTAGCACACAGCTCTCACTGCTTACTGGGTGCATTTCAGGGCACAACTACCTTATTCTGATTTGCCTTGACACCCTGGACTTCCGGCAGCGGCTTTGCTAAAAGAATAGCCAGCCCTTTCACCTGTTTTTATTCCCTTCACTATCACTGTACTGGACTATAATTAGTTCAAATAAAGTAACAGATATGAATGTATTTTATAAAAACAATACTGGGAGTAGTCACTATTTTATGTTACAGTTTATATATTTGTTATTTACATACTAGTATTCTATTTTATATAATATTAACTAATCATTGTTAATTTATTAATCCTAATAAGGAACTTAAAGTTTGAAAAGAGCACAGAAAGCATTTCCTGAGCCATACCCACTTCTTTTTTTAACATCTTTATTGGAGTATAATTGCTTTACAATATTGTGTTAGTTTCTGCTTTATAACAAAGTGAATCAGCTATACATATACATATATCCCCATATCCCCTCCCTCTTGCGTCTCCCTCCCACCTTCCCTATCCCACCCCTCTAGGTGGTCACAAAGCACCGAGCTGATCTCCCTGTGCTATGCGGCTGCTTCCCACTAGCTATCTATTTTACATTTGGTAGTATATATATGTCAGTGTTACTCTCTCACTTCGTTCCAGCTTACCCTTCTCCCTCCCCCTGTCCTCACCATATCCACTTTTCCTTGGTGCTTTCCACTCCTAATTATTTGCTATCTCAGATCTGGTGTTGACATACTAAAATACCAACATACCAAATACAACTTAGTAGTCTCTTAAAAATTTTTTTTCAATTTTAATTTTTCAATTTATTTTTTATTTTAATACAAGTTTTAAAGGTTACTTTCCATTTACAGTTATTACAAAATATTGGCTGTATTCCCTGTGTTGTACAATACACCCTTGACCAAGAGTCTCTCTTAGCAAACCAAACTCCAGAGGATGTGATGATGCAAAACTACTGCAGACCCTCTCTTTTGTGTATGTTGCTGTTGTGTGTTATATTATTTTGAGATTCGATTCTCCAACTTGCAGATCAGGTTCTAAAGTGGAGTATGAACCATCAGAGAAAAAGACATTTTGGCTCCCCATCACAGGAGGAACCAACAGAGAGGGGTCCTGTGATTTGAGGGAGTGCTAAGGAGACGTCATGGGGAAAATTATTATTATAATCATTATCATTGTCATCATTATAGAAAAAAAACCCTATTACGTGTTGATTAACATTTAAATATTGCTTTTATTATCAAAGTGGAAAGAACTGCTCCTCAGTTTAATGTGTTGAGAACTTGAGTGCATCATCTTGATTCAGTTCTACTAATCCCACATGTAAAGAGACAGATGAATTATTTTGATTGCCTCTAAAATGTTAAACACAAGAGATTACATTTGGCACAATTCACATTCAAATGATTAAAACACAGACTTACCTGATTTTAAGACACACACACACACACACACACACACACACACAGAAAAATGGGTCCTTGTGCCATGGACCTGTTGGTTTTCAATCACTGTGAATTCACCTCATGCACAGGACAGCAGGGTGCAGGCTCTCCCTGGCCACCATGAGAACTGCCTTTGGTTTGGTGGGTCAGAAGCGCTAGGAAACCATCATGCGTTTCAGCACCTGGTTTGCCAGTGAAGATGTACGAGGCTGGGGAGGCTATTTTAAGCTGATGTGATGCACTTACCATAATGCAGCCAGCTGTTTATCCTCTGGTGTGGCATTGGGGCCTGAGTGGGTTTTTAGTCTCATAGCATATCTTAAAAAAAAAAAGGAAAGAAAAACAAAAAATTAAAGCTTTCTTATTAACAATGGAACATCTTCTGGGATGGAAGGTCTCTCTGCCCAATACTTAGTTTTTCATAGTGCTTGCTGACAGTTCTTTCTTAGAAGCCAGCTGAGGCTGCCCCATTTTCTCTAAGCACGACATGATTGTCATGACTAGAAAATGGCTTTTATGACCATCTAGCAACTTTCTGCTCTTTAACAATACCAGTCCAAACGCTACAGATGGTCAAGAGTGGTATCAGTTCAAGCATTATCCACGTATATGGTGACACATCCATTTTTACAAATTCTGATTTATGGCTGAGTGGCTGACAAGATGGGAGCAAAGGTCAATCCTTCCAGGCCAATCTCCAGAAAAATTTTTATTCCTTGTACTCAGATGAATGCTTGGATTTATCCCTTTTTTTATTGTTATGGAACTCTTACTTTGACAGTAGTATAACTGTCCTGGATGCATAACTAGTAGATTTGATGAACTTTACTCAATCTCACTTATTTCTCTGAACCAGAGGTCTATGGCCGTTCCTTTCTCCAATAATATACCAAGTTACTTGCAGACTCTTGGACAGAGCTGAGGCAGTATATGGAATGGTCAGGGAGTCCTGGGTTCAAGTCCTTATAGTTGTGAGAACTTAGACAAATTAACAGCTTTAAACCTCCGTTTCCTTATTTATAAAGTAAGATGAGTACTGCTGATCCCATAGCATTGCTGTGAGGATTAAGTGAGAGAGTGTTTGTAAAGTTCTTGGCATAGTGGGCTGGCTTATTGCAAATTGCTCAAGAAATGATACTGTTATTACACTATCTCCACAGCATGCAGACTTGTAGTGTTTTTTTTTTAAAATTTATTTATTTTTGGCTGCGTTGGGTCTTCGCTGCAGTGCGTGGGCTTCTCACTGCAGTGGCTTCTCTTGTTGCGGAGCACGGGCTCTAGGCGTGCGGGCTTCAGTAGTTGTGGCACGCAGGCTCAGTAGTTGTGGCTCACGGGCTCTAGAGCGCAGGCTCAGTAGTTGTGGCGCACGGGCTTAGTTGCTCTGCTGCATGTGGGATCTTCCCAGACCAGGGCTTGAAGCCGTGTCCCCTGCATTGGCAGGTGGATTCTTAATTACCACGCCACCAGGGAAGTCCCTTGTAGTGTTTTTGAGTGTATCACTTTGCTTAGTTTTCATAGTGGTTTCTCCGGGTATTACAAGATACATATGTGACTCATCACAATTTATTGGTATCAATATTTTCTACTTTGCTTGAAGAGCTGAAACCTTACTTCCATGTCACCGCTATTTTTTTTTTAAATAAATAAATTTATTTATTTATTTATTTATTTATTTATTTTATTTTTGGCTGTATTGGGTCTTCGTTTCTGTGCGAGGGCTTTCTCTAGTTGCGGCAAGCGGGGGCCACTCTTCATCGCAGTGTGCGGGCCTCTCACTATCGTGGCCTCTCTTGTTGCGGAGCACAGGCTCCAGATGCACAGGCTCAGTAGTTGTGGCTCACGGGCCTAGTTGCTCCGCGGCATGTGGGATCTTCCCAGACCAGGGCTCGCACCCGTGTCGCCTGCATTGGCAGGCGGATTCTCAACCACTGTGCCACCAGGGAAGCCCCATGTCACTGCTTTTAAGTAACACTGTCTTGAGCATCACATGGTGGTATAATTTTTGTTTCAATCATCGACTATGATTTATAAAACTCTTGAGGAGGATAGTTTATTGCATGTACCCATAGTTCTGCTCTTACATTGTTTTTCCTTCCCTCCTGTTGGTCCAAGATTCCTTCTTTTGTCACTTCCTTTCTGTTTGAGAAACTTCCTTTAGCCAACCTTTAAAGGCAGGTCTGTTAGAAACAAAGACTTTGTTTTCCTTAGTCTGAGAATGTTTTTATTTCCCCTTTATTCCTGAAGAATGAAGTCTCACTGAATCTAGAGTTCACAGTTTGACAGTTTTTTTCTTTCAGCATTTAAAAAATGTTGTGCCACTCCCTTCCGGCTTCCATGGTTTCAGATAAGAAGTCCGCTGTTATCGGAATTGGTGTCCCCCTATGGGTAATGTGTCATTCCTCTCTCGTTGCTTTCAGGATTTTTTTTTCCCTTTGTTTTTAGTTTTCAGAAATGTAGTTTTGACATGTCTTGGCATACATTGCTTTGGCTGTTTATGCTGTTTGGGTTTTTCTCCACTTCTTGAATCTGTAGGTTTATGCCTTTTGCCAAATTTGGCAAGTTTCAGCCATTACTTCTTCAAAATATCTTTCAGTTCCATTCTCTCCCTCTCCTTCTGGGACTCCAATAATGACATGGAGGTTCTACTGTCATTGTGCTTTAAGCTCTATCCTTTTTTTTTTTTTTTTTTTTTTTCAGTCTGTTTTCTTTCTTTTGCTCTGATTGGGGGGTAAATTCTATTTTCTGTTCTCAAGTTCATTGATTCTGTCCTCTGTCATCTCTACTCTACTACTGGGCCCCTCCAGTGAGATTTTTATTTGTATATTTCTCAGTTCTTTAATTTCCGTTTGGTTCTTTTTCAAAACAACTTCTATTTCTTTGCTGAGACTTTAATTTTTTGTTTGTTTCAAGAGAATTTGTAATTATTTGTTGAAGCATTTTTATGATGGCTGCTTTAAAATGCTTGTCAGATAATTCCAACATCTGATTCATCCTGGTTATTGGTGTCAACTGATTGTCTTTTCTCATCTCAGTTGTGGTTTTCTTGTTTCTTGGTATGATGAGTGAGTTTCTATTGTATCTTGGACATCTTGGCTATTATGTTAAGAGACCCTGGGTCCTGTTTAAATCTTTTCTTTTAAAAGGAAGTCACCCTGTTTAGGTTTAGCAGGCAAGTCATAACCTACTTCTGTGGGCTGTGGTTCCATTTACAATTTAATTTTCAGAGGCTTTGTGGTGCAATTTTGATTTGTGGTGGCAGGGTTCCACCGGCCAGTGTCCCCCAGTCACTTGGCGTCCTTTGGTGGAGAAAGGAATTCTCTTGCCTACTGGGACGAAGAGCACATCCTAAGCTGGGTACCTGTGGCATGATCCCCCTTGGGAGTGCTCCCAGCTCCCGAGTGTCTCTCAGTGGGGGAAGGAAGTCTCAAACCTGGTGGGCAACATGCAGATTCAAGTGGTATATTAATGCTGTTTTCTAACTCAGATAAGAAAAACTCTTTTTTATCTTAGTTTTTGGAGTAGTTTAAGGGATTCTATTCAATCATTTAGAAAATGGATTGTGTTTTCCACCCACGCAAGGTCCCATCTCTGGTGTAGAGCGGGTGTGCACATCAGGACCTCCAGTTTATTTGACATCAGGCTTTTATCGTTGTTTGGATTTATTTGTTTGTTTTTTTAAAGTTTGAATGCCTTTAGGCAAGCTATGCAGTTCACCAGAGGCCCTGTGACTTGCTTATTTGTTCATTCCTCAAATATTCACTGAGTACATACTATGTTCTAAGATCTTTCCCAGGGATTATGACCACATTAACGAACAGATCAAACAAAAACCAAAAACATCCTTCTGTCTGAGGCACTCACATTCTAGAACACACTATGGCTTTGTGCCTGTCCACTTCCACCCATATTCTTCCATGCCTGCCTGTGGGCATCTGAGTCTGTGCCTTATTCTGAGGAAGAAATGTGAGAATCTAGGATCTCTTAAAGTAATTTTTTTTTTTTTTTTACTATGGCAGTTTCTTTTCTTCACTGCCCAAAATGCTGTACCATGTAAGAAAACAGTATGAAGGAATCACCAATACATTGGTGTAATAGAAATATTTTAATGAGAAAAATGGTTGGACAGTGTTAACTTTCAAAACATTCTTCAGAGGTGCTTTTTGAAGATGATGTGTTCTTGATACTGGGATGACAAAGTCAAAGGCTGTCATCCTTTCCTATTTCCTGAAGGAGAGTAGTGTAAAATACCAAGGAGCAAACCTGGGCCAATGCATACCAAGAAGGTTAAATTTAGGATGACTAGAAATCTTCCATCTGGAATGGTGAGACACGGTAAACCATATTTACTCTTAGGTTGCCTAGAATTCCAGAATTAGAAAAGTCTCTTAAAGTTAGTTTTGGGAAGGATTATTTCATATAATGGGTATTAGACATTATCCCAAGCAGTTGAACCAGCTAAAGACATAAAACATATGATGAAGGTTCTCAGTAGTGTTAATGGATGAAATTCCCTTAATGGTTCATTAAAGAGACATTAAGGATGTGCCTTTCCATGTTGCCATCATGGAAGACAAAGAGTCTCCCACCCAGGTCCTTGCTGTGCCCCTGTAAGAAACCCTGCTTCTGTTCACACTACAGGTCTTAACCCAGGCCGGGGATGGTGCTCATGTCCAAGTCTTAGACCAGAACAACGCCAGCACCTTTTCAGATAGTGCGTCGTAGGATGGATTTCCTTTCCTAAAATCCCCCCGAATCTTCTTTCCTTTCATTAAATACTCCTGAATTATTTACTGATGAAGTTAGGATTTAGATTATATGAATCTGGATCAGATTAACAAAAAAAAAGCAGCATGGAGATGAAGTGAATTCAAATTCTGCCACCTCCCAGCTGGGTGAAGTAGACATCTCACATCTCCCTCAGATTCAGCTTAATTTCTGCAGCCAGTGGGGTTAGAGGAGCTGCCGCCACCCCCCAGCACTCACACAGAGAGCGAAGGAGGCAGGCTCTGCAAAAACGTCTTGCAAGATTGTCCGTTCTTATCTGGGGGATGAACACTGGTTCTTGGTAGCTGACAGTGCAGGCTGACATTCTTTTCTGTGTTCACAGCACTTACATACATTCCTCCCTCCACCCCCAACCCCTGCCCCCAAGCAAAAAAACGCAGCGCTTACCTGATGAGCTCAACTGTTTCTGAATACATTGTATAAGGAGATTTGGATTCCATTGGGCCCTGCTCCATTGCATTTCCACACTCAATGAATGACAAGGCTGCTTCGGCATAGTTCAGAGCCTTTCCAAACTTTTCCACCTGATCAAGAGAGTTAATACAGTGTCCTCCTTAGGAACAGTTTTTCAAACAGCGTTGTCACATAATCTATACACTTTGAGAAACCCGACTTTGAAGTTCCAAACTCCTGTGAATGGAGCTGAGAGAAGACAGAAACAGGGTAATACCTTCTCTAGGTATTCTCGCAAATTGCTACTGGTTTAGGGTAAGTGAGTAAAAAGGTTATACAGAATTATACCAAATCCACATCACAACTGCCAATCGGAATTGTGCAGAACTTCACGGTTGCTTTAATTTCTGTTGCCCTCTTTCCAACTCCTAATGGTCTGTCAACTTCGCTCCTTGGTCCTCACTGCCGTGCTAAATATATATCTACGTTCATAGGCCTGACTCCATGTAAGGGTTTTCACACTTTTGGGGTATATTCTCACTTTGATGGTTTAAGGCCTTCGTTATTATCTTTTACACTATTTCTGACATTTACATCTCCATGCCTTCCTTTAAGTATGTATTTTTTAGTTGTTTCGTTAGCAGGTAGAACGTCACCCTAAGGGTGAGGGTGAGGAGAGAAAGGGAGAGGAGGTAAAGCTCAAGGCATGATTTCAGCTTGAAGGACACAACGTTGAAAATTAATAAAAAATGACCTTCTGGGATTATAGGAGGTACCTACATTTATGTTAATCTTTACCCATATCAGTTAGGATAACGAAGCATCAGCTTTACGTTCTTAGGTTCTCATACATCTAAACGTACACATCAGGTGCGTGCATGGTTCCGTGCGTTCTTCCTCTCGGTGCATGATGGCACACTCTAAATTTGAATTGCATCATCTCCCCAGTTTTCAAACATTCATTCATCAATCAAAACAGAATCACACAGATACTCTTAACTACTGATCTAAGTCTTGCCTCTAAAAAAACCTCTCATTATTCATGACACCTCAGGAAAGGGAAATGTAGAGCAGAATTCTCCCGCATTAGCAAGTCAAAACTTTAAACAGCTTATAACCCTAAGAGGCTATAGAGCACTATTTCTTGGCAGTGCTTTCAGATTAAGGAAGTCATTTCTTTCAATAAGTATTTGCTAAAGCACCTGATTCTGTGCGGTCTGTACTTGACACACAAAAGCTCCTTCCAGGAACATATACGTGGAGAGAAAAAATGTGCACTCACAAGAGAGCTCAAAGTGCAAGGCAGTCTGTGATTAACTAACCAAATGCAAAGCAAGGAGTCCAATGTCAAAGAGAGGGCAGGAAGGGAGCAAGTGATGGGGCTATAGGGAGGCTGGGGAGGAAACTGGGAAGGAACAGTATGATTTGGCTGAATTTGTAAGGAGGACACTGAAGGTGTGGGTGTGCGTGCGAGTGCGAGTGTGTATGTGTGAGATGTTGTGAGTGTATGAGTGTGAGGTTCCGCAGGTGCAAAGACCTGCCAGCTGGCACGAGTCAGGTGTGCTTAGAGGCGGCAGGGGGCCAACATGGCTGGAGCAGGGTATCGCTGGGAAAGGCCAGGTTGGGCAAGATGACACTGACTGAGGAAGCCTGGTAAACCTTGGATGATTCAGGCAGGAAATTTCATTCTGCTTTAAAATTCAATGTGACCATGCATCGGTTTCTTCGGGTGACCAGAACTCTCCATCAGACTGTGGGATTGTGAGGACAAAACTCTACCTCCTATTTCCCTTCTGTATTTTCTGATACCCCGTGGTTATTTCTCTGTACACCAGTGGACCTAGGCAGTGAGCTTCATATAAAGAAATGTTTGGTGGGTAACATCAGTAGAGTTGGGGGGTGGGGTACAGTTATGGTTTAGGCATCTGCAACCCTGGAATAATACTCTGAAGGTCATCTGAAATGCCTTATTCACCTTCAGCGCCCTGACTTCACTTATGAGCACTGGAGGGGAGCAGAACTAGAATTACTAGACAGGAAAGACTCCCTTTGGATGAGATCTTCTGACAGAACAACCATATGATCTCTCTTAGAAAACACCAGAAGTTTTCTAACTCTTGCCCGAAGGCTTTAAGCTTTCTCAAATAGATTATCCAAGTCAGGAAAGTTACTCTCTGAAAACATCAAATCATACAACCTCAGGGTCTTACGTGCAGTGTAATAGTTTCTGGGTTGTCCAGATTCATAGGAAACATTCATTTTGGCAGGTACATATGAAGAACACAAGTCTTTTTGAAAAGGGATTTGATCCTGGGACCAAGCCAAGCGTTGGCCAGGCCAACAAGGGAGAAATATGCAAACTTGGGTGTTTTGTTTTTTTTTTTAAGGAAAAAAACTATTACCACCCACTGACTCCATTGCCTCTGGTTCCTATTCAAACTTTAGGTCTAAACTGAAATCTTAGTTTATCCAGGGCTTCCTCCCAGTCAGACATTATTGGTCGAGGTCATAATTTACTGGGCGATGAGCACTGGATTATATAAACATTTTTGCCTTGAACAGACCCAGCCATCCTTGTAATAGATTTTGTAATGACCCCAGCTATGCTGCCCCAGTGATGAAGCTGCGGTACAAACGTCATTTGGAGGAACGGATCTGGAGAGAAAAGGTCTTACCATTGCATCTGCTTTATGCTTCATTCGCTTAGCTTCTTGCATAAAATAATCTGCACTGCGTGGCCTATGAGGAGAGAGTGATACGAAACGTCATTACTGGGCACGTGCAAGATCTTTTGAAAATATTCTTTCCTTTGCTCACACTTGAAGCACAATTTTAAGACTCTTCTTACGATGGAATCAAGTTTTTTTTTTTTTTTTTTTGCATTTCTGAACTACTATAGCCTATATGTAAAAGACTACGATTATATTTCTCTTAAGTTAACAATTCAAAACACACTCAATATATGCAGATAAATATATACATTTACAGTGATTTTTAACATGGATCCCCAGTACCTAATTTGTGAATCAGATTTTTTATTGCACGGTTAAGAAAACAAGTGCAAAATCTTATTTCACAGGTTATTTACACAAAACAATCCCTCTTTAATGTAAAGATGGCAGAGATACCTCATAATAATTGTATGGATATGTACAGGTGAGTATATTTCTGTACCCTTACGAAAATCAGTGTTGTTTGTATGCATAAATGGTACCTAAAATTGCTTGTATCTCTGTATCTAGTTATTTTAAAGCTTTGCAATGAAAAATGAAAAGAGGTAATGCTGTATGATTACATTCCAGTTGTAATAAAGTTAACTGTAAAATGATATCTTCCTTGTCACAATGCAAACATAGCATGTATTCTCTCTAATTCTGGTAAACATTAACACCAGACATGGGCATTATTAAAACAATAACCCTGGGGCTTCCCTAGTGGCGCAGTGGTTGAGAGTCTGCCTGCCAATGCAGGGGACACGGGTTCGAGCCCTGGTCTGGGAGGATCCCACATGCCGCGGAGAAACTGGGCCCGTGAGCCACAACTACTGAGCCTGCGCGTCTGGAGCCTGTGCCCCGCAACAAGAGGGGCCGCAATAGTGAGAGGCCCGCGCACCGCGGTGAAGAGTGGCCCCCGCTTGCCGCAACTGGAGAAAGCCCTCGCACAGAAACGAAGACCCAACACAGCCAATAAATAAATAAATAAATAAATAAAAAGATTACTAAAAAAACAAAAAACAAACAAAAAAAAAAACAATAACCCTGGCCAGCGCTGACTCTGCTGGAGATGAAGGGAATTCATCCAGAGATGGATCTGAGTGTGTGACATGACCCAAAGTTACACTAAACTACTCAGCAGACAGTAACTTTAAATGCTTCATTGGATAGATTTTTTTAAAATCTACATACTTTAGGTACCATCAGCATAAACTTGTTTTGCATTGTGGGTCTTTATATAATCAATAAACTTGACCTATTCATGTACCCACCATAAGCCAGGACCCCCTGAATGGGAGATAAGATGTAAGCAGTAATATTAATCATGAACTGTTTAACCTATTTAACACACTTATTTTGGACTGCCTTCTTTCAGCTGAAGGGTCTTTTCCCCAATGCAATATTAGGTAGTCAGAGCATCCTTTTATCCTAAGGGGTCAAAAGGCTTAGAAAAATCACACATACCATGTCAATGACATTACCATCTAAAACTATAATCCTCAGTTGAATGGTTTTAATCAATCAATCAAACAAATAAACAAACCAGGATCAAAGCAAATACTTAGTTTTGGGTCACAAATCACAGAAGCAAGCAAAAGACCTTGGTTTTCTGTCTCTTCTTCCGCATAAAATATTGTCAGTACTGTGGTAACATGCTGGGAATTTTTAACTTTTCCAACAAAGAAATGAGGAACATGGCTGCAGGATTTCCCTAATGTGCATAATGAAACTCTCTCTCTCGATCATGAGCCCTTCACCATTTTTCCTGCCACGCAGGCCTGGACTCTTTCATTCATCATGATGGGTCTTCATTGGTGGGTGAGGCCTGAGGTTTCCTTCAAAGGAAGGCCCTGCTCTGACCGGCTCTTCTTGCTCTAGTTTATTTCCTCAATGTTCACGCTTCTTCCATTTGAATGGCGTTTTCGTTGACTTTCATGATGGTTTATTCTTCTTGGTCCACATATTGACCTTTGAACACATACTAGCTATCTATGGGGTCTCTGATGCCGACTGTGGCTATTTACATTATTTTTGTTCTTGTTTTTGTTGTTTAATGGACTGACTTAATTTTTCTGAGCAGTTGCAGGCTCAGAGCAAAATGAAGTGGAAAGTATGGAAAGTTCCTGTGTACCTTGCGCTTCTGCATGTGCAAAGCCTCCCTCACTACCAACATCCCCACCAGAGCAGCACATTTGTTACAATCGATAAACCTAAACTGACATATCATCATCACCCAAAGTCCACAGTTTACATTTGGGTTCACTCTTGGCCTTGCACATTCTGTGGATTTTGAGAAACGTATAGCGACACGTATCCACCATTATAGTATCATACAGAAGAGTTTCATGCCTTAAAAAGCCTCTGCAATACCTTTCGTTTGTCCTTTTGCTGAATGCCCCAAAGCCGAAGACCAGACCTACCTCTGCCCAAACCCAGATCTGACTCCTGAGCTTCAGATGGGGTCCTGGAGCCTATTTGTTCAGGACACGAGTTCAGGCATCTCCATCCATCTCTCCCCCACTGTTATCACATGTTATGAATGCTCCCTTGTAAACATCCCTTTCTTTCCCCAGTGACCATAGCCACCAAGTCTAGGCTTTCCTCACCTCTCCAGGCCTCTAGTTTCACACCCATCCAATCTATTCTGAGCTTTAACCCTTGACCAATGTTTGTAAAACGTGGCTTTCATTATATCACCATCCTACTCACAGACCTAAAAATCCATCTCCAGGGCCTATGAGATCCAATCGCAGTTCAGGTCTCCAATAATCTTGCCTAACCCTCTCAACCGTACCACTCACCCACCAAGTCCCTCAACCGCAGCCAGAGCGGCGTCCTCACTGGCTGGCATGCCATCGCTGTCTCAGAAGCTCTGCTCATCCTTTCCGTCCTTCCTGGAACACTCACCCCCCTGCTCATTCATTAAGTGCTTATGACGAGCCAGAGGTTACCTGTCCCTCAACCGCAGCCAGAGCGGCGTCCTCACTGGCTGGCATGCCATCGCTGTCTCAGAAGCTCTGCTCATCCTTTCCGTCCTTCCTGGAACACTCACCCCCCTGCTCATTCATTAAGTGCTTATGACGAGCCAGACGTTACCTGTCCCTCAAATTCTTAGGCCATAAGGCCTTCTTGGTAATTTTGGTCCATGCTCAGCTATGTCTTTCCTGATCTCAGATACCACTTCTTGTTTACACTTCACTTCCAGGCATTTGATTACCTTCTGAGCTGTCCTGGGCTACAGTCACTGCATGTATGCAATTTTGCAGCTGGAGCATTTTCAGCGGGGGCCCTGTTGTAGATCTCTTTGATCTTCCCCACCCTGTAGTTTTAGGTACATGGCAGAAGAGAAATGAACCCTCCCTTGCATTCATATTTTGAGTTTCGAAGAGAGAGAGAGAGAGTTGACTTCTGATGGGGTGCAGCCTCCAAGCCAATGAGCCAGAGAACATCTCCATGGCAACCTGAAATTCTCCACATCATTATCTGTCCCACACTCCAGTATAGGAATTTGGTCATTTTTCTCTTGCCCTGTTTTTTGTAGACCTTGTCACTAACGGATGGTCATTTTTTCAAATGCATTTCGTTTTCATGAAAGAATTACTTTGGTAATAAGCAAAGGCATCTGCTAGCCTCCTTAGTTACCCCTGGGGTGGCAGTGGCACCTAATTCCTAATACGGGTACCTTAATCAATGCTGTCTTTACCTGCAGCATGTAAATGTATTCTTTAAACCTGAGATGGAGACTGAGTCACAAACTCTCACAATAGTGTAGGTGGATAAGTAACACATCCATTTTCTGACTATATCACAGCAGCTAAAACATTAACCTGAGATGCTGAAGAAATGTACTATCAGGGCCTGTTTAGGATCACATGAGAATTCTCATCTTTGCCTCTAATGGAGGGCTTATTACACTGAGTCACTGAAGATTGCCTGATGATTGGTCCATTTTTTTTCCTTTCAGGTGATTTCTAGAGCCACACTCCTAGATCAGATCATTATCAAGGCAATGGGATGATGGGATGTCACCCAGATTGTCCGGCAAGGCAGTGGACACGTGCTGTCATGAAGGCATCACTCCGATGGTGACCTTCAAGTCAGCAGGAGAGTAAAATTGCTCTCACCATTGTGGCAGTTACAGAATATAACATGGCACAGGCACTAAAATGAATCTAAAGATTGCAGCGTTCAAACTGATTTTTCATCGAATGTTCTTTCTTTTCTTTCACATGGAAAACTTAGAGTTTTGCTTTTCATTGTGATCATAACGTTCTTCACATCGTTTCTCACAGCGATGGTATTTGATGATGATACATGAGCAACCCTAAGAAAAGTACAGTTCAACATCATGCATGTAACTAACCGTGTCTCTGGGGCTCTTCAGAAACTGGGCTTGAGCGATCCAAAAGCCAAAGCCGAGCGACGTGTATCTTCGTTATAAGAGCTCTCAGCAGCAAAAAAAATGGGAGCACTTGATCCAGAGGGAATGCGTCCTCATCACCTCCCACTGCCCCCACCTACACACGGAGCCACCTTAGTTCTAAGCAGCGGCGGGGGCTGAGCTACCCTAAAATTTCTTCTGGCACCAGCGTATTAGAGCAACCTCGCTCTCTGTTCTCCTTTGTGGCTGAGATGGCGTTGAACGCTCTCCCACGGAGAGGCTGGCAGGCTGCTTTCTGTGATTCCTACCTCTGTGAAATGCACCTCCTCAGCAGAACCAGACTGTTTTGTGAAAACTGGCAGAGATGGCGAACTCAACGTGTCTGAACAAACGGGTTCCTTGGCATAGCAGAAGTGGGGATCATTTTCTTAGGGAAGTTGAAATCCAAATCAGACAACTAGGCAACTGCACACCAAATGAATTCGTCATCTGATAGCCTGTCAGCTTGTCATTTAATAAGTCCCCGAGGTGTTACTGTGGCCCAAGCTGTGAGGTACTTTCTTTACCAAGAAGAACGTGTAAGAAGTGAGGTAATTGTTTTTCATGCACTGAGTAAGTGAATGCTGTTGATGAGGGCATTGCACAGCCAGGGACCCCGGTGCTGCCGTTGGCTTTATGAGTGCTTCCCGAAGGAAGCAGGAAGACTGCTTTTCGGCAGCAAGGATTCGAATGTAGCTTTTGTTTCTACACCCTTGATGTTGCCTGGGACCCCCGAGTCCCTGGCTTCTCAGAAACATAAGCAATCACTCATTGTGCCTCCTACAGGCCACAGGCTCTTGCAGGTGACTCCTCTCTCGGCCACACATAGAAAACGGTGTGTGCTTTTCAGGACACAGGCTAAATGGCAGGTTTTTGTCACGTGATCATAAGCAACTTTCTATTGAAATGGAGATGCATCAATTTGATTGTTGTTCTTCTCTGGGTGTGATATTTAACAAATGAACTTATTTACAAAACAGAAACAGACTCACAGACTTAGGAAACAAACTTATGGTTACCAAGGGGGAAAGGGGGTGGGGGAGGGATAAATTAGGAGCTTGGGATTAGCAGATACACACTCCTATATATACAATAGATAATCGATAAGGACCTACTGTAGAGCACAGGGGACTCTACTTATTACTCTGTAATAACCTACATGGGAAAAGAATCTGAAAAAGGATATATGAATATGTATAACTAAATCACTTTGCTGTACACCTGAAACTAACACACCATTGTAAACCAACTATACTCCAATATAAAATCAAAAATTAAAAAAGGGCTTCCCTGGTGGTGCAGTGGTTAAGAATCCACCTGCCGATGCAGGGGACACGGGTTCGAGCCCTGGTCCGGGAAGATCCCACATGCCGTGGAGCAACTAAGCCCGTGAGCCACAACTACTGAGCCTGTGCTCTAGAGCCCGCGAGCCACAACTACTGAGCCTGAGCACCACAACTGCTGAAGCCCACGCACCTAGAGCCCGTGCACCGCAACAAGACAAGCCACTGCATTGAGAAGCCCATGCACCACAAGGAAGAGTAGCCCCCGCTCGCCGCAACTAGAGAAAGCCCACGTGCAGCAACGAAGACCCAACGCAGCCAAAAATAAGTAAATAAAATAAAATAAACCATGATAACTGTAGAAAAAACGACTGATAAAAAAGAAAATTAAACAAAAAAGATAAAATCATTTTACAAGCCCTTAAAATGATCAGAGAGCTCAGATTTCAATCAGGGAGATCTACAAGGCCTTGTCCCCAACTCCTGCCCTCCCAACACCCCCAGCCAAGTCCTTTTTTTTTTTTCCTTTCTTTCTGTTTTGGTTAGAAAAAATAAAAACCTGGCTGAGAGGGGTTTCATAAGGGAAAAAATTCCATATGAAGAACAGAAAGGCACATGAATGGTATATCAGGAAAGGTGGGGTCCAGCTTTGAAGCGACTGGGAAGGGGAGCCCCTCGGGAGAGGAAGCACGGCCACAGCAGGCCCTCCGTGGGCGCGCCTTGCCTTGATGTAACATCACCTACTCAGGGATTTCAGTTGGTGTCCTCTCACTCAGTCATCTGGCCTTTCACATACAGGAATCTTCCACCCTCTATAAAATTAAAACCCTTTTTATGAGGGTTTTAATTTTTTAAAGGGTTTTAACCCTTTTTATGCGGCTGCTGAGCACCCTTATATCACAAATGCCGACTCCCTCTTCCTGCCCCGCCAGCCACATCTCACAGGCCAGGGCTTCAGCACCGCCTGGCGAGGGGGTCTTTTCTCAGCGTAGGGAGGTTTAAGTAGTTGGGCTCCTGGTATTGGTGCCACGGGGACAGATGGGACGTCTGGTGGTGTGGCTGAATGTGATGATCGTGACTGACTCTTCCTTGTGAAATGTGGGCAAGAGACAGCACATCCTTCTGGAAACAGCAGGCAGGGCTGGCACCCGGGGTTCTCTGGCTCCTCGGCACAGCAATATGGCACGTGGGAAGAGGGGCCAAGCATTTCACCACTCAGCTCTGCTCCGACGCCTGTACTGAGGACTTCGTGACACAGCTGTTCAATGGATTTTCCACCCCCAAGAACTCCCCTGTCACTAATTATGACACCAAGTAATTTACAGCTCACGGCTCTGCACTAATAAGATCCGTTTCTAGGCTTTGAGCTGAATTAAGTGCTGTCACTCATGGACATAAATCCTTACAGATTTTTTTTTAAACAAAAGTTTGGTAATTACACCAGTGTCACCTTAAAATCAGGGCTCTCGAGGAGAGAAAGCGGTGCACGGCTAAACATCAGGGGTGAGCGTGCAGGACAGGCTGACCTGGATCACAGTTTTAAAACAAATTATTCGGTTCAGTTCCATCTACATCCTGAAGGCACCAACTGGTGCCTGTTGAACGGGCAAGTAACCTAGGAAAAGGGCCTGGAAGCCGGTGAATTTAAATTGACTTGCACGTAGTAGATTCCTTACATTCACAGAAAGAGAAAGAAAAAAAGATGCAGGCATTACCCCCTGGGAATGTTATTCTAATTCAGCTGGGGTCATTCAACAGTTGTTATTTGAGTGCCCACTGGACTCCCCGTGGCTGTTGTCTGAATCGCATGTTTATTCAACCGTTATCGAGTATTTATAATACAAAAGGATGAGTTTACTTTATAAACAAAAGCTACGTGATGTGGCTTTAAAAGTTACATGACAGGATGGCATCTGTTACTCATTGGAGCGCTATAACTGGATTTCCATCAACTCTAAATCATTCCACTGCTAATTCTCTAGTTCTTTCTTTCCTTCTGGTGGCCTCTCTTTGGTCATGTCACTGCCTGTTGACACTCTAGTGAGGAGAAGTCAAGGAAAATGACAGGAGCCAGGTCATGGTCCTTGAAGCTGGTGCAGAGCAGAGAGGGAGCAGGAGGCAGCTAAGTTTGTGGTCCCAGGGAAGCTTCCTGGAGAGGCCACCCTTGTGCCTCCATCTTCCCTCAATTAATAACTGAGAATGAATCAGTCATATACCCTTGCTCCTACCCCTGGACCTCAGGACACACCAACTGAACCTGGGAGACACTTTACATACTTTTAGGTGACTTCCTAGCCCAGTGATCTCTTTTTCACTATTATCATTATTTTTTAAAGTATTTATTTATTTATTTGGTTGCACCGGTCTTAGTTGTGGCAGGCGGGCTCCTCAGTTGTGGCACATGGGCTCCTCAGTTGTGGCATGTGAACTCAAAGTTGCGGCATGCATGTGGGATCTAGTTCCCTGACCAGGGATCAAACCTGGGCCCTCTGCATTGGGCGCGTGGAGTCTTAACCACTGTGCCACCAGGGAAGTCCCCCCAGTGATCTCTTAACGGACATATTTTTATTGTTCCAATGAAGAGACAATGCCTGTTTTTGCTTTTCAAGCTTGAAGAATCTTCCCACGACTTTCTCAGTTCAGCGGTTAAGCGGTTGTTTGAGTTGCATGTTTCTCTTACTGTCATGGATTTCAAATCAATTGGGACACGTGGCAACTGGAAGATGTCTCTCTCTCTATGATGGATATGAAAGAGTGCTTTTTTATTCTATTGTATCTTTATCCATAAAGGGAGAAGCATTGTATTGTAGCTGTCAGCCAGAAAAATTACACACATTGCTAATGGGAAGAACGAATGATAACAGCCTCTTGGTTGATACAGATAGGGGCAAAATTATATTAGTTGCAGTCTCAGCAGATTGAGAAACATTTCCTCTTGTAAACAGTCCAAGACACTGCAGGTAGAAGTATGACCATTTAGTTGTTGCTGTTTCAGACTTAGCTTTCTGGTCCATACACTGGAAAATTCCTTACATTTTAATTTCCCATACATGTGTGTGTTTAAACACCATGCCCCCTTGATTGATACATCTGATGCTTTGGGTACCTTACTGTCAAATGCATGTGTGCTTGATCATGTTGTAGATTATGACTGCTTCTCCTTCTTTTTTTTTTTTTTTTTTTGCTCCCTGAGTCCAGATCTTCTATAATAACTGCAACTTTCTTTTTCCTTTTAAATTTATTTTTTATTGAAGTATAGTTGATTTACAATGTTGTGTTAATTTCTGCTGTACAGCAAAGTGACACAGTTATACATATATATATATTTACATTCTTATTTATATTCTTTTCCATTATGGTTTATCTCAGGACATTGAATCTAGTCCCCTTTGCTATACAGTAGGACCTTGTTGTTTATCCATTCTATACATAATAGTTTGCATCTACTAACCCCAAACTCCCACTCCATCCCTCCCCCTCTGCAAGCTTCTTGAGATGAATAAGGGCAGTTTTGGGACTGGTAAAAATGACAGGTGGGCTTTGAGTGATGTCTAAAGCCCCGTTTCCATTCTTATAAAGACTTGATTTGTAAGACAAGTATAATTGTTTTTAATTCCTCAAAGAACTGGGTTGCAGCCTGAACGATATGGAGGCTGACCCATCCATATAACTACTTCAATTTGCTTCTTAATATTAGGAAGAGCATCTTTAATTAAGATGAAAATCAAAAGATTGCTATATCTTCTGAATGCAAATTTCCACACTGTCATTAAACACAATTCTAATCTCCTGTTTTTGCAAACGGTTAAAGCTCCCTGGAACAATTTACACCACCAAACCCTAATTATATATGGAGTTGACCGCCTGATTGTACTCCCATTACACGCCCCCCACCCCGGGGATTAATAACCACCTCCCTTGATGCCCAGGGCAGCGGCGAGGAGGGGAAGGGGAGATGCTGAGGGTCAGGAGAGAGCGTGCTTGGAGTTGAGTGCAGCTGCGGCAGCCACGGGAAGAGGAGAAAAACACACGTCCTCCTGGGCCACCCTTACACTTTCGTAAATCCAATGATCTGGGAACGTGTTCAATAAAGAAACAAAAAAATGTGGATTTGGCTTTCAACCCTCAAAGTCTGTGCCCTAAGTAGCTTAATGAAGTCCAAGCAGGGCTTGAGGACTACAATTCGGTATTCTTGTTTCTCGGAGGTGAATCAACTGATGGTGTCTATACTCTGGGTGAAGTTAGGATTGGAAAGTAGGACGGGAGGGAGATGAGGGTGGAAAAGTCATCACCACTGTGCCGAGCTTTCAATTCTCCAGGTGATCACGCTCAGGAGAGACCATCTCACTGGATCTCGGAAGAGCCTGTCATGACAATCACTTTTTCTGATTAGGAAGCTGGGACTCAGACACATTCAGCACCATTTTATTTTCTGACTTTGGGTGAGGTTCGTGGCTTACAGTCTGTCCCCTCAGCCAGACTGTCAACAGTCAGAGAGCAGGGTGTTCTCTCACTGGCGCCCGCTTCTCCAGGGATTTAAGGGCGTGCCTCAAACAGACACACACTGCACGCTTGGTGAACAGCTAAAATTGAAAGGAGGATTCAAGCCGAACTCTTGAAACCATCCCTGCCGCCTTCCAGGCTTGTCCTTGACACATATTTTTTCCCCAAGAGCCTAAATAATTTTCAGTATCATGTTATCATTTCTCATTTGTCATTTTCAGCATCTCCAGAGCATTCCAGGATGTTACATTTATTCATTTTCTTTTGTTTCTCCTCCTCTTAAATTGATGCCGGGAACGGAACTAATACTTGGGTTTCAGTATTAGGATTGGGAGATGGATGACAGGATATTTTCTCCTGTATAAGAACTGTTTACACTTTTATAAAGACTACAGCATTTTAGAGAAAAAAAAGCTTTCAGGAGTGAATCACTATTATTCTTTGCCTGTTATAATGTACAAAAACAAAAAATGCTTCTCTTTCTGGTAGCATACAACCCCAAATGTAGGGGCTTAGAAATATGACTCATTGATGCCATTTAGCTTAGTTTTCTGACATCCTGGATGCAACCATGTTAGCACTGGTTGTTCCATTCACTCAGAAGCCCCCCAGGACTCAGGGGTACACTTGGAGTGAAGCTGCAATTCCCTTCGAGAGGGTGACATTTAACAGATCAGATCACATGACAGAAATGTGAATGAGACGCATATTAAACCATCTCCCTGCTCCCACTGATCTGGCCTCACCATATCAACCAAGAGTCCACACTTACATGTCATCGAAGATGAGTTTCTGCCTCTTGCAGTCCCTGTGGCCGTTGGAGCCTGGAGACCATGGCTCTGTCTGTGGCCGTGACTTGTGGAGAACGTTGTTTTCAGAATTGTTGTGAGCCGCTTTCTAAACAACAAACAAACACACCTGTATTTGAGAAACTGGCCACCTGGCTGAAGGAGCAACCTGTTAGAATCGCTTGTGTTCTGTGTCCTAGGTTAGAGCTGATGGCGCTTTCTTTGTTGAAATAAAGAAGAAGAAATACTTGCATTACAGGTCTCAAGCTGGAGGCTTTTACATACGACGTCGAATGTCATTCCCACGACATCAAAAGGGAACTCTCAGTGTGCCCACTCAGGCAGATCCAGATCCTGAACTCGCCCAAGCTCAGATGGCTATTGTGCGTGGAGGCTGGGGGCTTAGGATTCAGGCTCCTACTCTTCCCAGTTGGCTAGACCCATGGTTCTCCAAATGGACTGCATCAGAATCACCATTAACACACAGCCAGCTGGGCCTCACCGCCAGCATCTTTGACTCAGTACGTCTGGGGAAGAGCCTGAGAACATGCATTCCTAACAAGTTCCAGGTGATGCCGGTCCAGGACCCAAGCTCTCAGAACCGCTGAGCTATAATCATCCCTCACAAAAGAGGTCACTCAGGTCACAAGTGACTGGTTCTCATCAGCTGTCTGTGAAGAACAGGAAGAGCCAAAGGCAATCACTAGAAATGATTTAAAATGTGTTTTAAGAAGGAACACTCTTGATCTGGGGAAAAACTGAAACATCCTTTTTCCTGGAGATACAGACATTATAGAGAGCACCTATGGTGTGTTGAAGGTCTGGATCATAAAACACCCCTTTTTTAGTTCGGAAATTCAAATGGATTCCTCTGAAATAATTAAAGTGGAGTGTATATCAATGCTTCTTTAAATATGGACCGATTTTATGCGTCGTAGATCAAGCCTCCTTGTTACGAGAGCCTCCAGGACTCTGGGCGTTTCCTTTCTGGCATGCAGGGTAGTAAATAACGGATGTGTGCAAGCCCTGCTCTAAGTGGCTCTCCCCAGCTAGACTGTAAGCTATCCTGCAGGCAGAGACTGAACCCGTTAGATCATCAATGCATCTCTGTTATGTAGCAAAGTGCCTGGGACACAATAAATACTTCCTTGATAAACACCTGTTCAGTGAAAGAATGCCTCAATAAAGTCTATAATTGGTTTACGATTCTCTGCACATCATAGCTGCTTGTGATTGAAGGATCTAGAGGCAAAGAAACGTTGTGTTTGGTTTAAAATTGGAATTGTTAGCTTTTTATTTGTTTTTTCTAATATGGTCTTCTCAGATTCGTGTATCCTAGAACTAAAGATAATTGCTCCCAAATGAGGGTGCATAAAGGGGTTAATTTCCTGATGGTTCAGTAAGATTTAGGCTCTTGCCGGACCATCTACCAACTTCTTTTGCCTCTTTAATTCATGGAATAAAGCATGAAATGCTGCCTTCCCCCACTTTCTTTGCAGAGTCCTATTGCCAAGTCTCATTTCTCCCTGCCTCACAAAGCCCCACTGGCTTTGAGAGGCACAGGGGGGAGAGTTTGGCATTAAATAATGTACCCGGAGGATGCACGGTCCAGGGCCGCCCGCTGTTAGATGGAGGGTGGCAGGAAAGAGGAACTTACATGCAGTGTTAGCTGCACAGGGGTCCATAGGGGTTGGGTTCTTTAGAGGGTTCTGCCTCATTTAAATCTTACACCACCGTCTTGCAAATGAAACAGGCTCAAGAGATTAAGTAACTGACCCAAGGTCACATGGTGACTAAGCTATGAGGCTAGAGGTGAAGCCAGGTTCCCAGGGGAATACAGGGTGTTGGAAGCACCCTTGACAAAGTCACTGGAAGGGGGCTGGTGGCAGCTGTCCCACATTGGCCACTGAGGGCAGCGGGGAGCCCTGCAACTTTGGCCTTGGGCTCCAATCCCAGCTTTAGCTCTGCCCCAGGGCAAGAAATCTTTTCAAATATAAAGATTGGTTGGTCCAAAACTCCCAATTTACTTTGTCCTGGGAGAGTGACATTAGGGCTAATTCTTTTCAGGATGGGAAATGAAGTCCTCCAAAGAGTGTTCCTAAGCAGAAGAGGCTTAAAATGCCTCCTCCGTTTCTTCGGCAGCTGCCTGTGCAAGAGGCGAAGAGCAGCTGCTTTGCCAGGTCTTCCCAGACCAGCATTTAGGGCTGCTTTGCGGGACCTCGCTGGTCACCACGTATCAATGTAATCTTCCTCGACCAGGACAGGCTCCCATTGGTAATCCACCCATTGGACCAAATGGAGGTATGATGCCTCCACAGCCAGGCATCCCACAGCAACAAGGAATGAGACCCCCAATGCCGCCTCACGGTCAGTACGGTGGTCTTCCTCAAGGCACGCCAGGTTACCTTCCTGCTGCTACGCCGCCATGTGGGCAGGGACCGCCAATGGGGCCCCCTTACCAAGGTGGGCCTCCTCGACCTCCGACGGGAATGAGACCTCCTGCAATGTCGCAAGGTGGTTGTTACTGATCTTACGTCATCCAGTCTAATAGGTTTGGAGATTAAACCTGTTCTCAACTTGTGCTGTTTATACAGCCAAGCTTTCTGTCAATAAGGCCTCCTGTGACTTTAACAAACATTATCTTCCCACATACCAGAAACTATCGGACATTTATTTTACCTGGGAAAATTTACTTGGAATAATAAAGCAAGAGCTTTTCCTGAAGTTGCAATTAAAAAAAAAAAAAAAGCTTGTGTTCGGACTGTGCTGGGCTAGAGGCAGAGTAGAGGGGTGTGCTCATTTTCACTCGTGTTTTAATTGGGGCAGAAGAGTGTCAGCGTACCGTGAGGTCTCCACCATGGGTCTGCAGCTGGTTCTCAGCCTTATGCTTTTTGTTGGAGGAGGCGGAAGTGAACAAACCATTGCTGTTGGATCTGCTGGGGGAAGTCAGGTCCTCGCCGGAGTATTTGTGTTTAGATGCGTCGGAGAGGGGTGAGGTGGGTGACCGGAGCATTTTTTCATTTTTATTTATTGGGATGGCCAAGCTGTAAAAGGAAATCACAGTAATGGAATGTCACACACTCAGCACATGGCAAGGTAAATGTTTTATATGTGACCCTCCCATTTAAAACCTGCTGGTAGGAAGACGTTTATTGGCATTATTATGCCAGGAAACGATTTTATGGCATTAGGACCATAACAAACAATAAACAAATTTCGTTCATTGTTTCTTTACTCGTCCTCCCAGAAAAAAATAGTAATTCTGGAGTTAAATGACTAAGCATAATAATAACTTCATTTCCCAAGTTTTTCATCCAAGGATCTCAAAATACACAACAAACAACTTACTGTTTTCCTAACAAGTGTAAACAGCAGGTAACGGGAAACTCAAATTATACACGAGATCTCCACTTCCAAAAGGACTTTTGCTAACACCTGAGCTTGTACTAATTATTATATGGAGAATAACAGAATCACAGAATAACCAAGCATGAACCCACCTTCTAATTGTTAGGTAGCCAGGCACTGATCAGAATAAACAAAGAATAGAAAACTGTCATTAGAAATGACATTTTCTGATTCCTAGCTCCTTATTTTACCTTCCAAACTATTGTCTATACCTGAATATAAATCCCCCCGCTGCCAAAGACCATCAGAGAAGGGAGTCATATTTGAGTCTTTGCAATGTATATTATGTTGATAGGGCTCTCTCCGTTACTTTACTTTGAAACAAAAATTGGGGGAAGACACATTAGCCTCAAATAAACTCAATCATTGCTAATTTGGGATGCTTCTAGAAGTCGCCTGGTAGAGTCAGTTAAAATAAATTCATTTAACAAAGATTTAGTCATTATTCCCGTAGTTGTGACTTCTTAATTGCATGTGTTGACTACCACTGCAAACAAGCCATTAAAGTCACTTTTTATTTTTAAGCAATTTCCTTAGTTGGTGGTCACAGTGTAGAAATTACAAACACAGGCCTCTAGAACAAATGAGAAGCCAAGGTTCTTAATGTTATGCAAACAGATCTGTGTAGGGAGAGAATTTCTGATGACAGCTTTCTGGTTCAAAAAGTACTGTGCATCCAACAACTTAGCAGTGAGAAGGTGTGTTCTCGAAAACTGCCTTGGACGAGTCAAAAGTGGCTCAGCCAGTGAAGATGAAAACACTGATGTTGAAGACGGATATGAACCGTCTGAATATAATTGTTTCTTGACATGTGAGTGAAAAAGTCTTATTTCTAAGTCTCAATTATTTTACATACTACATGATTTTAAATGTTTGCAGAAAACTAAATTATTACATTAAATATTGTCATGAACGTATGATTATTTCTTCTTCATCATTATAAGTTTATCTATTCAAGTTGACCAAAGTAACTTTGAAACGTTCTTGGGGTCGCATCTTTGGGATGGGCAATCACCATATATGTAGGACTGTCTTATTACACAGGTAAAGCTCAACAGTGGTAATCACAATTCCAGAGGTACACAGGCCACCTTTCCAAGAAAAACTCAAAGCACTTTCATATGCATCGAGTCCTTACTTAACATAAGTGAAACTATCAGAGCCAGGAGGCTCTGCCAGCAAAAGCTCTAGAGCAAGAGCTTGTATCCTGGGGTCCCTGCACTAGCATGGAAAAGAAGTTGCATCTTCACTTTCCTTAACCTCTCACCGAAACTGAGCATTTCCTTTAATTATGAATGAAGGCAAGAAACCAGAGTAGTGGTTTAGCAGGAGTACTGCTAGTAATACCTGTGATTGTGTCGCCAGTGGAAATCACAGATATTTTCATGCCTTATCAGTTGTTGCAGACACCTTGAAATATGGTTTACACTCATCACTACTAGAAATTAGGGTCATTACTAGATCTGCTAGAAAGGTTATTTAAGGCATTAACAAAGAAGCACATATATAACTCTATCACACATTTAAAGAGACATTTTTGAGCTGTATTTTCCCCATTCACGTTTCCTCAATATTTTGGGATACCATCTGCTTGGCACAGAGGACTGTGGGCTTGGCCAGCTTGTGTGTGCTGCTCTGTCTTGCTCAGACCTTCAAGGGCTCTCGCCCTTCTTCCCAAGGTGATTCTAACACTGCAGTGGGCCTGTGCTCAGGCACCCTCGCTCTCCAATTTCCTCTCTGGGTTTTAGTACCACTCTACATCTTCTCCTAACCTTTCAGTTTACATTTTTATGTGTTGCGCTGAAACATTAATCTCCCCTTAAAAATTCTATGTACACAGTCAGGGAGAGTGAGGAGTGTCTTAGCAGAGGATAAAGTGGTTTCTGATCTGTGCTATTTCTAAATGGAAAGGACTTCTCTATGACTGATGATAAGCTGCTCACTTATAATAAATATCTGGAACCTTGCTTTGCTAGGAAGCCTTTGTCACAGAGGGGATTCAGTGCCACGTGGGTCTCTCTGGAACACCTTGACAGGAGGGACTTGGTGGCCGTTTTGCCTCGGAGACCCGGATCCTGTCTATCACCGCAAATTCAGTCTACACCCAACGCCTTTAGGTGTGTCATATGGAGATTCTGCTCAAGTTTATATTTTTCATTTGTGTAACTAGCTTAGTGTTCTCACGGGTTTACTGGCTATTAATTCAGTTTGTAAGTTTTCAGAGTGGAGGGTGTGTTTTTGAAAGGCTAGAACTGTGTGCAACTAGTAACTGGTCTTTTGTTATAAAGAAGTACTTCCAGCGCACCTGGAGCTGTGACAAGAAGCACACGTCCAGGCACACTGGTTAGTCTTGGGTTAAACCAAGGGAAGCGAGTCTGCATGAGACAGGCTGGGACCTGGGACCCTCTGCTGCAGTGCTTGCACCTGGACAAACATCTCCTTGAGCCACAAAATACAAAGAAACTACAAGGGACTAAAAATAACTGCATGCACGGGGCAGTTGGAACAAATTATGAACAAGATACAAAAAGACCAAAAACCCAACTGCCACTTCTGAGGAGTCGGGAGCAAAAAAGCAGGGTGTCAGGAGCAAAAGTAGGTTACTGCACATGCACCCTGCACTCAACGCCGCCAAGGGGGTGAACAGACCTCCTAAGCCACCCCTCCAGCCTGACCCCTGGCCCCACCCCACCCTCACCCCATTTAAGGAATCAGCTTGCCCCCCATCAGACAGCGAGCAAGGGAATCTGTTACTTGTCTTTGTTCCCTCGTGCTACAGCATGAGCCCCAGTAAAGCCTTGTCTGAATTTCTTGTCTGGCCTCTTCTCAATTTCTATTGATGAAGGAGCCCAAGAGGCTTGGTAGGTAACGTGGAGACCCAGAGCAGAGCAGTCATTCAAAAATCCGACTCTCCCCCAGTAGGCATGTGCCTCTCAGACCCAGACACGCCTCCAGCTGCTTCTGCCTTCCTGGGAGCGTGAGTACCTGTTGACATTCACGTTGCAATGGTTTGCGGACAAAGTACTGTTGGCAGAGGCAGTGAGTCGTGAAGAGCTCTCCTTCTCTCCCTGAGCCTTCTTGATCTCCCTGTAGTCTTCTTCGTTGTCACACTGCACGGAAAGAAGCAAAAACCAATCAGCTTCCGATTTCAAGGGATCACAGCGAGCTCCCATCACCAACCAGCTCACTGGGCTTCTCCGGACAACATCCTGAGCACCAATGTGGCTGCAGCACTCTCGGCCCTGGCCTGGGTTCCCCATCAGCTACCCCGTGAACAAGCAAGAAATCTGTCAGCTTACTGAGAGGAAACAGCATGACACGAAGATCAAAATTCGGGAGGGACCACTGTGACCGATGAACGCTTCTTTACCAACAGGCAGATTCCACCCTCCAGAGAAGACCTGTTCTGGGGTCCCGCCAGAGCTTCAGCGTCCCTCCCTTTGGCACTTCTTGGTACCCAAACAAGGCATAGCGACCTATCCTGGGCTTAATATTGTAAGGGCAGTGACAAGCTCGGACCTTTCTTTTGAAATTCATGGCCTCAAAGGACATTTTTATAAAACAGTAGTTTGACTGGATTCTTGTTTTCCACGATTGTATTTAACCTAGGCGTGTACTAGGCGTGTGATGCACAGGCACTCAACCAAATTCCATTTTTGGTGAGATCGCAGCAACACAGTACAGGCACATTCAGGGCTCTCAGCAGAGCTTTCCAGGAGACAAGCACCGGCACCAAAGATGGAGAAATGTTGACCTTCTCTCTCTAGCTGGAATTGTTACACAGCCTCTATTGCCAGGACCCCAGCAGCTCACGCTGAAACTGTGCCCCCAGTGAGGGTCCAAGCCACAGCTCTGAACCCCCAGTTCTGGCCTCCAGGGCTCGGGCAGGGCTAGACTCTGCACCCTGGGCAGCTAGGTCTGCGGTGTCCCATCTCCAGCACCCAAAACCGAGGGCTTCACACCCCAGATACTGAGTAAAGAGTGCTGTGAAAATGTTCTTTCACTTCTCTGTGCGAGTTTAATGATGATTCAGTAGATTTCATGAGGAGAGCTGAGTGTCAGGCTTAGTGTAAATGAAGTTTTGTAAGTTAAAATAAAAAAGTCCATGAATAATAAAATTATTTAAATACAGAATATTATGGAATATGCATGTATATGTTTTTGCACATCTCTCTATCTACATATACCTATACAGCTATATATATTTCCAATCTGTCTGTATGTTTATCAATTTCTATCTCTGAAATACCTCTCTCTTTCTCTTTCCATCAGCCTGTCCATTTATCCATCCATCTCCAGATGACTGACTGTTTCACTCATTAATCAATTAATCACCTGGGGACTGATGGACAAATCAATCCAACGAGTAAGGGGGAGGGCAGAGTATGTAGAGGAAAACAGAAGGAAAGAGGGGTAGGTATGTAGTGAGCTAACCCGCATTACTGCATTATATCATCTGAATCTGGCAACACCCCTGCAAAGATGTCACCATTTTACAAACAAAGAAACTGAAGTCCACAGAAGGGAAGGTCACCCAGGAGGCCAGGGCTGACTGCGTGATTTGCGGGGTTCAGTGCAAAGTGAAAATGCTGGGAGCCTTGTTCAAAAAGCAGGAAAAGATGCTTGATGTCAGTCTTGGTGATGATTTTTTTGGATTTAACACCAAAAACAAAGGCAACAAAGGCAAAAAATAAACAAGTGGGACTACATTAAACTAAAAGGTTTCTGCACAGCAAAGGGAACCATCAACAAAATGAAAAAGCAACCTACTGAATCGGAGAAAATATTTCTAAATCGTATATCTGAGAAGGGATTAATACCCAAAATATATAAAGAACTCATACAATTCAACAGCAAAGAAACAAACAAAAAAAATCCAGTTGAAAAATGGGCAGAGGATCTGATTAGACATTTTCTAAAGAAGACATATGGATGGCCAACAGGTATATGAAAAGATGCTCAACATCACTAATCATCAGAGAAATGCAAATCAAAACCACCATGAGATATCACCTCATACCTTTTCAGGATGGCTATTATCAAAAAAACTAAAACTAATAAGTCTGTGAGGATGTGGAGCAAAGGGAACCCTTGTGCACTGTTGGTGGGAATGTAAATTGCTGCAGCCACTGTGGAAACAGGATGCAGGTTGCTCAAAAAATTAAAATAGAACTACCACATGATCCAGCAATCCCACTTCTGGGTATTTATCCAAAGAAAACGAAAACACTCATTTGAAAAGATATCTGCACCCCCATGTTCACTGCAGCGTTATTTACAATGGCCAAGACAAGGAAACAAATGTCCACGGCTAGACAGATGGATAAGGGTACTGCGGCATATATGTACGTACAACAGAAGAAGGAAGTCTGCCATTTGCAACAACATGGATGGACCTAGAGGGGATTATGAAAAGTTAAATAAGTCGGACAGAGAAAGACAAATACCTTACGACCTCACTTACATGCGGAATCTAAAAACAAAAACCAAACCTCCTCCCAGCTTATGTTGTCAGGCTGCTGATTGCTTGGGGTTGGGGGGAGTACAAAATGGATGAAGGAGGTCAAAAGGTACAAATTTCTGGTTATAAAATGAATAAGCCATGGGGATGTAATGTAACATACAGCATGGTGACTATAGTTAATAATACTGTAGTGCATATTTGACAGTAGCTAGGAGAGGAGATCTTGAAAGTTCTCACCAGGAGGAAAAGAAATTTGTAACTATGGATAGCGATGGACGTTAACTGGACTTATTGTGGTCATCATTTTGCAATACTTATAAACCAATATCAAATCATTACATTATACCTCACACACACAAAAAAAGCAGCTAAAGAGTAACATTATAAAGTACTAAAGTCGGAAACATTTTCTTGTCTTTCGTGTCTTTCTAAGTCTCTCTCTTGACCTGTCATGGTGTGTTTATTTGCTATTTCATATTGTGGTCCTTGAGGCCTGGGGATACCTGGGGGGCATGCGTAGACACTCCCAAGTACCGGGGGGCCTGGGCCTGCGACAGGGCACTTGTGAGCAGCCCACCAGTGAAGGGTTTCCCCCGCCAGCCAGTTGTGGAACCCCTGGGTCAAGGGGTGAGGAAGTCCAGTTAGGCATTTCCCCTTCCCCAAGGCCAACTGGCAACCCCTTGCGGATTGCAGTCTCCCCTGGAGGACCCGTCAGTACTGGGATTGGGGGTGGGGAGATGCCCATCCTGACCCCGACCCTCGTTATGCCTGTGCCTTGGCCCCTGGATGGGGATGCGTGTGGGGAGGCTGCACAGGGCTAGGAGTGCGAAGGGGCCACGGGGCAGGCAGAACCTGTCCTGGGAAATGGGCAGGAGGTGGGACCGCGCAGGCTCTACCGCCCCATCGCACTTCACTTACTAAACACAAATTCAAAGATAAAATGAAGAAGTCCAAGATGGCAACTGCAAGCATTAAACTCCAAGTACAGAGCCCTCAGAGCAGGGGTCCTGTGGGGAAAATACTGCACAAACCGCATGTTGACTTCTCATTGGGAGACCCTGGAGCCACAGACCCGGGCTTCATTCCTGGCTCTGCCCTTTCTCACCTATGTAAACCTGGGGCAAGTCCCTTTAGGAACTCTGAGCCTCAGTTTCCTCATCTGTAAAAAGGACATGACGATAATATTTGCCTCATAAAGTTGTAAGGACTTTATAAATGATTTAATATGTACAAAAACAGCATCCCTCATGGGGACATATATACGTGTTAACTGTTGTGAATGATTTTGTCCTAAATTTGGGACCATCCACGATGACTACAATCTTTGGTTTGTCACGCATTGTGTTTTCCACTGTGATCCAAGTTACTTTTGAAGATGCAGTAACAGGAGGGGATAAAAATCCTCAAAATTGGTTTTAAATTATGATTAAATTATTCCTGTGCTCAAAAATCTTCAAAAACAGCCAAACAGCCGAGCATTTGGGTCTGCCTCCTGACAAACGTCCTGCTCTCTGAGTACCTGAGCTGCCTGTCTCACTTTGTTCAACCCGCCTTTGTTCAGCTTGCTTCCCTCCTTTGGCGCCACCTCATCCCTGAGCCTCTGATTACTCAAAAGTTCCTCCTCCTGAGGGCCCTGTTCCCAGCCCGTCTCCACCACAAAGTTCTCCTGATCAATGCCACGGGAGCACAGCCGCTGGCTCTGATGCACCAGGCTGGTGTCCGCTCCCGGGGCCCCGTCGTCCACGGTACCCACTAGGCACTTCCAGATTCACGCCTCACCCCAGTCACAGCCTTACTAAACTCTATGAGGCTGTTGGCTTCTAAAGTCAATGAATGATCCCACCCCTTCCAGCAAAGAATGGGGTTCACCCGTGTTTAGCTTTTCTCACAGGCCCAGCCTCCAGCTTGCCTCTGCACACACACTCAGGGAAGATTTCCCGTTCGCCTACTTCCACATGCAGTGAGACAGGCCTTAATTATCCATAACATGGGAATAATAAGGATACTTCCCTCATTGGGCAGTTCTAAGGATTTAACTGAGTTAATGCATGTCAAGTACTTACAAAGGTATCTGGCATATATAAAGTGCTCTATGAACGTCTGTTGAGGAAAGACACATAAAACTCCTGCTCCGCGAACATTCTAGACCAGCAGACCTGCTGCCCACAAGTTCAGGGAGAGCCCTCCCTCCCGCCCTGCCCTCAGCCCCTCGGGTTTCCACGCCTACCTTGCGTTTCCTCTTGGATTTTGGCAAAGCCTTTTCTGCGGGCGCATCGGATGCGTGGCTCGGGGGCGCGCTTTCAGTGTCCTTGGCCGCGGGAGCGCTCAAGACCCCCGGCTCCTGGGGCAGGTGTTCTGGGATCCTGGACAGAAGGGTCAGGTCAATCTTGACCCAGAGTGACCTGACCTCGTCACTGTCCTTCAACGGGGAGAGAAGTTCATTGCGGCCGAAGGGGACCAGTGTGTAGAACTGCTCCTCCAGCTCCTTGGCGATGTCGCTGGTGGTCCTGGCGTTGATAGAGCCCACAGGGGCCCGGGGGCCGCCCCCGCTGATGCTGTTGGCAGCCTCCTTCAGCCTCGGGTCGTTCCCGGAGGCGGCAGTGGCCTTGGACAGAGGGAAGTCCTCCTGTTCCGACTCCAGGTCCGAGTCCGAGGAGGAGGACGACGAGGACGACTCCGTCTCGATGAACTCCTTGGATTTGGGGACGATCCGGCTCAGCCCCCGCGTGCGGCGCTTCTCGCAGGTTACGGCCGAGCGCAGCTCCTTGCGGTGGCTGGTCCTACTGTTGCCGCAGGGCCGGGGCTTCGGGGGCTCCGGGGGGATCCCCGCGCTCGCCCCCGGCGCGTCCGCGGCTGCGGGCTCCTCGGGCCGGTGGCCACTGTCGCCGGCCGAGGTCCTCTCGGTGCGCCGGGTGGGTTTCTTGCCCGTGGACCTCCGGGCAGGCGCAGGCGCGCTCTCGGCGGGCGCACCTGCCACCGTGGGCGGCGGGGCGTTGGCAGCGGTCACGGCCACGGCCACGGCAGCGGGCGGGGACTTCTGCTTCACCCCTTTGCTCCCCGGGGCCTTGTTCGCGGTCCTCGGCCTCTGCTCCTCCTTGCAAGCGCTCTTGATGTCCTTGTCTCTCAGGCTGGTCGGGCAGACGTTGTCGGGAAGCTTCCCGCAGTCTGGCGCTTCGTCCTTCACCGGGGTGTAGTATTGATTGCTCTCCGGCCCGTGGCTTTCATTTTGGATCAGGATAGGAGGCTTGTGGGGATTAACTTTGTTTAGCCATTTATCCAGCTGCCACTTGTTAGAGGACGCTGGTTCGGCCTAAAAGCAGAAAACCGGCAACAAACACATATCTTTTATGACGGGCTCACTTAAAAGGGGCCTGGCCGTTCTCCTCTGGACTTAGGGCAGAAAATGGATGGGCTGGAAACACAAGGAGCGTGGAAGCTGTAGGGCTGTGTGGCACCCATGGGCACACAAGGTGCAGAGATGCTGTCCGCTTCCTGGGCCCCGGCGCTGAAATGCCAGTGCAGCAGTTTGAGGCCTATTTGGAAAATAAGCGGATGCACTGTGCTTCATTAGGACCCATTTCCAACATTTCTGAGGGTTATACAATGTATATTTTTTTATATCTATACAGACATACATAAACTTGAGAGTCCACAAAAGTTAACTGGGGTGTAGTTTGGAGACCCTGAGTGTTAAAGCACTCATTTTTTGTGAGACTTAAAATATGGGGGGAGGGGGGGAATTAGAAAAGGGGACTCAGTGGAAACTAAACTCCCAAAGAACTACCTGTGTGTGCCCTGTGCACTTTGATGGCTGGACTTGGTTCTTCCATCCTCAACCTACATCCATCACACATTGCCCGAAATATTTCAGATGAGGAGGTGACAATGGAAACCTTTCCTGCAAGCAGTGTTGCTACCTTAAAGCAAATCCTGGACATTTCAGGTTTTAAACTCTGGCCCATAGATTGGCTCCGGGGGGGCAGGGGCGGTGGTGGGGAGTTGTGGGGGGGGGGGAGGTCAGTGAATGCCCTATAACAGAATGTGAAATGTTATGTAGACGCATTTTTCGGGGAGAGGGACATAGCTTTCATTCGCATCTCTAGGCAGCTATGTCTTATTCAAAGGTTAAGAACTGATGCTTTTACAGGGAGTAAATGTTGATTTCTAATAAAAGTCCATTTATCCAGCATCTGTGATTATTAATAGAAAAGAGGTATATTGATAAGTATAGAACTTTAGCTAGAGTATTATCAATTTGTGAATATATGTGAAATGGGGAAAATTTTTGAAGTGATTAAGGTGATGTATTTTTCCTTCCCTATGGTCTCTACCCTACGAATTCATGGCTTCTGATGATCCAGGGGAAGACTAGATATCAGCCTAAAATAAAGAATCGGCTTAGCTTTGCATTTCAAACTTGGCTGGTTAAAGCCCAGAGCAAGTCAGGCGCCCTTGTAGGAGAAAACCACTGTTTTTTAACATAATAATTCCCCAAAGCTTGCTTTCATGTATCAAGATTTGGTTTTCAACAGTGAGGTCGGTATTAAGAGCAGAACTTGGGGCATAGCCACATGCAGCAAGGCTCTTGGGGGAGGGGAGAGAGGGGAGGGCAGTATATTAGACCCAAGGGTCCTGGCTGAGTCTGGAGGCGTCTGGGGCACAGCTTAGGGAGATGGGAAGCCTTTAATGGGCCAGCAGGGCCTGGGGCCAAGATGAAGTGGCCACAGAGTGTGGGCACCAGGCACTGGAGCTGTGGCAGGGACCGCGGACATCCTGCTGGTTCCCCCAAAACAGATGAGACTGTCTACACTTCAGGGAACCACGGCGCAGGGTGTCCAGGGACTGGGAATGACTAGAGACATTTCAGTGGAGGCCAGCATGGGGATTCCAGGCCCTTTCCTTGGCACCCTGAGGATGGGGAGCCTCCCCCTGGGATACAGGTGTGGAGGGGGAATCTCTCATGACCCTGATAGAGAGTCTGGTCTCTGACTTAACTTTCTGCTTTGTTTGCTTTCATGCCACCCAAAGGACCAGGGCTCCCAAGCAAGAGGCAAAAGAACAAAATGATACATCTTTTTTTGCACCTCTGAGTCGTCCTGTGTAAACTCTGACCTCGCTTTAATTCGGCTTCTCCAGAGATAGGGAACAATGGAACCTGCAGAGCACACCTGACCTGGTCCATCCCGCAACAGTGATGGAAGAGAGCAAGCAGGGCAGCAGGACCTCTTCTTCGCCAAGGGGAAGCTCTCGCCTGCCCTGAGATTAGCTGGGTGTGGCTGAAGGCTACTTTGGTGGCAAACACATCCATGGCTCCGAGGCTGTCTCCTCCCCACCCCATTTCTCTTGGACCACCGGCGAGTCAGTGACTTCTGTGCCTCAGCTTCCCCAGATAAATGGGGCTCAGTAATATGAATGGATGCTGACGCGGCCTTGCAGAAGGGGACACACACGGGGAGAGGGTGGACCATCTATGGCAGAGCCTGCCACTCACACTGGCCCCCCCCACCACGTCTCACACTAGCTCGCCCTCATCCCCAGCATCCTGAGCCCCCCACAGCTCACATCTCTTATGTGGGAGAACACAGACGCATGCCTGGAGCCAAAACACAGCGGCTCACAGGGAGGCTCCCACTAGAACTTCCTGGAGGGAGCCTTCACAGTGAAGGGAGAATTGAAGAACTTGGGTGTGGGCCCACTGCCTGATGTGCTCTAGGGTCATTTTTTTCTGCTCTTCACAGCTGGAGAAATGAGGCTAAAGGACCATTTTCAACACATCACTAAATCACATTCTCTTTCTCAAAGGATCTACAAGGACCGCCTCTTGCCCCTCAAACAAAAATCCAAATTCCTCGGGCATCCATCATCTAACAGCCATCTTTCCTCGCCAGAACACGTACAATGTGCTTCCACTTTATATGTATCATCTAACTGAATCCATACAGGTAAGAAATACTGTCGCCCCTAGTTTGCAGATGGGGCTCAGAGAGGTTAAGTGGAATGTCCAAAGCTGCAGAGCTACCAGGCACCACCAAGGCTAAACCCACATTTGTCTGAGCTTAAAGACCAGATTCTCTCCCCTGCTGCTGTGCCAGTCTCCCACTACTCTCTGGTGGAGCCTCACGAAAGAGGGACCTCGTTTCTTTTGAGAAATGTCAGTCTTCAACCTAAAATGATAGAATTAGATTGATTTTTGGAGACACCACTAACTCTCCAAATAATACCTGTGGCCTTCTGTTATCCTTAACTGCAGCATCTTTTGATGTCCACAGCCGTTTCATGTATATAAATTTTGTGTCTTCAACAAAGCCAAACACTGCTTTCCAGCAGGGGCCAGGTCTCTGCTTCTTTGTATCCCTCGCAGGACCCGTAATAGGTTAGGGGGACAGCATGCTATGACTGTGCTCCTAGTAATAATGACTCACAATGAGCTGTCACTCCATTGGTATCACTTGTTCCTCAGAACAACGTCACAGATTAGACGTCATGGGATTATCCGCCATTTCGGGGATGAAACAACTGTGGCCAAGGAAGCTCAAACAGCCAAGAATTAGGTGGCAGGGGAGGCGGGTGAACTCAGGGCTTGGGGTCCCTTTCCTGCCACGCTGCTGGCTCTGGTCCACTTCCTGAGCTGTCCATCAGGGTTTCTGCCCAGTGCATTTGATTGTTTCCTGGCTTGCTGCTTTGTATTTCCATCCAGGACTCTCCTCTCTGATCAATCTTCCCTCTGATTAGTGTATAAGCTCTCCACCGTGTACTTTAGTCTCCACTTCATCTATACCCTTCAGAGCACCCACTGCCACATACCCCACAGAAGCCTAATTAAGGAGAAGCCTGCTGAATCAATGAATAGCTTGTACCGTGTACCTGCTGATTTTCAAGAACAATCTAGGGCAGCATTTTCCAAAATGTGCTTTGAGTTCATATATCCCATAAAGAAAGGTTTCCATGGTCCGATACATTTGGAAAATGCCACAATGGAGAACACCGTTTACATGAGCAAAATTAAGTGATGAATGATGCCCTACGGTAAAGAAACAGGTGAAACCTACTTTATTCTGGATCTCCTCAAAATCCTGTGACCAGGCTCTTGTCCCTGCAGCATCCTTTACTTGGGGAACACCAGTCTAAGGAGCTCTGTGTGCTGGTGTAAACGTGCTAACTGAAGGGCAAGGCGCTCCCCACTGTGAAGCTCGGGCGTGAAAGGGAAGATACAACTCAAATGAAAACAATTAGGCTGAGGACAAGCAAGCAAACGTCAGGCCATAGAGAGGGGGTCTGCAGTGATGGAAATACTGTTTTCGGGGTCTCTTCCGTGCTAGCTTGCAGGCAAGGGGTTATACTGTGGTGATTCATGTGAAATGCAGTGGCTTTCTACAGCTACGGCCATAAACAACAGCTCGGATGAAACTCAGGAGAGCCAAGTGGGTGTCCAGTGCTGGACATTGAGGGGGAGAATGCAGGTGTCTTGGGATATCATGAGGGTCTCCTGCTTTCACATCAGGGTATTTCCAGGAAGGAAAGGAGGGCCACAAATGTTCTGCTGCAAAGCAGCGTAAACAGGTCTTCACAACAGAATGTGAGGTGTGTGGCTATAAAGAGCTGGATTGTCCTGTGGGGGGAAAGGAAAAGGGGTCTCACTGCTCTCTTTAAGGGGTCCTGGGCCAGCTCGGCCAGAAGAAGGCAGAGATGCCTTGGAGACTCGGCAGGTAATGCTTCCCCTCTTTGCGACTTTCATTCTGCAAACTCACTGTATTTCTTTTCTAATTTTTTTTTTTTTTTTTAAATTTTTGGCTATGCCACACGGCTTCTGGGATCTTAGCTCCCCGACCAGGGATCACACCCACGCCCTTGGCAGTGAAAATGCGGAGTCCTAACCACTGGATCACCAGGGAATTCCCTCATTGTATTTCTGAAGGGCGTGTGTCTCTAGTCACCTTGGGAAAAATGTTAAAAGAAACCTTACTTTTATTCCAAGGAATACATTCCTTCCCAGCAGAAAGAAGTCACCTGCAGTGTGGCTACATCTCTTGTCACTCCTGCACTCCCCCTGCATAGAGAAGCCAGGAGTTGAAAGCTACACGTGGCCTCAGGCAACTTAAACTTTGAGGCCTGGGTTAGCTGACTCCCCTCCTCCTCCTCAGCTAGGGGCCTCTGGTAGCTGCTGGAAGAAACAAGAAACGGCAAGTGCTTCCTTTCATCACCAAAGAGCTCAAGTCTTTGTAATTATCTCAGTGACATTTAGAGAGAATCTGCTTAAAGCCCTTTATAGCTGTACTTCTCCGAGGCTGCTTTCAGCCTCACCTAGAAACTCCAGGAGTCATATTTCAGCATGCAAATGAGACTCAACTTTCCTGAATTTAACCTTCAAAGTCACAAAGAGCCTGGGGTAGAGGTAACATTCACAGACCCTAAAGCTTTTAATCCACCGCCACTGTCCCCCTTGGCTCTTGCGATGTCCCTGGAACCCAGTTCTTTCTACTAAATATTCTGGAGTTTTTCAACAAATTAGAGCATAAAGCTGGCTCTGAAGAAGCCCGGTTAACGCCTCTGTTTTATTTAACTCCTGTATTTTTGTTTGTTTCAAATTATTCCTATTAGAATATCAGCTCCGTGAAGACAGGAACCTTCTCTGTCAGATCACTGCTGTCTCTCAGGGCCAAGCATTGTATCTGTGGCAGAGACTCAATAGATCTTCGTTGAAAGAACACTAAATGAGTGAATGAATGGATGAATGAATGAAATGATGAAGAAGGAAAAATAATTTAGCTTCTGGGAAAAGTCAGGATTATATCAACATATGGCTTTTATAGGTTAATGTTGCTAAGGGCCTTCCCCTTAAATAGGGAGATAGGGATAGAAAGATAGACAGGGAAAGGGAGAGAGACAGAGAGAGACAGAGACACAGGTACACAAGCTGGAAACATGGGTCTTGCTGGCCTTTAAAGGTGCTCCTGGGGGCTTCCCTGGGGGTCCAGTGGTTAAGACTCCACACTTCCACTGCAGGGGTCACAGGTTTGATCCCTGGTCAGGGAACTAAGATCCACACGCATTGTGGTGCGGCAAAAAAAAACAAAAAAACAAAAAAACCTCTTACCACCAAGGTTTGCATATGTGGGTTTGGTTTCATTTTAGAGCATATTTAGAAATTTGGGCCCACAGTGGCACAGAAGGTTGTAGGTAAAAAGTTAAATCCTATGAGCCACAGTAACATCAAATGTTTATACACTCAAGAAGAAGCATATTTTATTCCCTCTTTAGAAATCAAAGTCTACCCTTACAGATCCAGGGACTAGAGAAGTGTGCTCTCAGCCGTCTCTCAAGAATCCATGCTCTGAGTTACTATTAAATTTCCCCCTTTTTCCCCTTTAAAGTAGAAGTAGCAATGGCTCTTATTGGGACCTTATAATATTTTTATACGAGGCACCTAAATCTTCCACACAGATACTCATCATAGCTATAAAAGTTTTCATTAGTATTTGTAAGTTGATGCTAATTTTCCTTTTCATATTTTCACAAAGAAAACAAAGGAGGTTTTATTCATATTTATAGTCCTTGTTCTCCTAATCTGTGATGAACTGAAAAAAGGTAAGATTCTAACCATGTCTAATCCACAAAACTCCTTTCCCCGTGATTTATGGGGGCTCACACTTCCAGGCGGGGAGCTGCCCTGTCTGCTTATTGCCTCGGCTGACCCTTAGGGAGACCCGATCCTCAGGTTATTTCCAGTCAGTGATGTTTACAGCATACTTGGAAAGTTCTGGAAGTCAAGATAGAGAATTTTGGACCATAAGAGATGAAGTTTCTAGACTTCAAAGGAAGCTCTGTGATTAGGAGCACTGTGAGGAGGGGCTGAGGGAAATGAGCCTAAACCAACCCTGGCAGGCTGCCAGGAGGTGGTGGCCTAGAAAGGTCACGGCGGCTCGCAGGCCAGCGTCATAGCACTGAGGCTGGAGGAGCAGGAGGTGTGAGAACCACACTCGGAGGAAGACTGACTTCGCTCACCTGGTGGGGGAGAAGCAGGCAGGGGAGGCGCTCAGAGGCCAGCGTGTCCTTACCTCCGGGCTGGAGTAGTGGGGAGGCTTGCTGCCCTCACTCTCGCTGGAGCTGCTCTCGCTCTCTGAGTCAGATCCCGAGCTGCTCTCCGAGTCGCTGGAGGAGCTGCTCCCGCTGCTGCTGCTACCGCTGCTGCTGCCCTTGCTGGAGGGCACGGAGGGCCTGCAGTTGGCCTGCGGGAGCCCGGCACTGCCAGCCCACGGGGCCCCGGGAAGGAGAGGGAAGGAAAGCCGAGTGAGCAAACACGCATACACCACCGAGCGAGCTGTTGTTCCACCAGCCTGCGCATCTGTCAGCGTCACCTGAAGCTCCAGAGCCACCGTCAAGGTCAAAGCAGCCTCACAGTTAAAACAATGGATGCACAGAAATTAAACTGGGAGTGAAAGTCGGTGCCACTTGGTAATCAGGCACTCGTCAGTGTGACTAGTTTGTGTGATCATTTTAGAGGGGAAGGTGGTGTAATTGCAGAAGGACTGTTTCTCTTTTGCTCCTATTTCTGGGAATGGCTTTTCAAATGCATTTCCGATTCCAATCACTGACAAAAAGGCAAGGAAATCTAAAATGCTTGAAATATTTTGTAAAGAACGAAAATGTCTGTTTGCTTTATTTTAGGAAGTGGGCTGTGAGGAAGGGCACAGTGTCCTGCTCTGTGCTCTCACGGCCTGCTGGAAGGTTCTGGAGACGGCGGGACCGACAAAGTTGTCTTGCTTCCCACCTCTTCCTGCCCACAGAGTCGAGTCCTGTAGTCTTTACAGGAGCCGGCCTGCTGTATAAACAGTAATTTTCCTTTGAGCCCTTTATTAAAGAACTAAAGATCCCTCACTCACACATTTTTAAATATTCTAGACTTTAAAATTCAACCCCAGTACAGTGGCTAATAGCAATACTATTTTGAATTATACTCGATGTCCATATCCCTGCTGAATTTGCCAGAAAGTTACATACTCAAATTATAGACTCAAAGAGAACAGGAAACATGGACACTTCTCATGGTAATTAATTAACCACAAAAATGCAAATCACACACATCCACCCAAACAGTGAGCCAAAAAGAAAGTTTCAATACTCACATAATAGTCAACATCTTCAAAGCCCTTTATTAATTGCATTGAAACACACCTGACTGTTTTTTCGAGGTCAAACTCTAAACCCAGAAAATGCAGTGACCACTTTTTAAATGTTGAGTCAGCAAATACCTGCTTGCCCCTTCCAGCTGGGACCACTGCTTCAACAGGATGAATGCGAGTGAAGGCCCAGGGCTGAGGGAGCTTGTCAGAGTTTATGGTCTCAAGTGCAAAGCAGCCAGGACAAGGTGAAGGACCCTTTTCACCCGCCCCTTAAATCTTTGACAAATGCTTTGCTCAAGGACAGAGTCTCATAAATCCTCAGTGTTGGGACAGGGAGGGGGGGGCGGTGTTTAAAACTCACTGGAACCTTGCTTCTCCCAGAGGAATGATAAGACAAGAAACTATCTTACAGGATGTACCTGAAAGTCAAAGCACTGTTTTGAACTGCAGGCTTAGGGAAAAATGGAGTTTGAACATAACCTTCCCTAGTGGTTTTTATTTCTTCTGCCAATGTCATGGTCCATACCTACTGTCTGACAAAATTCTTCAACGTCAGACAACATCTGCACCTTTACGCCTTGCCTGAGCTGCAACAATTCCTATTCCAGCCTGCTGTTTGTTCTGGTGTTGAGTGAGGGATCCTGGATCTTTTTACAGAGGCTGGGAAGGGACGGTTAGTGATCAAAGTGTCGTAATATTTCTTTCTTCCCTTATGAACTAAAATCCATCTTTCCTGGCGGCTGAGTCGAAATGGCTACTATCAATGGAGTCATTAAAAAAAAAAAAAAGGCTATTAGATTGTGACTGAACACAAATGGCTGGGATCCATGTTAACCGTGTGCCAGTAAGTCCCCCAAACACTGGGGAAAAACTCCAAAAACAAACAGGCAAAAACCCACCCCAACCCAAACAAACCAACCAAAACGTAAAAACTCCCCAGAGCCAAACAACACATGGTGGAGGAAAGAGATCTGTCTCCCTGCCACACTCTGGAATGACATTTGCTGAAGACTAGGAAATTAAGAGAAATAAAGAGCATTTTGATTGGTTTTATATGATGGTCAAAGGCTTCGAGCACCAAGCGGTACATTCTCCCGCTTTCATTCTGACAACAAAGGACACTGAGGCCGCTGCTGTGTGCACCTGGTTGCTGTGTTTGCGGCAGAGGCAGCAATGTGTGTGCGGTTCCCTGGGGCTTGCACCGCAAAGTGACTGTCTTTTGAAAAGCTGTACTTTAATTTCTGGGAAGATATCCATTAAACGGTTCCTGTGCCGCCTTCCTTTTCTGACTGCTGTCCTATCGTAATGAGACCCACTAGCCCAGCGAGACAAGAGTCTCTGATCTGAATTAGATTGGCAGAAAAGCCTTAGAGTTTTATGTTTTCCTTCCTTAAATTAGGAAATTGACTTAAAACGACAGTTTTACTGGCGTAATTATTATTTGTTTTTGAAACCGTCGGGAGAGCCAAGAATTTCAGGTTTTCTTCCTGCTTTGCTTTGAAGCGCTGTGAGGCCCCAGTCCTCTGGAGTCAGGGCCGAATACATTCATGTTTCAATGGTCCCGGTGGAGACAGTGTCGCTGGAAGCAATCCACGTCAAGGATGGGGGCAGGCTTGTGTGCAAGGGCTCTGGTGGCTCCAGTCGTGGGATCGAGGTAACTAGCCCTACCTCCAGAAAGCCTGCTCCATTAACTAGACTTTTTGTGGGTCTCTGGGGGACAGCTGGTCATTCAGGACTCAGCACAATGACTGCTCTTGCCATGAACGCGTGCAGTTGCTTTGCCTCTGCTGGGGGAGCTGTAGCAGCCAGGGTGGCAGAACAAAGAAGCCGGGGATGGTCATTACTGCAGATAAGAACTAAGAGAAGGATGGGCTCAGTTAAGCCAGGGAGGCTCTTTGGAGTCATGGAACCAAGAAGATGGAAAAAGACACATCAGACAGACCCTCCTGAAAGAAGACTTTAAGCTTTATATATTTAAAATTGCAAACTGCAAAGTTTGGTGTGCTTACTAGCTGTCATGTTTCCATACCAAAGACGCTAACAATTCTTTCAACTTAATTAAAAAAGTAACTTTTTTTCTGAAATGATAACATGGATTGATTGACATGATGACACAGCATTGGCCAATTTTTAGGAGAGTTCTTGGACCCTCTGCTATTTCAGGAACATGGTGCCATTGAAAACATGTGGGCATGAAAACATTATTGAGGTCATGGAATAAAAGCCTTTGTGTCACCAAACTTAGCACAGTGCCTGGGGCATAATAGGTATTCACCTGTGATTACTAAATGAAAGAATCAATAGAAAAAAGTCTATCACTAGGTTAATGAGTTAAAGGAAAAAGGATTTAACCTTTCAAAAAGGTTACAATCTCTCTTTTCTAATAAAAAAAAAACACTTAAGGGGGTTTCAGCCCCTCTTGTGCTTTTCCAATGTTAACACCTCTTCCTTGCACAGAATGTCTTTAAATGTACCCTAAATTTCATCTGCTATATAATATAAGCCCAGTTCTCCCCTGGATGGTTTATTTACTTTTGGTATTTTGAGTTCATGAAAGGTTTTGCTGGTTTTGTGAGTGGCCAAGACCAAATACACGTTTGGGAGAGTCCCAGCTTTATTCTAAATGATCTGCTTGCTGTGTCCCCTCCTTTGGCTGCAGTGACACATTCTTTTCCGAATCTGGCCTGGGCTGAATCTGAATACAGACAGTAAAAGAAGAGATCTGGAACCTACATGCCTGGATCTTACAGCCATGGGTGCTCCTGCCAAGTATATTGTGGGGTCTGGGTAAATATCCAAAGTTGTTCACGAGCTTTGAACTAACAAGGAACTTGGTGGCAGGCTCTGTGCCCGGTGGGCACCGTGTGGATGGTCGTGATGCCCAACAGCCTGTGGGCACGCCACTGGGATGGACGAAAGGTTAATAATTTAGAAGAGGTCCCAGCTCCTTCCCATTCAACACTCCGGATGAACTCAACACATGCTTGATTTCTAAACTGTAATCGGTGCCCTGGCAATGGTGTTCCTTTATTGTTGGCATCTCTATTGATATTAACTGATCTAAAATTATAATCACATAATGAGACATGAAAATGGAAAGCTGGCACAAGGAGGTTCGCTGATAGGACTGTTGGTCTTGTACTAAAAGTTTTTGTTAGCTCTGTGATACCTCCAGGAACAAGTCTTCTATTAAACATAGTTTTTGAAGCTCTTCATGGTCTGGCCTCAATCAAATCTTCAGCCACACCTCATAGGGTGCACCCCCAAACCTTGTCTATAATAAATTTCTCACTGTTTTGACAATCTGCGTGCCTTTGCGTGCGCTATTTTCTATGCTACGAAGCCCTCTCTCCCTTTCTTCTTCTGCGTACCTCCAACTCACTCTTCAGGACTTGGTTGCAATATTACCCTATTCTGTAAAGTTTTTCCCAATTCCCTCAGGCATAGTTAATATTTCCTCCCCTGAGCCCCTTAGCACATCACCTATTTTTCTTTTGTAGCCCTTACCATACTAAGGATAGGAATTATCTACTTTATCCTTGAATCCCCAGTGCTAGCAGGGGGTGCGGCATGAATAGGTTCTCAACAACTATCAACTGAATGAATGAAAGAAAAATGATTCTTGACATAGTAAGTCAATACATTTTATTATACTATGAAATAGCCTATGAGATGTTCATATATTCACATATGTAGTTTTTCTGTTGCCTTGGGGCTGCCAAAGATTTCATAAAACAGATGACTTAGAGAGCTACCATCTACATCACTGGTTGAAAATCCAAAACCTATAGGGGTCAGGCAAGTAGCATAAATGAATGAAGTGCCCAGTTAGAAGAGAAACAAATGCCTAACACACGATGATCAAGACAGTGGACCCTTGGCTCCCCAGTGGGAAAGTGTCAAGCTGGATAGTCCTGACTGGTCTACTGCTTCCCCAGGCCAGCAGATCTCTGCCACATGGAAATGAGAGCCAGTGTTACCAAATCCTTCAATTTTTTTTTCAGAGGAAGCCCCAAATCCTGATGTTTATATCAAATCTCCTGATTTTAAAACGCTAGTAACTAATTTGAGAATTTTTAACAATGAAAAGTTTCATTTTATTTTTTGCAATGAGACACGTCTGTAGGTCAGACGAGGCCTGTGGGGTACCAGTTTGAGAGTTTGAGACTCGCTAATCTATGTCTTACTCTTACACCTTCTGAAAGCCTAAGATGGTTCCATTTAGAAGAGACACAAAGAGACCACAACCAGGAGTTTCGCCTCTCTCAGGGATTCAGGTTAGCAGGGACAAACAAGAGGTTAGCCAAATACACTTATTCTCTCAGCCCACTTATTTAAACATCTAAAATTTAAAAAAAAACTACAATTCAACAAGAAAAATCTCAAATAAACAACCTAACCTTACACTTAAAGCAACTAGAGAAAGAAGAACAAACAAAACCCAAAGTTAGTAGAAGGAAAGGAATCATAAAGATCAGAGCAGAAATAACTGAAATAGAGACAAAGAAAACAATAGCAAAGATCAATGAAACTAAAAGCTGGTTCTTTGAGAAGATAAACAAAATTGATAAGCCTTTAGTCAGACTCATTAAGAAAAAAAGGAAGAGGACTCAAATCAATAAAATTAGAAATTAAAAAGGAGAAGTTACAACGGACACCTCAGAAATACAAAGGATCATCGGAGACTACTACAAGCAACTATATATGCCAATAAAATGGACAACCTAGAAGGAATGGACAAATTCTTAGAAAGGTATAACCTTCCAAGACTGAACCAGGAAGAAAGAGAAAATATGAACAAACCAATCACAAGTACTGAAATTGAACTGTGATTAAAACTCTTCCAACTAACAAAAGCCTAGGACCAAATGGCTTCACAGGCAAATTCTATTAAACATTTAGAGAAGAGTTAACACCTACCCTTCGGAAACTCTTCCAAAAAAATTGCAGAGGAAGGAACACTCCCAAGCTCATTCTACAAGGCCACTATCGCCCTGATACCAAAACCAGACAAAGATATAACAAAAAAAGAAAATTACAGGCCAATATCACTGATGAACATAGATGCAAAAATCCTCAACAAAATACTAGCAAACTGAATCCAACAACACATTAAAAAGAATCATACAACATGATCAAGGGGGATTTATCCCAGGGATGCAAGGATTCTTCAATATACGCAAGTCAACCGATGTGATACACCACGTCAACAAATTGAAGAATAAAAACCATATGATCATCTCAATAGATGCAGAAAACACTTCTGACAAAATTCAACACTGATTTATGATAAAAACTCTCCAGAGAGTGGGCATAGAGGGAACCTACCTAAACACAATAAAGCCCATATACTATAAACCCACAGCAAACATCATTCTCAGTGGTGAAAAACTGAAAGCTTCTCCTCTAAGATCAGGAATAAGACAAGGATGTCCACTCTCACCACTATTATTCAACATAGTTTTGGAATTCCCGACCTTGGCAATCAGAAGAGAAAAAGAAATAAAAGGAACCCAAATTGGAAAAGAAGAAGTAAAGCTGTCACTGTTTGCACATGACATGACACTATACATAGAAAATCCTAAAGATGCTACCAGAAAACTGCTAGAGCTCATCAATGAACTTGGTAAAGGTGCAGGATATAAAATTAATACACAGAAATCTCTTGCATTCCTATATACTAACAGTGAAATATCAGAAAGAGAAATTAAGGAAACAATCCATTTACCATTGCATCAAAAAGAATAAAATACCCAGAAATAAACCTACCTAAGGAGGCAAAAGACCTGTACTCATAAAACTGTAAGATAATGATGAAAGAAATCAAAAATGTCACAAACAGATGGAGAGATATACCATGTTCTTGGATTGGAAAAATCAATATTGTAAAAATGACTATACTACCCAAAGCAATCTACAGAGTCAATGCAATCCCTATCAAATTACCAATGGCATTTTTCACAGAATTAGAACAAAAAATTTTACAATTTGTGTGGAAACACAAAAGACCATGAATAGCCACAGTAATCTTGAGAAAGAAAAACGGAGCTGATTTTAGACTATACTACAAAGCTACAGTAATCAAAACAGTATGGTATGGGCACAAAAACAGAAATATAGAACGGAACAGGATAGAAAGCCCAGAGATAAACCCACACTCCTATGGTCACCTAATCTACAACAAAGGAGGCAAGGATATACAATGGAGAAAAGACAGTCTCTTCAATAAGCAGTGCTGGGAAAACTGGAGAGCTACATGTAAACAAATGAAATTAGAACACTCCCGAACACCAAACACAAAAATAAACTCAAAATGGATTAAAGCCCTAAATTTAAGGCCAGATACTATAAAACTATTAGAGGGAAACATAGGCAGAACACTCTTTGACATAAATCACAGCAACATCTTTTTGATCCACCTCCTAGAGTCATGAGAATAAAAACAAAAATAAACAAATGGGACCTAATTAAACTTAAAAGCTTTTGCACAGCAAAGGAAACTATAAACAAAACGAAAAGACAATCCTCAGAATGGGAGAAAATATTTGCAAATGAAGCAACTGACAAGGGATTAATCTACAAAATATACAAACAGCTCATGCAGCTCAACATCAACCAACCAAACAACCCATTCAAAAAATGGGTGGAAGATCTAAATAGACATTTCTCCAAAGAAGACATACAGATGGCCAAAAAGCACATGAAAAGATGCTCAACATCACTAATTACTAGAGAAATATAAATGAAAGCTACAATGAGGTTTCACCTCACACCGGTCAGAATGGCCATCATCAAAAAATCTACAAACAATAAATTCTGGAGAGGGTGTGGAGAAAAAGGAACCCTCCTACACTGTTGGTGGGACTGTAAATGGGTATAGCCACTGTGGAGAACAGTATGAAGGTTCCTTAAAAAACTAAAAATAGAGCTACCATATGATCCAGCAATCCCACTCCTGGGCATATATCTGGAGAAAACCATAATTCGAAAAGACACATGCACCTCAATGTTCATTGCAGCACTATTTACAATAGTCAGGACATGGAGGCAAGCTAAATGTCCATCAACAGAGGAATGGATAAAGAAGATGAGGTACATATATATAATAGAATATATAGAATATTACTCAGCCATAAAAAAATAACGAAATAATGCCATTTGCAGCAACATGGATGGACCTAGAGATTTTCATACTGAGTGAAGTAAGTCAGACAGAGAAAGACAAATATCATATGATATTGCTTATATATGGAATCTAAAAAAAATGATACAATGAACTTATTTACAAAACAGAAACAGAGTTACAGAGGTAGAAAACAAACTTATGGTTACCAGGGGATAAGGGGGAGGAGGGATAAATTGGGAGACTGGGATTGACACATACACACTACTATATATAAAATAGATAACTAATAAGGACCTATTGTATAGCACAGGAAACTCTACCCAATACTCTGTAATGAGCTATATGGGAAAAGAATCTAAAAAAGAGGGGATATATGTATATGTATAACTGAATCGAGTTACTGTACACCGGAAACTAACAAAACATTGTAAAGGAACTATACTCCACTAAAAATTTTTTAAAAATTTATCAAGTGGAAAGGAACCCTCTCTCAGTACTTCCAACCTCCAGCTCTGATTAACTGTATCAAAAGCTGATGAATGAAACAACCAAGCAGGTCTCTTCTATAGTCACTGCCCATTTCATCACCCAGTCAAATTAGGCATTACTTAATTTAGTTAAAAACCATTACTGTGGAAATTAAGCTCTGATTTTAAAAGTCTGTGTACCAAAGCTAGAAAGAACATGTATATAGATAGCCTTGTGAGAAAAATGACTCAAATAAGTGCGGTTCTAAAAATGTTAAGGATAAAAAGGTGGGTGGTTCTTTAAATTTATGTTCAGAGTAAATGGCATGGAGGTAAGGGATGATACTGGTGTGACCTTTGCTGAGAATTCACTTGGTGCCAGGTACCGCAGAGCCATAGCTTGTGTGTGTGTGTGTGTGTGACAGAGAGAGAGAGAGAGGGGAGGGACTTGATAGACACTCAGCCAGGCAGAGAGCTTGGGACAGAGGAGTCAGCTTCTCCCAGGAGAAAAGTGTAACTGTCAGAAACCATACAGAATCATAAAAAGTAGATGAAATCAGCTATGAGAAACTGTAATGCAAGTTACACCACTTGTTGACAATGCAAAAACTGCACATTTTTCATTAATCTACAAAATCAAACAAAGAAAAGTTCTACAAATAAATCAGAATGGAGCACTCAGACCCCAGGGGAGGACAACAGTCATATCCCAACACAAAATAGCAACTCAGGACAATGGACAATACCTCCCTCAAGACCAGAGACCCTCAGGATTTTTGTAGTTGTTACTTTATGCCTTGGTCTCCTTCTTATAGGGTAGGTATTATTCTGTCTCCTTCTAGGTAGGGACAATAAGGATCCTAATAAGGGACAGAGCTGAGATTCTACTTCTAGAAATTTACCCTATGAAAATAATCAGGTATGTTTGAAAACATTTATCTACAAGGATATAGGCTCTTATGTTATTTGCAATAGGAAAGGATTTGTAAACAACCAAAATGCCCAACACTAGGGGATTATACACCCTTATGAGAATACTTTTCAGTACTATGTAGTCATTATAAACATATTAGCCCAGAATATTTACTGTTGTGAAAAATTCTCACTCTGTATTTGAGAAGCAATGGGCTTTCCAGTATGCCAGTCATCCGAGGGCAGAGAAATGGATCAGGACTACCTAAGTGTTAAACCCTGCTTTTTCCCTGGCACAGAGGATGGGGTTTCGCTGACTCAGGGTTTTGCTTAAGAATCAGAGGGTCCCACTGTCTGTAAACAGGCTCTGACATGGGATTATTAAGAACACAGACTGTGTAAGTCTTCTGGAGTGGATATGTGAGGTCCAAGCATAAAAGGATTGAGGTGTTAAGTACTCTGTTACAACCTCCAAGGGCACCTGGGGTACACCCGTTCCAGCTCTGTCTCAGCTGTGTTTCTGAATTCTTTGCCAAATTAGTGGAGGACCTAATCTAACCTCACAGGATATCTGTACATGGTCTTTCCCTGACAGTCTGCTGGCTACAAAGTAGCATGATTGTAATTACATAAAAAATTTATTCAGAGAAAAAAACACTGTAAGGATATATACTCAAATGTTAACTGCGGATATTTTCCGATGGTGGACTTACAAGGATAAATATTTTTTGAACTTTCCTATTTTTTCCAGTTCTTCATTTTTTCACCGACAGAACATATGTTACCTTTTAAATGTCTATTTCATTGTGGAAGATGATTCTACTACTATATTATTGAATTTAGCTCGCTACTATTTTAGTTAGCATTTTGGGAAGATCTATGTTTATAGGTGAACTTGACATATATTTACATTGATCTATTTTATATTTGGGGGCAATTTTTGGCAGGCTTTGCATCATGGTGGTTTTAGCTTAAAAGAATATATTGGATAGTGTTTTACCTTTCATAGTGTTCTATCTATAAGAAAAGCTTATATAGTATGAGAATTATCTGTTCCTTGAAAGTTTAGAACTTATCACCAGTAATAACACCTAGTCATAAAGTCTTTTAGAATGGCAGTTCTTCGGTTTATTTTACAATTTACTTCTTGGTTTGTCCATTTCTTCTCTTGTCAATTTTGTTAATTTTTAAAAAAAATATTCTATTTAATTTATATGTTCAAGTTTATTTTACAAAATTTATATAATAATAGTCTCTTAAAATAAAAAATTGTATTTACTCTAAATTTTGTTCTTTCTTCCCTTTTTCTTTATTATATTTGCCAAGGGTTTGTCTATTTTATTTTATTTTCCAAGAAACAGCTCTTGATCTATATAATAATTGGACTATTTTCTGGCCTTGCTTCCTTCTACATTTTTCAGGATTATAATACTTTTATAAACTTCTTGAACTTCTTGAGTTGTTCATCTTGGCTATTTAAAAAAAATATTTATCTATTTATTTGGCTGCGCTGGGTATTAGTTGCGGCACATGGGATCTTTTAGTTGCGGCATATGAACTCTTAGTGTGGCATGTGGGATCTAGTTCCCTGACCAGGGATCAAACGTGGGCCCCCTGCATTGGGAGCATGGAGTCTTAGCCACTGGACCACCAGGGAAGTCCCCATCTTGGCTATTTTCATTCTTTCTTAATATCGGAAGCTCTGGGAACTATCATTTTGCCTTTGAACATTCCTATGGTTGCAGGTGATCATCCTCATTATGCTGTGTTTTTCATTTCTTTACTTTCTAAATAGATTGTTGTAGTAGTTTAAAATTTTCCTTTAATCAAATAGTTATTTAGAAGATTGCTCTTCAGTACAAGATGACAATTAAGAAGGATAAACATGATGTTTAGGTCCAAAAATAAGCATGGGGGATACAGTTTAGCCTATGTAAACACTTCAGGCAGGATGGTGGCTTCAGCCTGAAGGGGGAATCCAAGGGCTCGGGTAAGACAACCTGTTAAAGGTGAGAAGAAAGGGGCAGGGAACTAGGATGGGAGTAGGGAATGGCTTGGGGAAGGGATTAAGGTCATAAAGAAGACTTACTCAGCATGGCACATATCCTAAGGTCTCTGAAAATTTCTGCCGGTCTTAGGGGAGGATAAAAGTCAACAGAACTTGCCACATTTAGCAGGAGAGAAATTCAGTCATATAGGAGGTCTATAAACTTGGACATAAATCATGCCTCATATTTCAAAGCTGATCCTGTGGTAGCATACGGAATATTTTGTGTTACAAGCCAAAGAAACCAGAAATCCTCCTGATCAGTTAATGGGGCCATTTACATAGTTCTATCAAGGAATGAAGAACTAATGCCCAAATTCCAATTTTATGAAAGGCTTTGGAACATAAGGCTTGATCATCAATTTCAAACACCAGAGAGCACAGATGTCACCCCATGGGGCCCTTGTCATGTTCCACATTTCTGACCTTTATGACATCAAATGTTACAAATGACAGTAAGCCATTAATTCTTTTTTTTTTTTTAATTTTATTTATTTTTGGCTGCATTGGGTCTTCGTTGCTGCATGCAGGCCTTCTGTAGTTGCGGCGAGTGGGGGCTCCTCTTCGTTGCGATGCACGGGCTTCTCATTGCGGTGGCTTCTCGTTACGGAGCACAAGCTCTAGGCGCATGGGCTTCAGTAGTTGCGGTGCACTCAGTAGTTGTGGCTCGCAGGCTCTAGAGCTCAGGCTCAGTAGTTGTGGCGCACGGGCTTAATTACTCCACTGCATGTGGGATCTTCCCGGACCAGGGATTGAATCTGTGTCCCCTGCACCGGCAGACAGATTCTTAATCACTGCACCACCAGGGAAGTCCCGCCATTAATTCTTAACCAGCTGTCTGGTGCTCTGCTTCCTTAGCTTAGATGGGTGCCATGGTTTGGGAACTCTGTTTGAACAGCACCAAAACATTCTTTTAGGATTCCTGAGGTTACAGCATTACTGCCTAACTAATAATACTTGCTAAGGAATGTCAGTTCTTCTGCTCTGGGGTCAGCCCTGCTATTGGATTTACCTGATTTTCTTTTCAGGGATGGGTGAAGAATTTTCTCTTGCAGATGAACCAAGAGAAAAAAAAGTTATTGCTTGGAGTTCTGGGTCATATTTGGAATAAAGTTTTACTTTCAGTTGACTAAAGACCCACATGTGACTCAACCAAAGAGGAAGACATTTCACAAATAAAGGAAAAATACAATAATGTACAAATATTCATTGGTTTCCAAATAGTCCTGGACCTGTTGATATTTTTTTGTTTCTAAAATAATATTTAATTAACTTATTTTAAAGTAAAGGCCTGTCAGAGAACATTCTCCATCCAACTATCTTCTCTGGACTGAAGGCTCTGAATGATCAAACCCGGGCCCCCTGCACCGGGAGCACGGAGCCTTACCCACTGGACCACCAGGGAAGTCCCATCTATGTTTAATCTTCTGAGGAACTGTCAGACGGCTTTCCAAAGCAGTTGTTCCATTCTGCATTCCCACCAGGCGTGTATGAGGGTTCTAATTTCTCTACATGCCTGCCAACACCTGTTACTGTCTATCTTTATGATTCTAGCCATAGTGGTAGGTGTGGAGTAGGAGCTCATTGTGACTTTGATGTGCATTTGTCTCAAGATATTGAACATCTTTTCATGTACTTATTGGCCATGTGTGTGTCTTCTTTGGACGATGTCTATTTAAGTCCTTTTCCCTTCAAAAATTTTTCATTAATGAATTATAATAGTTCTTTATATAATCTAAATAAAAGTCCCTTGTCAGATATACAATTTGAAAATATTTTCTCCTGTGTGTGGGCTGTCTTTTCCCTTTCTTGATGATATTGTTTGCAGCAAAAACACTTTAATTTGGATGTAGTCCAATTAATCTGATTTCTTGTCCTTACTTTACTTTTAATAGTAATAAGTGCTTGAATTTATATGGTTCGTTAACATTTTTCAAAGCATTTTCTTTTCAAGTCCCTCCTCTGAGCCTCACGATAAACCTATAAAGTAGCAAAGTCATTATGTCTACTTTACAGAAGGCAAAACAGAGAGATTAAGTGACCTATTCAAGGCTGCACACCTAGTTAGTGGAGGAGAGAGGCTGCAACCCAGATCTTAGGCTCCTAACGCTAACCTGTACTCTCTGAAGAGCCAGACTTTCCCAGCAAGTGAGATAAATTATCAGCCTTTCTGGCCTCGGCCACATTTAGAGAATTTTTACCACGTGAGGCAGAATGTTGGGTAGGCTTTAAAATCAGATGGACAGACCCAGATGGACATTTGACCTCCTCTGCTTGCTGGCTGTGTGACCTGGGGGAAGTTACTTAACCTCTCTGAGACTCAGCTGCCTCACTGGATTAACGAGGTCATAACAGTGCTGACCTCACAGGGCTGCTAGGTGGACCAAATGAGAACATGCTTGTAATGTTCTTAGCACAGTGCCGGGCATATCGCAAGTGCTCAATACATAAGGTTAATACCGGTCTTTAATTTTTAAGAACTCTAATACTTCTTCCAACATGGCGGTCCAAACAAACAGGAATTCCTCCAGTTTACTGGCGTTCTTAACTTACTTCACCCATCCGGTCATTCCATGGGATTATAAAATGTCTGATCAGGAAAAAACCTGGGAGATTAGCTACTCTGTCTCCCCAGAAAAGGAATGTCCAAAATGACTCAGCCAATGAGCTTTCCAACACTACTTCTTAGAAGTCTCCTATTTCCATAAACCTGGCTGTTTTAGTGCAGAGCTCCAGACGGCTATGGCCTTGAATGAGGTCAAAGGCAGCTCCCAAGGGAGGCTGGCGGGGCTCAGAGAGACTGGTGGCACCCGGAATTGTGTCTGGCTCTTGAAAACACTCCTCCTAACCTCACCTCCATCGGAATAAACCAATTCCATTCTGCTCCTGTGTTTAAAGCAAGTAAAGTGAGCTTCTGAATGTCGGCACAACGTGGTGTTTAACTGGCATCTCACCAAGGGATACAGGACTTCAGGATGATGAGTACAAGTTTACGGAAACCAAATGACAGCATCTGAGACACAGATCTGCGGCCGTACCCGCTCAAGCTGCGATCCTGCGAGCTGCCGTAACCAGGCTGGGTTCGCTCCTCAGATAAGGACTCTCAGGGCAAATGTGTGAAGTATCATTCAGGTGTTTCTGCGGGAAGCACTGTGCAGAAGGGCCTTCTGAAAGGCTATGTGATAGAGCATAGCTGACAGACTGTGTGCAGTGACCGGGAACAGGGCTGACAACTAAAATAAGTGAAAACATAGTAAGGAAGGACACGCAGGCCTCACAGGAGAAGCCCCAGGGAGGGGCGTTTCCAGGATTGGCTAATTCACAGGCTCCGAGGCCGCATCAAGGACCCAGGTTCTTTCCATCTTCCCTCACTGCCATCCTTGGCTTGCCTGTAGGCTGACGCGCCTCACGGTCCTCAGAGAGCTGCCACGGTCATCACTCATAGCTGACCATGTCCAGAGAAAGCAATGGTCCTGTCTTATTTCCCTCATTACACAGACTACCCCTCATGTCTCGCTGGGCTTGCACTGTGTCACAGGACCACGACTAAACCAGTTCCATAGCAAGGGTAATAAGACCACGAAGATTGGCTTGGACCAATCAACAGCCCTTTCTTAGGACTGAAGCCTAACCAACCTCCCCTGAAGAACCTGAAGCTCAGGGTAGGGTGAACCGAATAGGGGATCCTCTCTGTAAGGAAGTGAAGGGTGCCTCTTGGACAGGCCATCATACAGCCTGCTCCATCGAGGAGATCCTGGACACATGCCACAAACCCAACTTCCCAGCTACCTGCTATACGACCATCAAGGTGAGCTTGATGGGTCATCCCAGCTGAGGTTCAAGGAGAGTGAGGCAGCCTGGAAACCTTCACACCTGGGTTGTAGTCATTCCCTGAAGGTCTCCACCTCCTCATCTATTAAGACATGGGCTTGGACCAGACGACTGCTGAGGTCCCTCTCACTACTAATATTCTTTGTAATTAAAAACCCAGTGACCCTCCTTTTAGTTACTTATCCCTAGAAATGCCTAATACCAAAATTTCTAACTAGAAGGTATGTTCATTTCTATGCAATTCATTTCCTTTCCCCCATTCAGGGTGAGGAGCCGTGGGGAAGCCAAGAGAAAACCAGAGAACATTGGAGCCAAAAGTCACGATGACTTGTTACTGCTAGTTAGTCCCGATTGGACTGTCACATGCTGTCCTGTGTTTTCTTCCTGGCTGTGCACGGAGGTTACTGTGTAACAGCGGAGCATATGACAAATGCTTAGCTCTGCTCCCTCTACAAGCCCAGGTAATCGCAGACATTCTTTTGACAACCACGCACTGAGCCTCTGATTCGTCGGGCGCTGTGCTGGGAGCTGAGATTTCTTATCTTGCCAGGTGTTGACTTCATGGATGAGCTGGAGGCACTATCTGCCTGAAGCCAGTCACATCCAGAGCATCTTCCCGTAGTTTTAGGTCAGTGGGGGTTTCTCTGCCATTTAGAATTTGCCCGGCTCCTTCCTTGCACTGTAGCTTTGCACTTCACCTGCCCGGCACTCTTCCGAGCGTCCTGGGGGCAAGAAGCGCCGTGCCAATCCACGCCCTCAAATTTGGAGGGCCTAGAACAAAGTTCCAAAGAAGACAGTGTACGTTAAGAGCTAAATTCTGCGATAAAATTCTTAGTCCTAAGAATTTAGAGACCAGGAGAATAAGGAGGGCTAGCGTTTTCAGGTAGGAGTCCACAGAGGAAGTGAGAGCTAAGCTGGGCCCTGACCACAGGTAGGATTTCTCTGGGAGATGAGAGGCGAAGCAAGCCTCAGGGCAAGGGGGTGGAATAACGGCGCGAAGCCAAGGCCGACCAGGAGATGGAGACCCACCAGGGCGGGTGTGTACAGTGAAGCAAAACAGGCTCAGACCAGGGGGTGGAATCATTTATCCTTCTTTCTAGTTTACAGAGTCCAGTACCAAGTAGCCCTTTAATTAATTTATTTATTTAGGTCCCAGGAGCCCGCGCCTGTGATCCAGCCTCTTCCTCGATAGTCTGGACAGCGAACCAGGTCCCGGGAACCCTGGAGCCTGAGGCCTGCGGGCTCGCGCATGCGCAGTTCACGCCCACGCACCTGCCCTCAAGTATCCGAGTTCTCCAGGACCACGTGGACACGATGGCCCCTCCCACGAAGCTGGGTTCCGCGGATCTCCGCAGTCTAGCCCTTCTATTTAGGCACACGGGTGATGATGAAAAGAGCTGGAAAAATAGACTGGGATTGACTGATTTCCTGGACCAAGTGAAGTGAAGATCTATAAGCCAACATCCTATGTAATTTAAAAGAGTAAAGACTATTCTGAGTGGGACACTCTTGAGAAAAACACTGGACCAGGAGTCTCGGTGCGGGCGCAGCTAGAGAGGGGGGCAAATGAGTCAGGGAGGGGGGGTCCCCTCCAACCAGTGTGACCCCTGCGAACACACCCTTCAGAGGCTGCGCCCCCAAGAGAACACTTGGTGAGACCTCATGGTTGAAAGCAACCCCCATGCAGACGCCGGGAATAGCTGAACCTGTGAGAGGGAAATGACCATGAGGACATTCTAGTCAAGGAAAGACACGTTCAGGCCAGGCCTTTGTTTCTTTACGGTTTGCTGCACATGGAAAGGTGCTTTATGGGCAGGCTGAGCAAAGAGGGAGACCAGAAGAGCGGGGGGAGGTAAGAAAAGGGAGGGGGAGCAAAATAAACTAGAATGTGGGCAATATAATTTTATTTGCTTTATTATTCCTGAGTATGGTGCCAAGTTAGACTGGGTCCCGTGACTCCCCAGCTCCACCATCGTGGAGAATGTGAGCAATCCTGCTTCACAAATGAGCCGCCTGCTAAAAGGAAAAGAATCACCAAGCATCGTGCCACAGGCCAAACTTTCAGCCCAGGCCCAGCCTGATGTGATGATTTCTCCCGGGAGGGTCTGAATGGTCCTGTGCATCAGCTGGGGACGAGCCAGGCCTGCAGAGCTGCAGCTTGTTCTTTCACTGGACACCAGGATGGAGTCAGGAAAGGCGGTCAAGGCCCCAGCAGGCTCTGGGCAAAGGCAGGGGGACTGCACCTTGTCCCGGGGGGGACAGTCCCTGCCTGCAGGGAGCTCCCGCTTCAAACCGGTTTGTCTCCTTGATCAGAATCACTCTGCTTCAAAGGTAGTCTCACTTTTCTTTTCCCAATGAGGAAAAAAGGAGCGAGGGGATTCACAGGAGAGTTTTGATAACAGGAGGAAGAGAGGGCAGGGGGAAGGTCTGTAGCCAGATGTCAGAGCACAGCTGGCAGTGTCTGCCTCGCATGATTCCAAGGAGCAAAATGCCTTTGGGACCTCAGAGTGTCACCCGAGAGAATGCACTCCGTGGGGATCTTAAGACCTTAAAAGACAGGTCTTTCCTGATGCTAAATAAGGGCAGTGGCCCGGCTTCCCTAAGCCCTGGAGCCAGGACCTGACACATAATTTGCAGGGCTCACTGCAAAGTAAGTATGTGAACTTCTTATTCAGAAGGCAGGGAAACAAGTGTCATTACAAGCACTAAGATATAGAGCCCTTCTTTCTTCCATAGTTTCTCAGTGTGCTACCGCATTTTCTATTTGCTATTTCATGCCATGCTCTCTGAGCCCTAGGATACTTGTGGGGTGAGTATAATCCCTCACAGGCATTGGGGGGTCTTATCAGGTGGTGCCCTGGCCGGGGGATTGTGAAATTGAGCCAGACGTCTTCCCTTCCCATAGGCCCACTGACCCAAACCAACATGGGCATGGGGTAACCTCCGAGGGTATTGTGACCTTTGCACCAGGACGCATGAGGCACCTGGATCAGGTTGGGGGAGGAGGCTTGCCCCCGAAGAGCTGCCCACTGAAGACCCCGGTGCTGCCAGCTTGGAGCAGAAAGGGCTTTGCGGTGCCCTGGGCGTGCTACCCTACCCCGACCGCAGGTGTGTCCATGCCCTGCTGGGGGTGCAGGATGGCAGCAGTTACCATGCAGGTTGGAGAGGAGAGCACTAGATGGGACCAAGGCACCAGGCAGGGATGCAGACGTCTGAGAACCCGGCGCAGGAAGGAGTGTCTACCCACGAGCCAAGGCTCCAAGCCCCTGCCGCATGCTCTGTCGTCCCATTGGACTTCGCTTACAAAACACAGATTCAAGGATCAAACTCTTGAGAATTTCAAGAGGACAACTGCGGAGCATTAAACCGAGTGTGGACCCTCTGAGCATGGGGCTGTATGACCACATGGGTCAGCGGCCCATGAAGCTGGTCCTGCCCAGAGCAGCTTTCTTCTACCAGCTTTCTTCTACCTTTGTCCTCTGAAACAAAATGCCCAACACACAGGCTGTCTTCCTGGCTCCTGGGGTGGGTGGAGGTCCAGTTACTGCTTATAATCTACCCAGTTACCTATCTGCTCGAATGCCCCTACTTGCTCGCTACTGTAAAGGTGGAAGAAAATTTTGCAGACTATCTTCAGGTAACCAAGGTGGTGACATTGCCATTGTGTAACTTATCTCATTAATTACATCTGGAAAAAAGTTAGGCAATGAATAATTAATGTGATGTGATAACTGAGGGAATAATAGTGCTTAAGACACAGAGCTTGAAAGAAAGTGTCACCCACACGCAGTCCCGTTAATGAGAACCTCGCAGCCTGATGGCCACGTGCTGGGAGGTGATGCTCCGCGACCACCACCGGCTGTTTTTAGAGGTCAACACACAAATCTCCTTGGTCTCCTCGCAGATGTGGAAACAGGTCAGGAATTCTCCTCAGTGGCAGCAAAAAAAAAAAGCTTCCACTTTATCAAAACAGACATTCCTTGGCACAAATAACTCAGCAAAATATAGATTAGAAATGGCACCAAAAGGTCAGCATGGTGCTGAGGCCGTGGCCTGTGCCTCGTAGAAAGTGAAGCCTGATGTTTTCCATCGGGACATGGATGGTGGGTGGGGACGGGGGTGGAGGGGCAAGAGTTCAGCCAGATGGCTTTGACCTGTAAATGGTACCAACCCTCACTTGAATTTCCAAACAGGCCAACACTCGCTACAAGGAAGACACACACTCCACATGCACAAAGATACATAATAGGATGAAAAATCAAAAAGGATCCTTGAGCACTGTCCTATTGGGAGTGAGATGCTTATGCTATTATTGTCGGAAAAGAGAGGAAATTCGTTTTCAAGGAAGCTCTCTAGGAGAGTGAGAAAGAATTTTGATTTAAGCTGCATTGACAGTTTATATACAGATGGCCCTCTAAGATCTTGACACTTTCTGATGTAATTTCCAAAGATCAAATACTTTCACAGAATACTTTTTAAATGGTCTTTCAATCAAAATATGGCATCTGTAGGTTTGCCAGATAAAATACAAGGCAACCTGTGAAATTTGAATTTCAGATAAACAATGAATAATTTGCAATATTAGGGACATACTTATACCAAAGTCATTTCTGTATTTTTATTTGCTAAATCTGGCAATCTTAGGTTTGTGATCTTTCTTATCCATCCAATGTAGAAATGTTTGGTGCCAAGCACCGAAGAAACGCTCCTGGAATGTTTGTGGATGAATTACTGAAGGAAGATGCATGACATCTGGCAAACAGCATCACCATTAAATAACGTGCAGGGATTTCCTGCTTGAAGTTTTGCAAAGTGCCTTCTGGGTTACTTGACAGGATCCAAGATGGAATGCCATGTGAGAGGATTAATTACAACTAATCACAGATTGGGAAGTTTGGGGACCTGGGAGTTCATATTTCAGGTTGCCAAAGCTGTATTTTAAGAGCAATGTAATACAACAGACATTTTGATGGAGGAACAGTCAGAAGATAAAAGGATGATAAGATATGGTCTATTTCAAAGTCACAAAATTCAGGGATAGAATGGTGCCTTTTAAAGCTTTTGAATGAGCTGAAAGGGATGAAAAGTGAGCCTTATGTAATCACTTTCCCAGTGAAACAAAACTTGTTTACAACTGCAACACTGCCAGCTAATTTAGAATCTTAAGGTGGCCATACGAATAGATCAGAACTTCTATAAAAAGAAATGTACCACAGCAGGTGGAGAGACGGCCCATATCAAAGGGCCTTTAGTGCATCCCCATGGCCAGGAACCACCTGCCCTGAGCTGTGTGCTGCTGCATTTGGACAACAGACATTGGAAAATGTTATTTTATTCAACAGAACAGGCTTGGTGATAATGCTGGAGTTAATAAAGACATGCCCTCTACTACATACCCATTAAGGCATTGTTTTATCTCATGTTGGACCCACTCCCATCCAGAGGCCTACTCTTTGCTAGTTGCCATACTTTCTGGAAACCCTGTTACGGCCAGGTCTGGATTTTTTTGTGCTCCCACCCAAAGCCTGTATCTTTTAGCAAGCTGGAACTATAAGACCAACATAGATTTTCTAGTTTCTGATAGATTTATGTCACAATTTGTACGTTGTCATGTCTATAGATATTTGTATCATTTGTACTTTTTGGCCATTACATGCCTATTGGATATTTTTCATAAATTGCAAAAGAATATTTTATGATTTAGCACCAAATTGAATGTGCCTAATTGTAAGTTTGTAAACTATGTTGTGCTAACTTGTATCTTTTCTTTATCCAAATAGTAATTTACTAATATTGTCCCATTTTTAGTTATGTGGAAGTTTTCAGAATTGTAAATAAATGCTTGTGGATTTAAACTTGAAAAAAATAAAAAATAAAAAATAAAGACATGCCCTCTTTGGGGTGTTTCACCGAAAAGAAAGTGGGATCTGTAAACCTAGAGCCGACTTCCCAAGCTCAGGCTTGGGAAATTTTCATTCTCATACTACAGACAAGGTAGAAACTTTCCTTGGAAAGCAATTCTATTCCTTTAGACCCTATTAGACCTTCCTACTGCCCTGGACGCAGCTTACCCTTTTTAGAATAGGTAGGGAGGATGGAGAGGTAGGTGAGGTTGATGGCACACACCAAGTTTTACTCCAGACTCCTCTTTGGGGTCTGCTCATGGGGGCAAGCCATCCAGCTCCTCAGAAACATGACCATTGCAAGCGGCGAGCTCATCAAGATCCAAGTTTCCTGGAGAAGCTCTGCCTCGACAAGGGTTCTAGACTTCCAACAGATGATCTTCCTCAGAAAGCTCAGAGATAAAAATAACACCATAGCTACCATGGGGATGCATCGCACGAAGCTCGAAAAGGGGAAGGTTAACACGCCGACGCATTAAACAGTAACTGAAGTCACGACAATGGTGATAGCAAATGGGAAATGGTCTACAGTAGCTATCCACTGCTGGTGTTCAAACACCTGTCATGGAACCAAAGAGAAGACTTTAAGACACCATCTTCATACTTCCCTCCAGAAGTTTATCAGCTAATGAAGGATGTGAGGCCAGTGGAAGAAGGATGACAGTCCTGGGGAGAATGGATGGGGGTGCTTTAACACAGTGATGACACAGCAGAAGGGCCCGTAACTTGGAGGAAAGGGAGAAGCCTGGTGGGTCCTGGGCTCACCTCGTGGAGGGGCTGACCTGTTAGCGGACCCAGGGTTTCAAAAGGGACAGTGGAGCTGAGATGGAGGAGGGCATTTCAGGAGGAAGCAGCCACGAGCTAAGTCTGGAAGACGAGGAAGGCATGCGAGCTGTTGCAGGCCGTGGTGGAAGGCTCAGTCCAGGAGTGAAGGCTCCTGGGAGGGGCCTGGACGTGGGAGCCTCTCCCGCGGCCCTCCTACCAGCATTCTAGAAACGCAGGGAGCCTTCTTTCTCAAAGAACTGCAGCCCCGAGTCAGTGAAAGGATTCAGTTGGGTTCCCCCTCACTGGGGGCCTGATTCCTGTGTGAACTCTTGCCTATCACGCCACCCACTCCAAACAAATGTCCTTTAAACTCTTCCCCATCTGCCTTTGTAACAGGAGCTTTTTATTCCATAGTTAGAAATAAATGGCTTAGATTGAAAATGTTTCCTAACACTGACTGACACATATTCAAAATTAGTTATAATTAGGGTGGACATATAATTTATGGTCTACACCAGGACATTTTGCTTTTTTTAAAAAAAATTGTGGTAAAATACACATAGAATAAAATTCGCTATCTCAGCCAATTTTAATCGTACAGTTCAATAGCATTAAGTATATTCACGTTGCTTTGCGACCATCACCACCCTCTATCTCCAAAACTCTTTCCATCTTACAAACCAGAAACTCCATACCCATTACACACTAACTCCCCATTCTCCCCTCCTGCAGCCCCTGACGCCCACCATTCTACTTTCTGTCTGGATTTGCCGGCTCTACATACTTCATACAAGGGGAATTACACAGTTTTTATCTTTTTGGAACTGGCATATTTCACTGAGCATAATGTCCTCAAAGTATATTATGTAGCACATGTCAGAATTTCCTTCTCTTTTTAAGGCTGAATAATACCCCACTGCATGTAGAGACCACTTGTTTTTATCCATTCATCCATCTACGGATGCCTGCGTTGCTTCTACTGCTTGGCTATTGTGAATAACGCTGCTATGAACGTGGGTCTGCAAATCATCTCTTGGAGATCCTCCTTTCAATTCTTTGGGATATATATCCAAAAGTGGAACTGCTGGATCACGCGGTAATTCTATTTTTCATTTTTTGAGGAACTGTCATATTTTTTTCCTATAATGGCTGCATCATCTTACATTCCCACCAACAGTGCACACGTTGTTCCAGTTTCTCCACATCCTCGCCAAAACTTGATGTTTTCTGTTTTTTCTTTTAATAAATTTATTTATTTATTTATTTATTTATTTATGGCTGTGTTGGGTCTTCGTTTCTGTGCGAGGGCTTTCTCTAGTTGCGGCAAGCGGGGGCCACTCCTCATCGCGATGCGCGGGCCTCTCACCATCGCGGCCTCTCCTGTTGCGGAGCACAGGCTCCAGACGCGCAGGCTCAGTAATTGTGGCTCACGGGCTTAGTTGTTCCGCGGCATGTGGGATCCTCCCAGACCAGGGCCCGAACCCCTGTGCCCTGCATTGGCAGGCAGATTCTCCACCACTGCGCCACCAGGGAAGCCCTGTTTTTTCTTTTGATAGTAGCCATCCTAATGGGTGTGAGGTGTTAACTCCTGGTAGTTTAAATTGGGACACTTTTAGAGTGAGGGAGGCACTGCCTGTCATTACGCTGGGGCAGAGGCACCTGCTGGGCCCCACGGTGACTGCCGCTATACTCAGCCCGGGGAGTCACGCCGCAAGTGCTGCTCCTGTGCCCTCACATCTACGGCGCCTGGGGGCGCAGAAGCCCAGCATGCAGGGCTTTGCAGCAGGGCAGCCTGACAGTCTTTGGAGGGGGCACAGTTCTTCCCTGTCATCTACCTGCTACCTAGCTGCTGGCATTCCTGAGTTGCAAAGGTGGAAGAAAATTTTGCAGATTATCTCCAGGTAATCGAGGTGGTGACAGTTTTGGAAGCTCAAGGAGGCTCTGTAGAGACAGGATTTTAAATAAGTTGGCGTCCCCAAGCACTGCTATTTACGGCATAGTAAACACAGAGAAAATTTAGGCTTGTCGAAATTCACATTCTGGTTAGGAGAAGAGTGGGCATTTGAACCTGGCTGGGCTGATAACAAAGGCAGTGCAGTTAACTACTATGCTATACTCGTACAGCTAGTTAGCTGTGTGCTTCAAATAATCCACATCTCTAACTGGATCTATTTTTATACCTGTCATTTTATTTTGGATTGGGGTATTTTATACGATAACTTTTGGTTGGGACAAACATTCTCCATTTACGTGTAAAGATTTATTATGTAGGTCAATATGGATTATGAGTAAAGCTTTAGAGACCCAAACAAAAGGCAGATGCATAGAATAGCGAACAAATTAGTGGTTACCAGTGGGGACAGGGAAGGGGGGAAGGGTAATGTAGGGGCAGGGGGAAGAAAAAAAGGGTTATTATGGGATTATATGAAATCATGTGTGTGAAACTTCTGAAAACTGTAAAGCATTATAGAACTGAAAAAAATCTTTCATTCAATAAAAAGTTAAAAATAATAAAGGACAGATACTAATGCAGTTACTGAGAAATTAAACAGATGAATCAGTTCTTAATCCTGATAAACTCTTTAACAACAACAACAAAAATACAGATGCACAGACTGCAGTATGATGATACAGGAAACTACCTCATGGGAAAGTTGGATTTAATGAACATAAGAATGGCTCAAGATTAGGATGGCAACATAGAAACTCAGTTGTTTTTATGCTTGGTGATCCAGGATATTTACGGGAAGAGAGATTATATCAAAGATTGTATAAAGACTGTTCTTTATCCTAAGTATCTAATATTCCAAGCATCCCATGTCCAGTCTACTAGGTGCCCCAAATAAAGAAACAAAATTACCAATTATACTGTTTTAATGTTTCCTAATTTACAGAATTTTTTTTTTTTTGGCTGCATTGGGTCTTCGTTGCTGTGTGCGGGCTTTCTCTAGTTGTGGCGAATGGGGGCTACTCTTCGTTGTGGTGCGTGGGCTTCTCACTGCGGTGGCTTCTTTTGTTGCAGAGCATGGGCTCTAGGCGCACGGGCTTCAGTAGTTGCAGCATGCGGGTTCAGTAGTTGCGGCACGTGGGCCCTAGAGCGTGTGGGCTTCAGTAGTTGTGGCACACAGGCTCTAGAGTGCAGGCTCAGTAGTTATGGCGCACAGGCTTAGGTGCTCCGAGGCATGTGGGATCTTCCCGGACCAGGGCTCGAACCCGTATCCTCTGCATTGGCAGGCGGGTTCTTAACCACTGCGCCACCAGGGAAGTGCCTACAGATTTATTATTTTAGAACTTTGACCAAATCTACACAAACTAAAACATTCTCAAGGCTTTACAGTGGGTATTATTCAGGTTCTATTCCAAGTATGGAAAAAGAGAAAACCACTGTTAAAGTATTCTTCAGCCAACACCATCCTACTGTTAAGAGGCAGTGCTATGAGGAAGGATTCTAGTTGTGAAATATCTAATGGTATTTTAATAACAGATTATAATATTACTATTACTATAATGACTCTATGATTTTAGTAATTGGGACATCTCAATTAACCTTTCCAGAAAAGCAACTGGATGTCAACAGCATCTCTATATTGATTTTGGATATATTCAATTTATGATACAACTTTAAAATCATCATATTTAATGTCGTGTTTGCTGTAAACCACTTGAAGTAATTCTGTCTTTAGTTCACATTATAGATTCAACAAACAAGAAAAAAATAAGTTGGAGTCCTGTGTAAAGTAATTTTGAATTAAGATTGCCACTTCAGTGATTGCTTTTATATTATGGTATTTACCACCACTGCCATTGTGTAACTTATTAATTACTATTGGAGAAAAGCCACAGCCATCCCTAGGTTGGGGTATAAAGGGTTAAGAGTAAAGGAGGGAATGGGGTGTTTTGAAGTTACCCTTTATTCCTCATCAAAGGTAAGAGCTATTCAAGTTGCTTCTTCTTTTTTTGCAGCAACTCTACTACTAAAAAGTGGGCCATTTGTAATCAGCCTTTTTAAATGTAGCTCTCTTGCAAAAATAATCTCCCAAAGCCTGACAACAATGGCTTGAGATGGACAGAGCGAGCATTACTCTCTCCACTTTACAGAGGAGAAATTAAGCCCTTGTCGGTGTGACATCCCTTCTGATGCCCAGAAGGAGCCTGTGTGGTCTCCACTACCAAGGGTCTTCCTCTCACTTGACTAAGGCAAGGAGCTCGGGAATGATGGATGACCTGTGCCCAAAGGAACAATATACGGGCAGGGTGAGGCAGGCAATTCAGCAGCTCATTACCATAGTGATGAGGGCCACACAAGAGGCAAGTGCTCTGGGGGCGGACGGCAAAGGCAGGAAGGCCTAATGGGGGACCGGCTGTTTCAGCTGTGACTTGAAGCATGGATAGGGGTGGCCAGGCATGTTGGAGGGGAGGACAGGGGAGGAAAGACCCTGTTCCAGGCAGAAGGAATAGCATGTGTGCAGGGGTAGGGGAACTAAAACTCCTGTGCCTCCACTCACAAAATGAGTCTGTAACAGTGCCTGGGCTTGAAGGGGACCCGAAGAGTGCTGTTAGTTGAGCTCCTGCTGTGACATCTCTTCTTCTCTTTTATTCTTTTCCATTATAGTTTATTACAAGATATTGAATATAGTTCCCTGTGCTATATAAGTAGGACCTTGTGGTTAATCTATTTTTTATACAGTACCTTGCATTTGCCAATCCCAAACTCCTAATTTATCCCTCCCCCACCCACTTTCCTCTTTGGTAACCGCAAGTCTGTTCTGTCTGTGAGTCTGTTTCTGTTCTGTATGTAAGTTCATTTGTGTCATATTTTAGACTCCACATATAAATGATATCATATGGTACTTGTCTTTCTCTGACTTACTTCACTTAGTATGATAATCTCTAGGTCCATCCATGTTGCTGCAAATAGCATTATTTCATTCTTTTTTATGGCTGAGTAATATTCCAGTGTGTATATACGTACCACATCTTCTTTATCCATTCATCTGTCGATGGACATTTAGGTTGCTTCCATGTCTTGGCTATTGTAAATAGTGCTGCTGTGAACATAGGGGTGCATGTGTCTTTTCGAATTAAGAGTTTTCTCCGGATATATGCTGAGGAGTAGGATTGCAAGATCATACGGTATGCAAGATCATACTATTTTTATAGTTTTTAAAGGAACTTCCATATTGTTCTCTATAGTGGCTGCACCAGTTTACATTCCCACCAAGACTGTAGGAGGGTTCCCTTTTCTCCTCACCCTCTATAGCATTTATTATTTGTAAACTTTTATTTTATTTATTTATTTTTCTGTTGGCTGAGCCACATGGTTTGTGGGATCTTAGTTCCCCCACCAGGGATTGAACCTGGGTCCTCGGCAGTGAAAGCGCCAAGTCCTAACCACTGGATGGCCAAGGAATTCCTGTGTAGACTTTTATTTTTTATTTATTTATTTTTAAAATTTATTTATTTGTTTTTATTTTTGGCTGCATTGGGTCTTCGTTGCTGTGCGTGGGCTTTCTCTAGTTGCGGTGAGCGGGGGCTGCTCTTCGTTGCAGTGCACGGGCTTCTCACTGCGGTGGCTTCTCTTGTTGTGGAGCACAGGCTCCAGGCATGTGGGCTTCAGTAGTTGCAGCATGCAGGCTCAGTAGTTGTGGCTCACGGGCTCTAGAGCACAGGCTCAGTAGTTGTGGCGCACGGGCTTAGCTGCTCCACAGCATGTGGGATCTTCCCGGACCAGGGCTTGAACCCATGTCCCCTGCATTGGCAGGCCGATTCTTAACCACTGTGCCACCAGAAAAGCCCCCTGTGTAGACTTTTAAATGATGGCCATTCTGACCAGTGTGAGGTGATACCTCATTGCAGTTTTGATTTGCATTTCTCTAATAATTAGTGATGTTGAGCATCTTTTCATGTGGCTGTTAGCCATCTGTATGTCTTCCTTGGAGAATTGTCTATTTAGATCTTCTGCCCATTTTTTGATTGGACTGTTTGTTTTTTTTGTTATTTAGTTGTATGCACTGTTTGTATATTTTGGAAATTAAGCCCTTGTGGGTGTGACATCCCTTCTGACACCCAGAGAGAGCTCCTGTGGTCTCCACTATCCAGAGGCTTCACCTCACTTGACTGAGGCAAGGAAGTCAGGATGACCGGTGAGCAAAGGAACAACATACGGGCAGGTTCACATTTTAAAGACTCACAGGGGCACAGAGTTGCTCTAGGGATGTGAGCAAAAGGTGGCCTTCATTTTGAAATGTTAGTGAATAGCTAATATTTCTCCAGCCAGTTGGAAGGAAAAAAAATCTTCAAGAAATATAAGTCTTAGGCAATCATGCTGGCTTGGCTCTCCTTTCCTCATCGTATAAATCCATCTAAGCACGACCACAGTGCTTTTCAAGTTTTCTGCCATCTTCTATTTTAAGCACAGAGCACAGAAGGAAGGCTGAGATCCCTAGAAGTACTTTCTTGGAGAGAACAGAACTGGATGAGGTCTGTCCTAACACACAAGCCCCCAGCAGGATCCTTCGTGGGCATGTGGTCATTCCTGTTTTACATTCAAACGTGAAGCGGACAAAGATGAAACGTGATTAAACGTGCCTCCGCTCTGACACACGGGCAAGGGCAGCTCATGGCCCTGCACGCGGCGCTCAGGCCTGTGTCGTGAGTGCAAGGCCGCGGCAGGCTGGGTTTGTCCTGTTTCAAGGGGATTCTGTAGGCAGAGCAAGGATGAGGCCCTTCACCACCTGCTCTGTCTGCGAGGCCACACTGCCGCCCCCAAACCTGGGCTCCAGCCACCTTGGGCACGTGACTCCATCCTCCAGGCCTCAGTTTCCCAGTGTGGAAAGTAGAGACAGTGACACCTACCCCAGAGGGCAGTCGGGGGGATGAAGTGGGATTATGACATCAAGTCCCAGCACAGGACAGGGTGTGGTGGCCATGGGACTCTTGGAGGCCTGGGGGTGACCCTGAAGACCACGGGCCCCTGTCAGAGGGCTGGGGTATCATTCAGCTTTGTGCTCGTCTTCCAACCACACCAAAGGCCCACTTGGCTGTCCTTTCAGAATTCTATTAAACAGTTCAGTGGCTGAGCAATGACTCAAAGAAAACGGGACCTCCTTCACACAGCCCTGCAAAAACTAATACATACCCCAGTTCTCTGTGCCTGTGTAGCGTCCACGGCTGACAGGGCCTTCACGCATTCTATCCGCCTTCCCTCCCCCTGGCACCAGGATTGGACTGGCTGAACAGGGGTTATATCTTCATTTTAAGATGAGGAACCATGGCCTAAAGAGGCTCCCTGGCCATGAGCAGGGCAAATGGGGCCACAGGGAGGTCAAGCGGGGCCTCTGGACTCCAGGCCTGGGCTGGGCTTCTGGGGGCCCCATCCAGTTAGCGGAGCGGGGCCAGCAAGCAGGCGGACCTGGTCTGTGAGATGGGAAAAGGGGCCATGGCCTTTCCCTTCCCAAGGAGTTGGTGTGGTTTCAACATTTAACCCAACTGACCTGTAATTAATTAATGAGCGTTGACATACCGAACGCTGTCTCTCAGGACGGGAGGAGCAATGGGTACCGGGCAGCGTGAATAGTGAAACTCAAGGCCACGGAGAATTACAGGGAGGGGAGGCAAGGTTCAGGAATCTGCTCAGGTTAGGTGGTAGACCCCGAATAACAGGGATGCAGATGGCCGGGCTCCGATGCCGGCTGATGAGGGCAGAGGTGGGCGCCGTGTTTTGCCGGCCAACGGGAGGATCCGGTATGGCAGCTGGCCCAGTAGCCAGCACGGGAAAGGTCAGCCTGCTCCCCTCCGGGGGGGGCACGTTAACCTTTCAACACCAGCAGGGGAGCTCATCAGGCTCCAAAACGCAGTCAGTAGAGCCAGCGGGCAAGCCGGCCAACGCTGGCCCAAGGCTGCCTCTGGGGGACGCCAGAGGCCTGAGTCACAGGAGGCAAGCGGTGAGGGGTCGGAGGCGGAGGGGCAGGCCCCGTGCCCAGAGTTAGCAGCAGGATGGGCAACTCGCTCCAGCTGGCTCAGCATCCCGAGAGCGAACCGGCCTGGGTGGGACTGTCTGGGAGGGAATAAGGGGGATGGAGAGGTGCTGGCCTGAAAGGCTCTTAAAGCAGAGAAAGAAGGCTCCAGGGCTTTGGCTAGTTTTCCCCACTAAAAGGAGATTAAAAACAAAACAAAACAAAAAACAGTTGTGGTGTCACGATTTAAATAAACTTTCATCAAAAGCAGCTAAGTAGTTTGGTTTTAAACAAAACAAAACAAAACAAAAAACACCACTAATCTATTCGTTTTAAAACTACCCACCCCACTACAAATGTTTCTCCAGCTGCCCTCCGTTTATTAAAGGCACAGACACCAGGGAAAGAGCTACAGACAGTGGCCTCAGTGTGTTAAGAAGTATACGTGGGTATCAAATATGCACCTTTTGTGAATTTTTTCCTGTAAAATATATGATTGGTTGCTCTTGGGTTTCTTTTACGTTCAGTTCAATTTCCCAGATCTGAGTCAGTGTGAATGCAAAGTTTAAAAAGGGGGGAGGCGGGGGAGACTGCATTATATCTTCATGTGTAATCACTTTAAATACTTGAATAGAACTGACCACTAATAACCAATCATCAACACATTCAGTGCAGGACAGCAAGTGCTTAATTCAATCTAAGTAGTTATTCAAGAAAGTACAGGCATAATTCCACTTCAGCTATATATACAAATATGTTTATATATATATATATATATATATATAAATACGTGTGTGTGTATGTATATATATATTTCTTTTTAAGAAAAGGAAAGATTTACTACTTGCAGCAAGTAAGGAGAACACCAGGGATCTTTTCCAAAGTAGTGTCTCCAGCAATATATATTTTTAAAAAGGAATAGGCAGTATTGAGAAATATTGAAAACTATGCTCATTACACAGTCTTTTATTTCTCTTAATTTTAACTTGGAGATGTCTCATGTATTGGATACATTAAAAATTTGGGGGGGGGCATCCCTGGTGGTGCAGTGGTTTAGAGTCCGCCTGCCAATGTGGGGGACTTGGGTTCGAGCCCTGATCTGGAAGGATCCCACATGCCGCGGAGCAACTGGGCCCGTGAGCCACAACTACTGAGCCTGCGCGTCTGGAGCCTGTGCTCCACAACAAGAGAGGCCGCAATAGTGAGAGGCCCGCGCACCGTGATGAAGAGTGGCCCCTGCTCGCCGCAACTAGAGAAAGCCCTCTCACACAAACGAAGACCCAACACAGCCAAAAATAAATAAATAAATTAAAAAAAAAATTGGGGGGGATGCATTAAAACTTAAGTGAACAACAAACATCAGACATACACGGTACCATTGTCCTTCGTCTAGAAGTGATGCAACACAGTGTTCAAAAGGGGTAACACACAGAGACAAAGCCTTCCAGCAAAAACAACTTCCAGTTCTGTTATTTAAATATTTTACCACCAGCAGCACTATCAACTTAGTCTGAAGGAACGAGTCCAGAAGAGAGGAACACCGTGTGGATGGCAACAGGTCCAAGCTAGTAACCTAAGGGATGGTCCTAACTGTTAGGTCACTCCATCCATGGGGTGTCTTGTTCCTCTGGTCCCTTTCCTGAGGCTGGTTAAACCAGGCGGTGTGGACGATGAGCTTAGTTCTTCTGCAGCCACAGATCCCTGGCGATAGGAGGGAGGTGGGCTGGGACCTGGGACCCTTGGCTGCAGTGCTTGCACCTGGACAAACATCTCCTCCAGAACAGAATACAAAGGAACTTTAAGGGACGAAAAATAACTGCACGCATGCACAGTCAGGGCAGTTATGAACAGTAAGATACCAAAAGGCCACAAACCAAGTGCCACTTCTGAGCTGTCGGGAGCAAAAGCAGGGTCCTGCGCATGATCCCTGTACGTGACACCACCAAGGGGGTGGGCAGGCCACCTAAGCCACTCCTCCGGCCCCACCCACAGATCCACCTCTACTTTCACCCCACTTAACAGACCAGCTTGTCCCCTCTCCTCGGGGAGTGAGCAAGGGCACCTGTTACTTGTTTTCGCTCCCTTGTGCTGCAGCATGAGTCCCAGTGAAGCCCTGCCTGAATTTCTTGTCTGTCATCTTATCAACTTCTATTGATTAAAGAGTCCAAGGATCTGAGTCAGTAACAAGAGCAGGGGAGGGACGGTGGGTCTGCCCAGGCCAGGATACCAGAGGCACCTCTGCTAAGAGAGAAGGAAGGAAGGAAGAAATCTCCAGGCTGGAATCCAGCATCTCAATCCTGGGAGAGAGACGCCTGCTTCCCACTCTAGACAAATTTGAGAGAAGGGACCATCCTGAAGACCTGGGGATAGTAGTACGTGCAGAGATGTACTCATTTTTTCTTTTTTATTGTGGCAAATATACATACAAAATTTATGATTTTACCCATTTTTAAGTGAAAAATTCGGTGGCATTAAATATATTCACGTCATTGTGCAGCTGTCACCACTACCATTCCTTAAATTATTTTTCTTTTTTAGTGAATGAAAGATTCTTTACATTCAATAGTGCTTTACACTTTTCAAAAGTCTCACACAGATGATTTCACATAATCCCATAGTAAACCGTTTATTTTCATTCTTTTTGAAAGAGGTTAAACCCCGCTAAGTATGTCCAGCTCACATCACCCCATCTGCTCCTTTAGGTTCCTGGCAACTGTGGGCATTGACTAAAAGGGTTAACACTTCCTTTCACCCAGAGGTCCCTCAGGGCTGCATCCTCCTCGCCCAGACCTCAGGCAGCGGGTCCACAAGAACCTGCAGGCATCCCCACCCCACTAAACCATCTTAACAGGTAATTAGTGGCTTCATGCAACTTGTTATTCATTTACTCAAAAGACTGTTAACAGTTTCTTCCAGGCTGCTCTGTTCTATTGTGTAAAATACATGTTTGGGACCTTTTAAAATGTGTGTTATTTACCTGATAGAATTCAATGTCTTCTCTGGAGCCATTAAGTTTTATGGTGGGAATTAGTACTTAGGTGGACTTTTTTTTTTTAAATAAATTTATTTATTTTATTTATTTATTTTAGGCTGCGTTGGGTCTTTGTTGTGGTGAGCAGGCTTCTCATTGTGGTTGTTGCAGAGTGCGGGCTCTAGGCGCGTGGGCTTCAGTAGTTGTGTCATGCGGGCTCAGTAGTTGTGGCTCGCAGGCTCAGTAGTTGTGGCTCGCAGGCTCAGTAGTTGTGGCTCGCTGGCTCTAGAGCGCAGGCTCAGTAGTTGTGGTGCACGGGCTTAGTTGCTCCGTGGCATGTGGGATCTTCCGGGACCAGGGATCGAACCCATGTCCCCTGCATTGGGAGGTGGATTCTCAACCACTGCGCCACCAGAGAAGCCCAGTACTTAGGGGAACTTTTTAAAAGCTGAGTTTTAGATTCAGTAGCCTACGTTTGCTTACGACGCTAATGCAGTCAGCTGGGCTAACAGTCACTGAAGGGCGGTCGGGGACACTTAGGTGGCAGCTAAGAAGAAGCAGTAAGGAGAGTGTGTCCACTTTTGTAAATGTCCATGGGTACTGCTGGCCCCGTTAGAGAAGAGAGCTCACACAGAGGCTCAGTTGGCATTCTTCTCTCTTTACAGGGCCCCCAAACAGATCTCTACCAGGGATCCCCCATGTTATCTGAGAGTCACTGTTTGCTTTTGAAATAAGGATGATTTACTTTGAAAATAATAAGATGAATCCAATTCTTCAGGGATCAGCTGGAAAAGGTGTCCGGAAATGACCCAGGATGACTTTTCCAGGTGAGTGAAGTAGGATGCTGATGTAGGAAACACGGGTTGCTGCCTCCTCAGGGGTCGAGGTGAACTTACCCAGGACCCAGAGACCCACAGTTAGGGCTTCGATGGGAGAACAGGCTAGATTAGAACCTATTACAAAGTAGGGATGGAATGAGCAATAGTAAGGGATAGTTCTTGGGCTTTGTTGATATTTATTTTTCTATAATGTCAAGGTAAAAACACGCTCCATACTATTAGTTATTCATGGTTTCATAAATTAAATCTACTCTGTCATATTTTCCTCTTTGTTTTTAAGCTTCCTGGCAGGACTTAAAGAGTACCTCATGGTACCTTAGTGAGTGGATTTTCTTAGTGATGCAATAGAGTAATTACTATCATATGGATAGATTAACAAAGCACTTTTTCTATTTATCGCCTCATTTAATCTGTCCATAAGCCTAACAAGGAGGACATTATCACCATCCTGTTTATGCAATTGTGAGAGTTCAGACTCAGATGGATAAATACTTTGCCCAAAGTAAGTTCCAGCCCAAGCTCAAGGATTCAAAATCCCATGCTTCCTTCATGACGTCTTGTAAAAAAGAGAAGAGATTAGGGAAAGCTGGGCCAGAGGTTTGGTATTTTTTCCCCCTCCTTATCATGGCAGTAGAGATGAGTGGCATAATTTGAATTCTTGGTCTTTCATGTTTGAAAGGCATTGAGTAAGTCATCATTGAGCATTCTTTCTTTTTTTTTTTTTTAGTTGAAGTATAGGTGATTTATAATGTTGTGTTAATTTCTCCTGTACAGCAAAGTGATTCAGTTATACATATACATATACACATGGTTTTTTTTTTTAAACATCTTTATTGGAGTATAATTGCTTTACAATGGTGTGTTAGTTTCTGCTCTATAACAAAGTGAATCAGCTATATGTATACATATATCCCCTCCCTCTTGCGTCTCCCTCCCACCCTCCCTATCCCACCCCTCTAGGTGGTCCCAAAGCACCGAGCTGATCTCCCTGTGCTATGCGGCTGCTTCCCACTAGCTATCTATTTTACATTTGGTAGCGTATATATGTCCATGCCACTCTCTCACTTCGTCCCAGCTTACCCTTCCCCCTCCCCGTGTCCTGAAGTCCATTCTCTACGTCTGTGTCTTTATTCCTGTCCTGCCCCTAGGTTCATCATATTCCATATATATTACACATGCTTTTTTTATACTCTTTTCCATTATGGTTTATAATAGGATATTGAATATATTTCCCTGTGCTATACAGTAGGACCTTGTTTATCCGTCCTATATACAATAGCTTACATCTGAGCAGTCATTCTGTATACAGAATTACCTAATATTCACGATGTGGCTCCTGTTCTCCACCTGTTGTTGAGAACACACATAAACACATAAAGTGAGCCGAGGGCAGAAGCAGGCCTATGTCAGCAATTCCATGAGGTACTGATGGAACAGGATTGTAGGACTCAGGGTAGTTGGTTAGTTAAGGTTTCCGTGGAAGGTGAGGCTTGATCCCACGTTTGAGGGAAGTCCGGCTCCCCTGCCTCCTGCATTGGTGGGTGTGTGTGTGTGGAAAGCTGGCTCCCAGACCCCTATCCCTCTGGATACCCACACCCCAGAGGAACGAAGGGCCTGCTGCCCCCTGTTGACCCCCCAGCCTTGCCTTGCTCAGGGTGCTCATTCTGTCTGCAGAGAAAGCCGTTCTTCCCCTTTCCACTCTTGGGTCCCCTGATGCTCCCCTCCTTCACACGTTACTTCAAATGCCCCCTCCCCGCGCCCCTTGCTCTGCTCTGAGAGGGCTTCGGTTCTACCTGCATCCCACCAGGGACAATGATCTCTTTATAACTTGATGGGGTGGGAGGATGTTACTGAAGCTGCTAAGAGCATCAGCTAGAGCCAGACAGGCCACGCGGCAGCTTTACAGCCATAAGACTGTGGGTCACTTACGTGTCTCTGTAAACCCAGATTCACTAGGATTCTAGGGAGGGTATTTGGAAAATGAAATGAAATAAATGTCCATCTCTTTAAGGCCCTAATATTGAATTCCTCCTTCCTGGCTGAGTGGGTTATCGTGAGGATTAATGATAAGTGATGCATGTGAAATGCTTGGTGGTGTACTTACACGCCACTGCTGTGCTAACAAGGCCCAGGACCACACAAGCACACGTTGACATTTAATACACGCAGTAGATCTGCGCATGTTTCCGCTACCAGCCGTAAACTCCTGGAGGGTGGGATGCATGAGGAAAGCATCTTCGTGTCTACCGCAGAGACTGACGTGACGCCCTTACCCATTGTAGGGGGTCCGTGCTATAAATGTGCATCAAACGAAGGAAGGATAAAAAGAAACATGAATAATTGGTGGAGATAATATGAGAGAGCATCTTAAATCGTGTCCACGGTGGGAAGCACAGCAATGAGGAGTGGGGAGGGGGAGACAAGGAGCAGCCCTAGGGATCATCTCCGGGCTGGAAACTTCTCTAAGGCATCCTACAGTTCTCTCTGGTTACTGATTTCTAAGAATTTAATTTCACTCTAATTGAATCGCACTGGATGCTTTCAATCTTTTGAAGGGTTTTTTTTTTTTTTTTTTTTTTTAAGTCCCTGACCATCAAACTCTGCCTCCTGAGACGGTCTGCTGCAATGGCGGACAGCCATAGTTTCAGAAAAGTATTTTCTATTTTAAGCCCAAATTTGCCATTGCTTAACCACAAAACATGGGTTCTGATTCACTCATTCATTTGTTCATTGTTTTCTTTCATTCATCAAATAACTTATTGTGCCTCCTAACTGCCAGGAACTGTGCTAGGTGCTAGGGATAAAAAGACAGCTAGGCAAGAAATGTACGGATTATTATAATTATTAGTAGAAACAAAGTAGTAGTGCAGGCTAAGCTATTTGTTACAATATAAAACGTGGCCTGAGCCACCTGCCTCTGACCCCATCCAAGCCTGTTTCCTTTCTGCGTGATGGGGATGAGAGAATTCTACTCCACACGAGTCAGAGGACCTGGAGTCTAGTCCCAGCTCTGCCACTTGCTACCTTGTGACCTGCGGTGAGTCCATCACCTGTCACAGGCTCAGTTTTCTTATCTGTAAAATGGGTCCTTTCTATCTCATAGGGTTATTGTGGGATCACAAAATGAGAGAGCCAATGAGATAGGGCTTTTAAACTCTAAAGCTCTTTAAAAAAGTTTTACCAAAAAGACTTCATCATCAGAAGCCCCTGCACTGGAGAGACTGGAGACCACTGTGGGTCTCGAAGGTGGGGCTGATACATGTCCTCCTGCTACCTTGTCATCTTCCAAGTGGGAAATGTGAAACTTTCTTAAAAGTCCCCCAAGCCCCCTTTTTGGACCCTTAGAGACGAGGCCAACCGTTACCAGTGCCTGGCAACTGTGACTTTCTTCTTCAGACTTCAGGGACAGTATGTAAAATGTGACCTGGAAAGACACCCTTCGGTGCTGGTGGCCACTCCCAGCATGTTCCCCTGGCTTGGCTGAAGCTGGGCCACTTGGCGACAGGTCAGGAAGATGAGGCTGAATGCAAAGCCCCCTCCCTGCCATCAGATGCCTACCCTGCCCTCCCCGCGGGTCGTGGGACCATTCATTACCAGCCCCGCTTCCAGACACAGATCACACTCATATGGAGGTGACCACTTCATTTTACATGATTCCTCACTTACTTAATTTCATTATATTCTCCCTAATGGGAAGAGGAGATTTGATGGGTGAGGTTTATTTGAGGAAGGGCAAAACTGTGGTGAGCATGGGCTTCCCTGGTGGCGCAGTGGTTGACAGTCTGCCTGCCAATGCAGGGGACACGGGTTCGAGCCCTGGTCTGGGAACATCCCACATGCCGTGGAGCAACTGGGCCCATGAGCCACAACTGCTGAGCCTGCGCGTCTGGAGCCTGTGCTCCGCAACAAGAGAGGCTGTGATAATGAGAGGCCCACGCACCGCGATGAAGAGTGGCCCCCACTTGCCGCAACTGGAGAGGGCCCTTGCACAGAAACGAAGACCCAACACAGCCATAAATAAATAAATAAATAAATAAATAAATAAATAAATAAATAAATAAAATTAAAAAAAAAAACAGGTGAGCAGATGCATCCAGCTAACAAGGCCTTTCTCTTTGCAAAGCCGTGGTCGGGGAGGCCACGAGCAGAGGGCTGGCTGCTTCTTACCACCGTCCACCTGCCCCAGCCCAGCGCCCGCTGTGCACACAGGACACGATCAATAAAGCCTCGCGGCACAAATGAATAAATCAATGGCAGTTGTTTGGATTCCAATATAAATGGATCTTGGACCTGAGATATTGCCAGATGGGCAGACAGGTTACAATCTGGTGATGCATCTCCAAGGCTGTAAAAATGTAGCCATTTCTGGAGTCATAGGCTGACATCTCAGAAGATGATTATATGTACAATTTAACCACATGGCCATTTGCACCCTCCCAGTGCCATGGCTTCAACAACTGTTTTCATGTTGGCTTTCTTGCTCGTTCCTTTTTTTTTTTTTCTTTTAAAGTCAAGCACAATTTTTTTTTTCCCAGCTTCTCATCTTCCTAGCCGAATGTGATTTATTCATATGAAATTATGCTCCATTTTTATAAAACCCAAGTTACCGAAAACGATGCTGACGGTTTCACAGAAAATATTAATTCCTGATCTCTGGCTATAAAGCATCCCTGCTCGCTCTGCAGCAGTTCCGTCGCTCTGAGACAGATGGAAGCGGTCCAAGGGGATGATTAACTTCTTAGTCCTGGCAATTGCCTAGTGCTCCTCTTGCCCTGGATTTCAAGATTGACCTCCAGCTCTTCTGCAGATGCACAGTCGCTCAGCTTGATAAATCACATGAACCCTTTTTTTGATCACAGTTATCTACTATTTACTACTTGGGAAGGGAAGTTAATGGTTTTCAGAGGCACTTCACATGCTGCACACATATCTTGCCTTCTCCTAACAGCACTTTGCATATTCTCCACATTACTTGTGATGCGGCAGTGTCGATACCAAAGACACACCCTTAGAAACGACCCTCAAAGCCCATTTATCCCAATTCTTCTCTGCCTCTCTCTACCCCATCTAGTACAATAATATGTACAAAGAAGAGACACTTGAGAGGCACATCCTAAGGAGTGAATAAGAAGGAGAATGGGAGAGATTGGTTCAAGATGGCGGAGTAGAAGGACGTGCCCTCACTCCCTCTTGCGAGAGCACCGGAACCACAACTAACTGCTGAACAATCATCAACAGGAAGGCGCTGGAACTCACCAAAAAAGATACCCCACATCCAAAGGCAAAGGAGAAGACGCAATGAGACGGTAGGAGGGGCGCAATCACAATAAAATCAACTCCCATAACCACTGGGTGGGTGACTCACAAACTGGAGAACACTTATACCACAGAAGTCCACCCACTGGAGTGAAGGTTCTGAGCCCCACGTCAGGCTTCCCAACCTGGGGGTCCAGCAATGGGAGAAGGAATTCCTAGAGAATCAGACTTTGAAGGCTAGTGGGATTTGACTGCAGGACTTCAACAGGACTGGGAGAAACAGAGACCCCACTCTTGGAGGGCACACACAAAGTAGTGTGCGCATCAGGACCCAGGGGAAGGAGCAGTGACTCCACAAGACACTGAACCAGACCTACCTGCTAGTGTTGGAGGGTCTCCTGCAGAGGCGGGAGGTGACTGTGTCTCACCATGAGGACAAGGACACGGACAGCAGAAGTTCTGGGAAGTACTCCTTGGCGTGAGCCCTCCCAGTGTCTGCCATTAGCCCCACCAAAGAGCTCGGGTGGGCTCCAGTGTTGGGTTGCCTCAGGCCAACCAACAGGGAGGGAACTCAGCCCCACCCATCAGCAGTCAAGCGGATTAAAGTTTTACTGAGCTCTGCCCACCAGAGCAACAGCCAGCTCTACCCACCACCAGTCCCTCCCATCAGGAAACTTGCACAAGCCTCTTAGACAGCCTCATCCACCAGAGGGCAGACAGCAGAAGCAAGAAGAACTACAATCCTGCAGCCTGTGGAACGAAAACCACATTCATAGAAAGATAGACATGATGAAAAGGCAGAGGGCTATGTACCAGATGAAGGAACAAGATAAAACCCCAGAAAAACAACTAAATGAAGTGGAGATAGGCAACCTTCCAGAAAAAGAATTCAGAATAATGATAGTGAAGATGATCCAGGACCTCGGAAAAAGAATGGAGGCAAAGATCGAGAAGATGCAAGAAATGTTTAACAAAGACCTAGAAGAATTAAAGAACAAACAAACAGAGATGACCAATACAATAACTGAAATGAAAAATACACTGGAAGGAATCAACAGCAGAATAACTGAGGCAGAAAAACGGATAAGTGACCTGGAAGACAGAATGGTGGAATTCACTGCTGCGGAGCAGAATAAAGAAAAAAGCATGATAAGAAATGAAGACAGCCTAAGAGTCCTCTGGGACAACATTAAACGCAACAACGTTCGCATTATAGGGGTCCCAGAAGGAGAAGAGAGAGAGAAAGGACCAGAGAAAATATTTGAAGAGATTATAGTCAAAAACTCCCGTAACATGGGAAAGGAAATAGCCACCCAAGTCCAGGAAGCACAGAGAGTCCCATACAGGATAAACCCAAGGAGAAACACGCTGAGACACATAGTAATCAAATTGGCAAAAATTAAAGACAAAGAAAAATTACTGAAAGCAGCAAGGGAAAATGACAAATAACATACAAGGGAACTCCCATAAGGTTAACAGCTGATTTCTCAGCAGAAACTCTACAAGCCAGAAGGGAGTGGCATGACATATTTAAAGTGATGAAAGGGGAAGAACCTACAACCAAGATGACTCTACCCGCTAAGGATCTCATTCAGATTCGACGGAGAAATCAAAAGCTTTACAGACAAGCAAAAGCTAAGAGAATTCAGCACCACCAAACCAGCTCTACAACAAATGCTAAAGGAACTTCTCTAAGTGGGAAACACAAGAGAAGAAAAGGACCTACAAAAACAAACGCAAAACAATTAAGAAAATGGTCATAGGAACATACATATCGATAATTACCTTAAATATGAATGCATTAACTGCTCCAACCAAAAGACACAGGCTCGCTGAATGGATACAAAAACAGGACTCATATATATGTTGTCTACAGGAGACCCACTTCAGACCTAGGGACACATACAGACTGGAAGTGAGGGGATGGAAAAAGATATTCCATGCAAATGGAAATCAAAAGAAAGCTGGAGTAGCAATACTCATATCAGATAAAATAGACTTTAAAATAAAGAATGTTCCAAGAGACAAGGAAGGACACTACATAATGATCAAGGGATCAATCCAAGAAGAAGATCTAACAGTGTTAAATATATATGCACGCAACATAGGAGCACCTCAATACATAAGGCAACTGCTAACAGCTATAAAAGAGGAAATCGACAGTAACACAATAATAGTGGGGGACTTTAACACCTCACTTACACCAATGGACAGATCATCCAAACAGAAAATTAATAAGGCAACACAAGCTTTAAATGTCACAATAGACCAGACAGATTTAATTGACATTTATAGGACATTCCACCCAAAAACAGCAGATTACACTTTCTTCTCAAGTGCACATGAAACATTCTCCAGGATAGACCACATCTTGGGTCACAAATCAAGCGTCAGTACATTTAAGAAAATTGAAATCATATCAAGCATCTTTTCTGACCACTACGCTATGAGATAAGAAATCAATTACAGGGAAAAAAACGTAAAAAACACAAACACATGGAGGCTAAACAATACATTACTAAATAACCAAGAGAGCACTGAAGAAATCAAAGAGGAAATCAAAAAATACCTAGAGACAAATGACAATGAAAACATGACGATCCAAAACCTATGGGGTGCAGCAAAAGCAGGTCAAAGAGGGAAGTTTATAACAATACAAGCCTACCTCAAGAAACAACAAACATCTCAAATAAACAATCTAACCTTACACCTACAGGAACTAGAGAAAGAAGAACAAACAAAACCCAAAGTTAGCAGAAGGATAGAAATCATAAAGATCAGAGCAGAAATCAATGAAATAGAAATAAAGAAAACAATAGCAAAGATCAATAAAACTAAAGGCTGGTTCTTTGAGAAGATAAACAATATTGATAAACCTTTAGCTAGACTCATCAAGAAAAAGAGAGAGAGGACTCAAATCAATAAAATTAGAAATGAAAAAGGAGAAGTTACAACAGACACTGCAGAAACACAAAGCGTCCTAAGAGACTACTACAAGCAACTCTATGCCAATAAAATGGACAACCTGGAGGAAATGGACAAATTCTTAGAAAGGTATAACCTTCCAAGACTGAACCAGGAAAAAATAGAAAATATGAACAGACCAATCACAAGTAATGAAATTGAAACTGTGATTAAAAATCTTCCAACAGGGCTTCCCTGGTGGTGCAGTGGTTGAAAGTCTGCCTGCCAGTGCAGGGGACATGGGTTCGAGCCCTGGTCTGGGAGGATCCCACATGCCTCGGAGCAACTGGGCCCATGAGCCACAATTGCTGAGCCTGCGCCTCTGGAGCCTGTGCTCCGTAACAAGAGAGGCCGCGATAGTGAGAGGCCCACGCACCGCGATGAAGAGTGGCCCCCGCTTGTCGCAACTAGAGGGAGCCCCCGCACAGAAACGAAGACCCAACACAGCCATAAATAAATAAGTATAAAAATAAATAAAAAATAAAAAAAAATCTTCCAACAAACAAAAGCCCAGGACCAGATGGCTTCAGAGGTAAATTCTATCAAACATTTAGAGAAGAGCTAACACCCATCCTTCTCAAACTCTTCCAAAAAATTGCAGAGGAAGGAACACTCCCAAACTCATTCTATGAGGCCACCATCACCCTGATACCAAAACCAGACAAAGATACTACAAAAAAAGCAAATTACAGACCAATATGACTGATGAATATAGATGCAAAAATCCTCAACAAAATACTAGCAAACAGAAGCCAACAACACATTAAAAGGATCATACACCATGATCAAGTGGGATTTATCCCAGGGATGCAAGGATTCTTCAATATACACAAATCAATCAATGTGATAAACCATATTAACAAATTGAAGAATAAGAACCATATGATCATCTCAATAGGTGCAGAAAAAGCTTTTGACAAAATTCAACACCCATTTATGATAAAAACTCTCCAGAAAGTGGGCATAGAGGGAACCTATCTCAACATAATAAAGGCCACATATGACAAACCCACAGCAAACATCATTCTCAATGGTGAAGAACTGAAAGCATTTCCTCTTAGATTAGGAACAGACAAGGATGTCCACTCTCACCACTACTATTCAACATAGTTTTGGAAGTCCTAGACATGACAATCAGAGAAGAAAAAAGAAATAAAAGGAATACAAATTGGAAAAGAAGAAGTAAAACTGTCACTGTTTGCAGATGACATGATAGTATACATAGAGAATCCTAAAGATGCTACCAGAAAACTACTAGAGCTAATCAGTGAATTTGGTAACGTAGCAGGATGCAAAATTAATGCACAGAAATCTCTTGCATTCCTATACACTAATTATGAAAAATCTGAAACAGAAATTAAGGAAACACTCCCATTTACCGTTGCAACAAAAAGAATAAAATACCTAGGAATAAACCTACCTAGGGAGACAAAAGACCTGTATGCAGAAAACTACAAGACATTGATGAAAGAAGTTAAAGATGATACAAACAGATGGAGAGATATACCATGTTCTTGGATTGGAAGAATAAATATTGTAAAAATGACTATACAACCCAAAGCAATCTACAGATTCAATGCAATCCCTATCAAATTACCAATGGCAGTTTTTACAGAACTAGAACAAAAAATCTTAAAATTTGTATGGAGACACAGAAGACCCCGAATAGCCAAAGCAGTCTTGAGGGAAAAAAACGGAGATGGAGGAATCAGACTCCCTGACTTCAGACTATACTACAAAGCTACAGGAATCAAGACAATATGGTACTGGCACAAAAACAGAAATATAGATCAATGGAACAGGATAGAAAGCCCAGAGATAAACCCACGTACCCATGGTCAACTAATGTATGACAAAGGAGGCAAGGATATACAATGGAGAAAAGACAGCCTCTGCAATAAGTGGTGCTGGGAAAACTGGACAGCTACATGTAAAAGAATGAAATTAGAACACTCCTTAACACCATACACAAAAATAAACTCAAAATGGATTCGAGACCTAAATGTAAGACTGGAAACTATAAAACTCTTAGAGGAAAACATAGGAAGAACACTCTTTGACATAAATCACAGCAAGATCTTTTTTGATCCACCTCCTAGAGTAATGGAAATAGAACCAAAAATAAACAAATGGGACCTAATGAAACTTAAAACCTTTTGCAAAGGAAAGGAAACTACAAACAAGACAAAAAGACAACCCTCAGAATGGGAGAAAGTATTTGCAAACAAATCAATGGACAAAGGATTAATCTCCAAAATATATAAACAGCTCATGCAGCTCAATATTAAAAAAACAAACAACCCAATCAAAAAATGGGCAGAAGACCTAAATAGACATTTCTCCACAGAAGACATACAGATGGCCAAAAAGCACATGGAAAGCTGCTCAACATCACTAATTATTAGAGAAATGCAAATCAAAACTACAATGAGAAAAAAAAAAAAAACTACAATGAGGTATCACCTCACACCAGTTAGAATGGGCATCATCAGAAAATCTACAAACAACAAATGCTGGAGAGGGTGTGGAGAAAACGGAACCCTCTTGCACTGCTGGTGGGAATGTAAATTGATATAGTCACTATGGAGAACAGCATGGAGGTTCCTTAAAAAAGTAAAAATAGAATTACCATATGACCCAGAAATCCCACTACTGGGCATACACCCAGAGAAAACCATAATTCAAAAAGACACATGCACCCCAATGTTCACTGCAGCACTATTTACAATAGCCACGTCAGGGAAGCAACCTAAATGCCCATCGACAGACGAATGGATAAAGATGTGGTACATATACACAATGGAATATTACTCAGCCATAAAAAGGGATGAAATTGGGTCATTTGTAGAGACGTGGATGAATCTAGAGACTGTCATACAGAGTGAAGTTAAGTCAGAAAGAGAAAAACAAATAACGTATATTAACACATATATGTGGAACCTAGAAAAATGGTACAGATGAACTGGTTTGCAGGGCAGAAACTGAGACACAGATGTGGAGAACAAATGTATGGACACCAAGGGGGAAAGTGGCAGGGGTGGGGGCGTGATGGTGGGATGAATTGGGAGATTGGGATTGACATGTAAACACTAATATGTATAAAATGGATAACTAATAAGAACCTGCTGTATAAAAAAATAAAATAAAATTCCAAAAAAAAATTACACTGGAATTTAGAATAAAGTAATTTGACAATTGATAAGACATCCCCCCCCCCAAAAAAAGGAATGAAGTACTAATACATGCTACAACACAGATAAACCTTGAAAACATGCTCAGTGAAAGAAGCCAAACACAAGAGTGTATTTCGTAAGATTCCATTTACATGAAATACCCCAAAGAGGCAAATTCACAGAGAGAAAGTGGTTTGGCATTTGCCAGGGGAGAGGGCAATGGGGAGTGAAATGAAACAGGCCCCTATGGTCCTTCCCCCACCCCCATATCCTCCTGTCTTTTGTCTGCGTAAAAACTTCAGCCAAAGAATAAGTTTAATCAGAGCCGTGAGAAAATGTAGAAGCAAAGAAAAGCAGTCAAACAGGACAAAACGATAACAGTTTAGTCAGTAAGCAAAGTCAAGGACATTTATTTCCCTCTCAAGGGCTCTGGATAATATTCTGAGCCATATCCTGTGAGCTGTCTTACACATACTGAAACCCTCACCAGGTGGAAGAAGTTAACTACATGATGACCAAGCTGTAGCCATGACATAAGCTGCCACAATTCCGAGAATTGGCCTCAAGGAAATGGGAACAAACCGGCCCGGGAACTGAAGGTTAACTGTACCTAAAACAATCAAGATGGTGCTGGTCAGACCACCAATGACCAATTTCTCGATGACGGTCAGAGCCGCCTGTGCTGTTTCTGCGTGTAGCACCCTCCCTCCGCCTATGAAAGCTCTTGCCCGCTGGTTGTCAGGGGGGGTGAGTCGGCCTTTGGACACGCGTCTGCACCTCCCTCCAGTTGCCGGCATCCAAAATAAAGCAAATTTTACTTTCCACCAAAAAAAAAAAAAAAAAAAAAAAAAGGAGTATGCCCTTCTGCAAAGGGAGGTTTTCTTGTAATTGATTGGTTTACCTTGCTGAGAATTTTGCCACCTCTTCCTGCCCTGGTGTCCTGCTTTTTCATTACTTGGGGCACTGGCAGGCCTCTGGTAGGCCAGCTGCCTCTCAATGGCATAAAACAGATGGATGAAAAATTCTACAGGCAGCAGTAGCAAAGAATAAAACCCAAGCCACCATCCTACCTTCACACATCCTTCCCATTGCTGCAGGTGGCACGGGTGAGTTGGGCCAAAGCCCACATTTGCCTCGCTGTTGAGATACTGTTTGGATTTGTGGAGCGTTTGGGCTATTTTGGCTGAACCATCAACTAAGCCCATCACTCAGACAAAGTCAAAGAAGCAAAAGGTTTTCTATGGGAGTGACCACAGATGCTTTTTCTATTTTAGTAATGGCAGTATCAGAGTTTTAATTGATCAAGGTTGTGTATTGACTACTGAGGACTCACTGAACTTGAAAGCATTACAATCTCAACTGTCAGATGCTGGATTTCTGCTGGAACACCCCTGGAAACCAGGAAGCTGGAGCAATGAAAAGACAGACAAGACTGACCTTCAGAAGATGTCTGGATATCCTCTACCCTCTGACACCCCACGGGGATGAGATTTCTATCTGCCCTCATAGAGGGAAACGACACCCCTTTTCCCTATATCTAGTCCCATTAGGCCAGGTCCCCAAGCCTCGAAGGTAGGCTTTCTTACGGGGAAGCAGAGGACAACTGGCTTCCTACAGTGTAAACTCACATCCCCCCTACCATCCCAGTCAAGTGAATCCCATTTCATCATCAAGCTGTACATCTTGAGACAAAACAGCTCTCCTCCTGGATCACACGTCCTGTGTTCACCAGGTACTTAGGCAGTTATTAGGTTAAATGGAAGTGACACAGGCCCAGAGAGGAGCAAGCCAGTGGGACACCTCAGCGTCACATGGTAGCCTGACTCAAGCCAGCATGGGCTTTCTGTCCAACTCCAGAATCACAGAACTCAGGAAGCAACTTTGAAGGCCTGAAAAGTGCTCCTTCTTTTTCTCGGACAGAAACAAAATTGCTGCCTAATCATTATGGAATTTTATATCAAGAGGTAATAACGGGCTGAAAAAAGAGTTTAGGAAACCAGAAGAGTCTGTGTTAATGAATGTATAATAGATTACCACCAGGCTGTAAGTAGCCAGAGATACTGGGGTTAGATCTCTACCTTGGGAAGGGCACAACCTGGAGGGGAATTTTTACTCAATTCCCTTCCCAACCTGAGGTGGTTCTTGGGACAGACAGAATTTTAGGCAAGTCATAATATGGTGGTTGGACCCAAAGCCACATCCCTCATTTTCTAGAAAAGACTATTTATTCAACAGAATAGATAATGTGATAGAAAATGACATCTGTCATGTGTTAAGTTAGCATTCTCTAATTTAAGAAACTAGAAAACATGAATCCAATTAATTCAGTAGGTGTTACAAGTCCTTATTTTGAAGAAGGGTTCTTAATTGTATCGCCCAACAATTACAGAGACTTCTCACTCATGGAAATACTCATGTGGTCCTGAATTAATGGAAAACATAAAACAGGAAAAGCACAGAGAAGTAGCTTTACACAAATGCATTGCTAGAATAGTAGGCAAAGTCAGCCCATTACTTTGAAAGGCGCTGAGTTCCTCCTATTGTGAATAGAAAAACTGTTAAGAGTTAGAGGGAAATGCTCAGTTACATCTGAAGACCGGGAAATTTGTTAGAAGAGCAGTGACAATGGGAACCTCTGTTTTTCTGTTTCTAGGGAATGAACTTTTTTTCCCTCACAGTATCTGCATTAAGTGGTTATATAAGAACAAGGGCTAAGATACTAACTTACTAGTCAATTAATTATTGGGCTTCAGGAGGGGTTTTTGAGAGAAGATCAGAAAATGTCAAAGGTAATAGCGTTGCTCATCATGAAAATCTATGCACATTTTCTACCCAGGACAAAGTCATGTATCTTTTGGGGAGAAGCCTTAGAATATACCAGTCCTAGTTTCTGATGACTTGTCTTTGTACCTACAATCATGTCTTCAAGGGGAGTCCATGTTTTTAAAAATGGTTCTTGATTCATTCTACCAAAGGCTATAAAGATATTTTGTGTCTAGATATGTAGCACTGAAATGTAATTTATATTACATTTACACACACATTGTGTATATTACACACACACGTTGAAATGTAATTTATATACCATAAAGCTCACCCATTTAAAGCATGCAATTCAATTGTTTTTAGTATATTTACTGGGTTGTGAAGTCTTCACCATAATCTAATTTTACACCATTTTTATCACCCCAAAAAGAAACCTCGTCGCCATTGGCAGAGGCATAATATTGTCAACTGAGGGCTTTCTCTTGCTTCTCAATGCATTTTGTTGAAGGAATCACGGAAGAAGAAAAGTCAAAGGGAAAGAAGAAATATGTAGAGGAAAAGAATTAATGTGTCAGATTTTAAGTGTGTTTTGATCCAGAGTCTCTCTTCTTTCTACCAACAGACTCAGAAGCAGTACAGTTATCAGCTTTTGTGAAAATCCCAGAAGCAACCCCAGAAGATCACGTGGCAGCCACTCTTAGAGCCCACAGGCTTGTGTGGTTGTCATGGGGAAGGCTTTTCAATTGGAATCAAAACACTTGGGCTCAGCCTGCCACCATCGAGAAAACGCTTTTCACCCATGAGCACAGATAATTCGCCTAAGTGACAGGTTTTACCTTGGAGAAGCATTGAACTGAGCTGGTTTACACAGTCAATTATTGCTCATTCCACAGAAAAGAACTGGGAAGGAAGGGAGGGGGGTGGTGGTAGCTAGACAATGCCGAGAGGCCTGCCAGCCCGCTGAGGTGAACAGCTCCTTCGGCTGTTTCCAGCCCTGTGAGAACCTCACTTGTGGAGAGAAAACAAAGCTTCATCTTTACCTCCTGATGGTTCTTTAAAACACACACACACACACACACACACACACACTTTTTGGCAAATGAGAAATCAAAAACCAACTCAAACCAAGAGATGGTCTGGTCTATTCTAGAAAGTAACTTTATATATCCCCATTCAAATATTTTCGAACAGTCTTATAGGCAAAGGAAGACGTGAAATACAGCTGGAATACGTTTACTGATTAGCTTTACATATCTCATTCAATAACACAAGTTAGAAAAAACAAGCCAGAGCAAGGAGTAAAAAGTCAGGCATGCAGCACCATGAACTGGGTTCCGCGCATAAAGTAAATTTCGAGAGAGAATCTCATCAGAAGACAGATAGCTCTCAGGGAAATGATGTGGGAAAAAAGTCTGAAGAAAACATCCCAGAATAAATGAAGTACTTATTGTTGAAAAATGAGCTTAGATCTCAACCAGTTCCAAAGTTCAGAATTTACTGCACCATTCAGGACTTTCCCTCCAAGTTTCTTGTCTCCTGTTTCATTGTACAACAAGGGATTCTTCATACTTTCTATGAAATACAACACGGCGATTTTTGCAGTAATAAACTCCACACATGCATGACAAATTGAAGCATGCAAAATGTTTAACATCCCAGTTCACAGATACTTTAGGGACAAAATCCGATTATGAATTATATGCCACAGTAAATAGGGCTCAATGTTTCATAAAGCAATTTATAGTTCATAAAAATGACAAAATGTACCTGTCAGACAGAGCGTGGAGAGCCGTTCTCTGGGCTGCCTGCTGGAAGAAAGGGCAGAGATGTTTATTTAATATTCTGACTTTAAAATTACGTGCTCGATCAATACTTAAAAAGAAACCCTGTGTCACCCACACTTCTGCCAGGTGGCCAAATATGAAACTACTAGTAACACAGTAGAGAATCCTCTCGTGTTAGGAAACGAACATTTCTGAAGAGTTACGGGAATCACACCTGCCACCAGGGGGCGAGCTTGAGGAGACTGGACATACTCCACAGGTGAGGTTGGACACGTCTCAGGAGACGTGGTACTGATCGGACCTATGTCATTTTTACTTCCGGAATTCACTTTTACCATTGCTTTATTCTACTTTCCTGTAAGGAAAAGATCTGTTTTGGTTCCTTTGCAGCTTCTTTTCTTATGAAGGTATAATTTTGGACCTGGTTTTCAGATTTATTGATAAAAGCATCACAATTGGATATTGGAACACTGACTGGCTATGTGATGATATTAGGAGATCGTTGCTATGTTTTAGACACAGTAACATAACTGTGGCAATGTTTTTATAGAGAGTCTTTTAGAGATTCATATTGAAATATTTATGAATACAATTACACGATGCTGGGATTTAAAATAATACAATTGGAGGGAAGAGAGGGTAGGTAGGCATATAAATGAAATGAGATGGACTTGGGTTGATAACTGTTGAAGCTAGGTGACAAGAACACTGGGGGAATAGTACAGTATTCTGGGAATTTTTGTGTGTTTGAAATTTTCCATAATATAAAAATTAAAAGAAAAAAGGAAATAAGAAAGCCTCCCTCAGATTCTCCCAGTTTTGCACTCACTTTCCTTTCGTCTGTCTGTCCTATTTTTTTGTCTGTTTGCCTTATGCCGCCAAGGACTCTGAATCTACGGAAGGCAGAAAAAGACTTCTCTGACTGAGAAGTCATAATTGGGAGGGGATCAAAGCATGGCCTCGAAGACCAGGGCTTCCTCACGGTGCATGCAGGAAATAAGGAGTGTCCACAGTCCATCTTCACCTTGGACACGACGTATGTCAAATTTACTGTTTACCAGGGACACCAATGTTTCCCACGCTATTCCTCATCACAAGTGGGTGGCGGACAAAATAGAATCTTCAGATTAGAAAAAAATGACACATCAGAACCATTATCTCTATTACAGAAAAGAAATACACCCTTGGTGATAGTTTCATATCCTTGGATCAGGCAGTCAGACCAACACTTACTGAATTCCTACTACATGAAGATGATTGCTCTGGGGTCTCAGGAGGAAAAAAGCAAAAGCAGAAGTGGTCATTGTCCTGGACAAGCTGAGCCCCCAGGTAGGGAGTCAGAATAGAGGTCCAGGGATGACTGGTAGACATTTACGAAGTAACATGCAAATAAAAAGATGAAGGTAGGACAGAGCTAGGAAGGGGCAGACATGAGTGGTGACTAATGGCTGGTGGATCTACAGCTCCTCAAACAGGGTGTGGAGCTGTTAGCAGGTGCTCTGGAAGTATCTGCAGAGTAAACATCAACGAATGAATCACTTAGGGGATCCTTCCCACTGAAATGTGGTCAGGCGAGAAGAGGCACCGGTGGTCCTGCACTAGACGGTGGAGAAAGGGCCTGTCCAAGCCCCTGGCAGTGGTTCTCACCTGGGCTACCCTCCCGCCAACCCCAGGAGCGTCTGGAATTGAGTCGGGGTGTTTCTGCATGTCACACTCATGAGGGGATCACTACTGGCAGTTAGTGCCTGGCCCCAGGGATGCTAACACTTTCCAAACGTCCGGAAGGTCCCCTTGTACAATCAGGAACTGTCCCCTTCAAATGACAAGGGTGTCTCTGTGGAGATGCTGCAGCAAAGTAGCAATGAAAGGCAGATCTGAAAGAAAGAACCCAGGGAACATGAGCTCCTGGGCCTGGCGCCACGAATGGAAAATAAATTAGTCAGAGAAACTTAGATAATTCCACAAGAGACGCAACCACAGTGAGTTAGGAAAAAGCATAAAATCTGTTGAACAGGGAATTGAGAGTCTTACATTCTGGGACAGGTTCTGCCTTTCATTTATATTATGGACCTGGAGTCTGGTCCTCGACCCAGGCCTCAGTTTCCAAACTACCCTTTCCTTCCCCAAATGGAGGCTGAGGGAGCCAGTCAAGGTCCAGGCTACTGTGGACAATCCAAGGGACAGGGGTCCCCTCCCTCCTCCCTGGATTCCAGGGAATGACAGCCCAAGTGACCTGGCATTCTAGTGTCACATTATTCGTTCAAGATAGAAAAGAAGAATAACTACAGTGCTTTCTCTTTGCGGGGACACCTGAGGGAGTTGAACGTGGCAGGGGGAAGAGGTGAGAAGCCGAGGAGGGCCTGGACAGCACTCCCTGCCCTCTCCTCTCTCTCCTTTGTCTGCGCTCTCCCGAGGGCCACCCCAGGAGCACGTTCACAAAAAGCACCCAGCAGGTGACAGGCAGCTGTCGTTGTTCCCAGGTTCATCTCCTAAAGCGTTCTCCCTCCCTCAGCAAGATGGCTTTCCATTTTCCGCAGTTATCCTTGAAAAGAACTTCACTCTCTAGTAAATATACAATATGTTTGGCTAAATATACAAAAAGTATTTGGAACTCCCCAAAGGGAAGATGGCACATATTATCAGCACAGTCTCTTATCATCTCAGCAGGAGGCACTGGAGACAGACTCCTGGAATGACAAAAATCAGGAGATGTGACTAAAAGGTCAACAGGAATCTCTCACATGGCATCTGAATTTTCGCCCAGCCCTGGATGTCAATTTTTTTTTAAAGTCTATTGATTCTCTTCTCTCCTGCCTGCAAATACTTCCCGCTGACTTTTCTGATAAGGAGACACAGCGCTTGTTGATGTGCAGTCTATAAGAAGATGATTTAAGAAGCAAAAGCAAAGCAAAACAAATCCAAAACAAGAAACTGAGATGCCCAACCGTCACTAGAATGCCTGCGAATTGATGCATCCCAGGTGGTGGTACCTGCTGAGAATAACTCCATAGGACTGACGTTGGTGAGTCCTCTAATGTAAGCTGAGTTGGAAGCTGGGAACAGGGGCTGCTTTCCTTTAGCAGATGGACATGATGCTGGGACCAAAAGGTCCTTCCGGGCTTAGACATCATGCATCTAGCCAGTCACCAAGCAATGTCTTTCTGTGACCCTCACTCTTCAATCTGCCACACGACTGCCTGCACTACTATTTTTAATGCCTGCTTTTGATTGTTCTATTTAATTTGTTGTTATTCTACATCATTCAAAACTTTACAGAGGAGGACTTATCCATCAAAAAGGAGACGAGAATATATTAAGTGTTTTAAATAACTCCTTGAGGAAAAAAAAAAAAACTTACGGCATTAAAACTGTATGTTATATACCAAAGCAAAGACCACCAACTTTTTCTTACTGGCTCCTCTCTTAAAATAAACTTTGGCTGTTGCACACTATTTTATTTTACTGTTGGAAAATAATAAAATAAATAAACACTGGAATTAAATAGCAGAGAAAAAAATTACTTAGGTGACTCATGATTGAAACCTGAAAAACTACTCATAGAAAACTAGATGAATTGCCCAATTTCCTTCTTTCAAGACTTGTACGTTACAGCAACCATATTTCTCTTTCTAAATCATCTCCTCACGTAACTTTCTTTTTATTCAGTTCTCAGCAAAATAGATTGAGAGCCTTAAGACAATGCGTCACTGATCTTTCCTGAGTTCATTACTCATTCATGAATGACTCTGAAGGGTAAGTCTGTGAGACAAAACAAGTTTTCTGCCAGAAATAATTATTTTCCAGGTTCTCTTTGAGAGATGACATCTTTTCTCTGTCTTTATTACAGCAAGCTGGGTGCTTGGGAACCTAATCAGTAGACTTGCAGGTTTCAACATACGCTAAATGAATTACCAGTCACAATCTGTTATTGAGGGGAAATCAAAGAGGAAATTAAGTGCCCTTACTGTAACTGGGTCGAGTGTAGAACAAGTTCATGGATATTGGAGGGGGAGAAAGCAAAGGGAAGAGGCTAGAATTCAGAGGGGTCTTAGCATAATCCAGTTTCTTTCTTACTTGATAGAAACAGAAACACCACGTTGACAGCTCCATAAAGCCATCTGCTGTACCTATCAAGTGCAGGGGCTGGGCTCTGCTTGGGTGACAGTCAAAACGGACAAAGCGGGCTTCCCTGGTGGCGCAGTGGTTGAGAGTCTGCCTGCCAATGCAGGGGACACGGGTTCGAGCCCTGGTCTGGGAGGATCCCACATGCCGCGGAGCAACTAGGCCCGTGAGCCACAACTACTGAGCCTGCGCGTCTGGAGCCTGTGCTCCGCAACAAGAGAGGCCGCGATAGTGAGAGGCCCGCGCACCGCGATGAAGAGTGGCCCCTGCTCGCCGCAACTAGAGAAAGCCCTCGCACAGAAACGAAGACCCAACACAGCCATAAATAAATAAATAAATTCTTAAAAAAAAAACAACAAGGGCTTCCCTGGTGGCGCAGGGGTTGAGAACCTGCCTGCCAATGCAGGGCACACGGGTTCGAGCCCCGGTCTGGGAAGATCCCACATGCCGCAGAGCGACTAGGCCCGTGAGCCACAATTACTGAGCCTGCGCGTCTGGAGCCTGTGCTCCGCAACAAGAGAGGCCGCGATAGTGAGAGGCCCGCGCACCGCGATGAAGAGTGGCCCCCGCTTGCCGCAACTAGAGAAAGCCCTCGCACAGAAACGAAGACCCAACACAGCCATAAATAAAAAAACAAACAAACAAAAAAACTTATAAAAAAAAAAAAAACTTATTAAAAAAAAAAAAAAAACAACAAAAAACGGACAAAGCTTTTGCCACATTGTACCTGGAGTTTACACGTGAGCCAGACATGAAAAGTTAAACACACACAAGCATTCTAGATCCTGGATCTAGACAAGGGCTATGACCAAAGAGGACAAGTGCTGTGAACCAGAATGTGAAGGGACCTCATTTGGAATGAGTGCTCAAGGAAGGTTCTCTAAGGAAGGGATAACAAAGCTGCCACAAGGAGGGCAAAGAAGAGCTACTGAATGAGAGAAGTAGGAATGCGGAAGGAAGGAAGGGAAAAGTGTTTGGGAGCAGAGGCCCGAGGCAGGCCTAGATCTCTGGTCAGTGGAGGAACTACAGGAAGGTTGCTCTCGGGGAGGTCAGTGAGCGGTGGGGACAGCGGCAGGTCCCAAGGGCTTTGGAGGTCAAGTTAAGGATTTTGGACATTATCCACAGCAATAAGAAGTCACTGAAAAGTTTACATGAGGGGAAGCTGGGCGAAGGATATATGGCAGAGGTCCCCAACCTTTTTGGCACCAGGGACTGGTTTCATGGAAGACAATTTTGCCAAGGACCGGGGGCGGGGGGGATGGTTCAGGCGGTAATATGAGCAATGGGCAGTGATGGGGAGCGGCAGATGAAGGTGTGCTCGCTTGCCCGCCGCTCACCTCCTGCTGTGCGGCCTGGTTCATAACAGGCCGTGGACCCCTGATATATGGGACCTGCCTGTACATTCTTTGCAACTTCTGGTGACTCTATATAATTAAAAAAAAAAGAGTAGGGAGTGAGGCAATATGACTCACACTTTTATTTATTTATTTATTTATTCATTCATTCATTTATTTATTTATGGCTACATTGGGTCTTCCTTGCTGCGCGTGGGCTTTAGTTGCGGCGAGCAGGGGCTACTCTTTATTGCGGTGCAAGGACTTCTCATTGTGGGGGCTTCTCTTGTTGTAGAGCACAGGCTCTAGGTACGCGGGCTTCAGTAGTTGTAGCATGGGGGCTCAGCAGTAGTGGCTCTTGGGCTCTATAGCGCAGGCTCTGCAGCTGTGGTGCACGGGCCCAGCTGCTCCACGGCATGTGGGATCCTCCCGGACCAGGGCTCGAACCCGTGTCCCCTGCATTGGCAGGTGGATTCTTAACCACTGTGCCACCAGCAAAGCCCTGACTTACACTTTTCAAATTCCCTTCTGGCCTTTGTGTGTTGAATGGATTGCGGCAGGAAGGGACAAAGTTGAAGGTCACTTGCAGTGATCCAGGCGAGAGAAGTGCACAGTAGCGGTGGAGATGGAGAAAGTTCGTGCTACATTTTGGAGGTAGGGTTGAAGGAACTGGTGATTGATTGAACGTGGGAAGTGGGGGAGGCGTCAGGAATGAGTCCCAGGTTCCTGGCTTGAGCACCTTGTACAGATCGAGAGCCACTGATGGGCAAGATGGGTGCAGGAGAAGACAAAGGCAGAGTTTAGGTTTGGGTGTGTACAAAACTCTAATTTGAAAAGACACATACACCCCAGTGTTCACAGGTGCATTATTTACAACAGCCAAGACATGGAAACAACCTAAGTGACCATCAACAGATGAATGGATAAAGAAGATGTGTTATGTATATACAATGGAATACTACTCAGCCATAAAAAAGAGAAGAATTTTGCCATTTGCAGCAACATGGATGGACTTGGAGGGCATTAATGCTTAGTGAAGTAAGCCAGAGAAAGACAAATACTGTATGATCTCACTTATATGTGGAATCTAAAAAATACAAGAAACTAGTGAATATAACAAAAAAGAAACAGACTCACAGATATAGAACAAACTAGTGGTTACCAGAGGGGGGGGCGGGGAGGGGCATAACAGGGGTGGGGAAGTGCGAGGTACAAAGTACTGGGTATAAGATAGGCTCAAGGATTTATTGTATAACATGGGGGGAATATAGCCAATATTTTGTAATAACTGTAAGTGGAAAGTAACCTTTAAAAACTGTATTTCCAAAATGCTATGATCTCTCCCTTGCCCCCCAAAAAAGTTTGGGTGTGTGAAGTTCAAGTTGTTTATGGGAAGTCAAGTGCAGATGTTAAACAGATGGTTGGATTTATGAGATTAAAGCTGTTAAATGACAATTAAGTACACAACATCCATATGTTTTTTTGGTTTTGTTTTTGTGTTTTTCGAGGGCCACTCTTCATCGCGGTGCGCGGGCCTCTCACTATCGCGGCCTCTCTTGTTGCAGAGCACAGGCTCCAGACGCGCAGGCTCAGTAATTGTGGCTCACGGGCCTAGCTGCTCCGCGGCATGTGGGATCTTCCCAGACCAGGGCTCGAACCCGTGTCCCCTGCATTAGCAGGCAGATTCTCAACCACTGCGCCACCAGGGAAGCCCCCATCCATATGTTTTTGACAAACGACAGTCATAAGAAGAAGATAGATGGCTTGATTTTCTGGATCTACATTTTGCTATTGTTCTAAGAGAAGAAGATCCAGGGTACAGCTGGTTAGAACACACCTTTGTTTCTGCACTCCATGTGGGACTGACCTCCATCTGTGCTACACACAGTATCAGGTTTATGACACTGACAGTCAAGGAGGTATCACTGCAGCAGTGATTGTAATCACATTGCTTCACCTGTGTTAGGACACTGTCTCCACATTTAATTACCTGAATAAATACTATCACAGCTAATCTTACTTCATTTGTGTTTTGCTGTTATTGGAAGAAGCCTGTGAAATTTATATGGACACGCCTGTCTTTCTAGGAATTCTGGCTGGTAAGGCCTTACTTTTTTCTTGTCATTCTTCTTCAAGTTAAGACTTGTTATTTATTAACTTATTTCCCTGTTTAATTTCCTTCTACCTCTATTAGCATATTTCATGTTTCGTTAACTTTTATGCTGTTGTTTTTCATTTTGGTCCCAGTTGATGAGTGTCTTAACTTTTTATGTTGTGAGCATCCATTTGGTGCTTTACAACCCATTTAGCAACATTTGTAAGACAAAGGAAAGAGTCTATTTCTGGTCTTTTTTTTTTTTTTTCTCAATCATGAGTACTTTGCGTTTTCGGATTCCTAGAAATGCTGTCTAGGAAGCATTTTGTTCAGTGGACTTTGACCTTATCCAGTACTCTACAGGGGTCAGGCAGAGTCAGGGAGGACAATATAATTTATCATCCAAATAAGAACAGTTCTGAGAGTGAAAGGGGGTGCTAACCAGGTGGGAGTCAGGGACAAGGGGAGAAAACCCTGCTTTTTTGGGGCACAATGTATGGTCATTCTAATAAAGATGACTCTACAAGTATAAACAAGATCAGGATGAGAGGACAGAAATTCAGGGGCTGAGGAACCTGCCAGTAATGAAAGCAAACAGCTGAACAGGGGTCAGCTGTGGACAAATCACCGCGACTCTTGGTGTCTCCTTATTTTTTTAATTTTTTAAATTTTATTTTTTTAAAATAAATGTTTTAGTTTTTTTCGTTAAACATACTTTCCCAGTATTTTTCTTTTTTTAAAAGAATTCATTTATTTATTTATTTTTGCTGTGTTGGGTCTTCGTTTCTGTGCGAGGGCTTTCTCTAGCTGTGGCAAGCGGGGGCCACTCTTCATCGCGGTGCGCGGACCTCTCACTATCGCAGCCTCTCTTGTTGCGGAGCACAAGCTCCAGACGCGCAGGCTCAGTAGTTGTGGCTCACGGGCCTAGCTGCTCCGCGGCATGTGGGATCTTCCCAGACCAGGGCTCGAACCCGTGTCCCCTACATTGGCAGGCAGATTCTTAACCTCTGCGCCACCAGGGAAGCCCTTGGTGTCCCTTTAAATCAAGCCAGCACTTCTCCTGTTCTCTCTCCAGTTCGTCCTCTTTCTCTTTAGAGTCTGCCTACAACCCAAGGTCCTTTTCATGAAGCTTGCCTCGACAGCTCAAGCTCTTGCTGACCCTCTGCTCTCAGAGCTCCTGGTCTAGAACATGGCTTAGCGCTGGGTTCTATTCTTTCCTGGGGAGCTTGCCATCTGCTTCATGGAAATTTTAGTCTTGGCTAAAAATTCAAGTTCCTTGAAGATCACTGAAGGCAGAGATCCCAGCTCATCCTCCTTCCACCGGAAAGAGCTTCCTGCTGACGGACAGCACCTGCCGTGTGATTCGCCAGTAGGATGTGAGTAGGTAACTTCTGGTGATAACAAATGTTACTAACTGCCATGGCTCCAATTTCAGAGCTTTGTTGAAATACATTTTTTCCCCCTTAGCTGTATATTCTTTCTCTATTTTACTATCTTGAAAAACTAGGGTACACATTTCTCTTTAGAGAAATTTTGACTGGTTGTTTTATTTTAACTGTGTGGCTTGGATTTGCATATGTCTACCAGAAATTTGATAAAGACAATAACAGACATTTATTAGTACCTAGTATATCCTATGGGAAGTGCTGATTAAAGTCGATGACACCAGATGGTTTGCTGGATAACATTATCTCATAATTCGGATTCCGGTTCCAATTGACTGATTTGGGGGCATTATTTGAGGTTGGGGTCTGTCCAAATTTGGCAACTCAAATCTTCTGAGAGGGATTATTAAGGGAGGCACTCTTGTCTTCACTGGGCATTTCCAGGACATTTTATTCTAGAGATAACACTATGAATAATTGGTGACATCTACCATGTGGCCCCTTCTGCTTCCAGGCCCTGGAGGCTTTTGCCATCAAAACAGAAAACTTGGGGGCAGCTGCTATGAGCTAGGAGAAAGAAGGGAAGGTGTGGGGATGGTGTGAGTACATGCCCCGGGGGCTGTCCCTCACCCACAGTGACTGATGTCAGAGTCCTCCCAGCAGGCGGGGGCCCCACTGAGGGTCTGGATGGTATGAGGCACCCTGAGTGATGGGCCATACTGACTGCCATGAGGGCAACACGATGGGTCAGAGGATCCCCGTGGATTCCTGGAGGCTGTCTGTGCACCAGGGGTGGCTGGCGTGGAGGTGGTCAGAGGTCAGTCTGAAGTGGGCGGGTGGTGGCAGGAAGATCCATGGCCGTGCATGAGGCTATTAGTGTGGGTGCTGGGAGGGAGAAGTGTGCTGGGTGACATTCAGCCCCAGGCCAGGTCCTGGGGAGCAACTTGCGCTTCAAGAGCTGTGGCATCACTGTCCCATGGCAAGTAGCTTCTTCTACCTGGTCATCTGGAATATTTACCCCATAAAGGACTGGACTTAGGGAGGCTAGATACCAGCTGCTTGAGAATAGGAAGTGGGTACCAGTTACATGACGGAACAATGTTTGGTACAAGGTCTAACCAATAGCACAAGGCACATAAATGCTTGACGAATATAATGTCACTAGGTCACCAAGCCATAAATGGTGCCCTTCCTGAATCCCTGAGGAATGATGGATTAGCTTTTATCTCATTCATTCATTCAATTTGGTCTCATTCCAAAAACGATTTGTGTCAGAGGATGGGACAACCGGGCTTTAGTCTTTAACAGATTCTAAAGTTTATTCAAGCTTCTGTTAGTACAATTACAATTTTTTTTAAAAAAATATTTTTTTTAAATAAATGAACAAGGCAGTCTTTTGCTTTTAAACAGGCATCACCCTTCAATTGCCAATTACCCTTTTAGATAAGAGGATCTGACAAATCTTTGCTGAACTATTATTTTGTTAAAAATCAAAATGGCACTCTCTATGTACTGGCTTCCTTCTAAGAAATTCACCTTTTTCCTTGTGGCATTTTTCACTAAAAGCTTCTATCGAGGTACTATATAAGGAACTATTTTACTCTATGTGACCCCTGCTGGGCAGGTGGTAAATTACTAATCTTTCTTCTCCTCTCTCTGCCTCCTTCCCCCCTCCTTACTCTCTCCCCTAAATTGCCAGCTCACCATCCTCACTTCCTCCTCTGACTTCTAGATCTATTCTTCTATCATTAGCTCCTTGCCTTTGCTTAGATAAATCAATTTTCTGGCTTCTTCCTGTACTCCTCTCCTTTTATTACCTATAAGCCTAAAAAAAGTTCCAGCAATGTAAATAAAGAACATTTCTGGGGAGAAGGGGAAGAGGACGGAGGGAGGGGGGAAGATGTTAAAATGTACAGTTTAATGGTTTTACACTAATATCTATTTATTGTAATATAAAATACTTTCTTTTTTAAATTGAAGTATAGGTGATTTACAACATTGTGTTAGTTTCAGGCGTACAGCAAAGTGATTCAGCCATATATGTATATATAAATATATACACACATGTGTATATATATTTTTTTCAGATTCCTTTTCATTATAGGTTATTACAAGATATTGAATATAGTTCCCTGTGCTATACAGTATATCCTTGTTGTTCATCTATTTAATTTTATTTTTTTTAATTTATTTATTTTATTTTTGGCTGCGTTGGGTCTTCGTTGCTGTGTGCGGGCTTTCTCTAGTTGCAGCGAGCGGGGGCTCCTCTTCGTTGTGGTGCGTGGGCTTCTCACTGCAGTGGCTTCTCGTTGCGGAGCACAGGCTCTAGGCACGCGGGCTTCACTAGTTGTGGCACGTGGGCTCTAGAGTGCAGGCTCAGTAGTTGTGGCACGTGGGCTTAGTTGCTCCGTGGCATGTGGGATCTTCCTGGACCAGGGCTCGAACCTGTGTCCCCTGCATTGGCAGGCGGATTCTTAACCACTGTGCCACCAGGGAAGCCCATCTATTTTACACATAGTGGCGAGTATCTGTTAATCCCATACTACTAATTTCTCTTTCCCCCCTTACTCTTTGGTAACCACAGGATTGTTTCCTATGTTTGTGAGTCTGTTTCTGTTTTGTAAATAACTCATTTGTATTATTTTTTAGATTCCACATATAAATGATATCATATAATATTTGTCTTTGTCTGATTTACTTCACTCAGTATGATAATCTCTAGGTCCATTCATGTTGCTGCAAATGGCGTTATTTCAGTATTTTTTATGTCTGAGTAGTATTCCATTGTATGTATGTACCACATCGTCTTTATCCATTCATCTACTGATGGACACTTAGGTTGCTTCCATGTCTTGGCTGTTGTAAATAGTGCTGCTATGAACATTGGGGAGAATATATCTTTTCGAATTAAGAGTTTTCACCTTTTCCAGATATATGTTCAGGAGTGGGATTGCTGGATATATGGTAACTCTATTTTTAGTTTTTTAAGGAACCTCCATATTGTTCTCCATAGTGGTTACACCAATGTACATTCCCACAAACAGTGTAGGATGGTTCCCTTTTCTCCACACCCTCTTCAGCATTTATTATTTGTAGATTTTTTAACGATGGTCATTCTGACCAGGGTAAGGTGAGCTGATACCTCATTGTAGTTTTGACTTTCATTTCTCTAATAATGAGCGACGATGAGCATCTTTTCATGGGCCTCTTGGCCATCTGTATGTGTTCTTTGGAGAAATGTCTATTTAGATCTTCTGCCCATATTTTGATTGGGTGGTTTGTTTTTAAAATATTTTCTATTAATCTACTTTAGCATTTTTGTCTACTGACATTAAGATATTGGAACAGAGGTTTAGTGAAGTTGGCTTGCTCATGGTCAGAGTCGGTAAGTAAGGGAACCAGGCCAGTGAAGTACCACAGAGCACCCCGGTCCTGCCTCTGCCGGGTTGTGGACTATTCAGGGCAGAGACTGAAGGGAAGGGGACCAGATACATTTTGGATTCTGCCAATCCCAGCCAAGACAACTGATGGGATACTGAGCAGACGTAAACAGACACGGGGGCAAGCTTCCTCTGGGTATGCTAATGCAGAAGCAGCAAGGAGTCGTCTCTTAGATGTCTGCAAAGAAGACAGGACGGCTTTAGGTTTTTGAGACTAATCTTGATTCCTCAAGCGGTTTATAGGCAGAAGCATATGGGTCATTTAGAGCTTGCCCGAAACTCCCGGGGAAGAATTCTTTTTACCTCCAGGGCTCACTATGACGGGACTACACATGTAAAGGAAGTGCCTGCCTGAGTCAGGTCTGGTGCTGTTGGATGAAGGTGAAAGATCCAAGCTCGGCTGTCAACTCTCAGATCTGTGAGAATGGCAGCAGCTTTTGGATTCTGGGGCAGAGCGCTGGCAAGGCAGTAACACCTTCCATGTGAATGAGTCCGTGTGTGTGCGCGCGCGCCCGTGCGTGTGTGCGCGTGCACGTGCTTGTCAACTTCACGTTGAAAGCAAGCAAGAAGAACCAACTAATGATAGCTGAGCTGCCTGGAGACACGCTACAGGTAGTGCATGGATTGCAATTCCTGGTTCTTGGGAATGGGAGGCTAAAGTTGGAGAGTGCAGGGTGATGCAATCCAGGCCCCGCAGCTTCTACGTGGCTGCCTGGCTTTCTGGCCTGCTCCTCAGGGCTTTGGTCAGCCATACACTCCTGCAACTCTTCTCACAGTGCTATTTCAGTACAGGCCAGACTCTGAGCACAGCCAAGATGATGATGGCCCAGTAATAACTCTCATCTTTGGCAGAGCACGTGGACACGGGGATTGCTCACTCCCCACTTTGGTGGGTTTGCCGAATGCCTTTTGGAGCTTTTAACAGAATCCTTACTTTACCTTCATACGATGCTTTGGTGGAGTCCCATTTACTTTTTCTTTCTTTCTTTTTTTTTTTAAATTCCGGCAGTTTATTAGGTTAGCGGTTGGTTTAATTCAGCAGCTAAATAGATGTTATCCAGAGACCCGCTTTGTTCTGTGTTTACATTGTCAACGTCACTGCCTCAGTAGGTGGTTGGTTCTTACTAATGCAACCAGAGCCCAGGTTGTGGAATACAAATGTTACTTTGTTTTTGCTTAAAGACAAGATGCAAGTAACGTAACTATTTTGATAGTTTTGTTAAAATAATGCAACCTGTGCATGAAGAACCAAAATCTAAGTCTGGCTTTCTGTTTTCGCAAAACATCTCTTTTAGTCAGACAAAGTAGCAATATTTGAAGGTAAAAATAGGTTTGTCATGGTTAGGTAAGAGTCTCATAATTGCAGTTTGCAAACCAATTATATAACATAAGAGAAAAGCTGAAGCAATACTGATTGTTTTATTATTGGTATTAGGATTTTCACCTCTCAAGTGACCACTGCTTGATGGTTTACACCTGAAAATGTTTTCACATATAACATGTAATCACACCCTCTTCCTTCAACTGCCTTGGACTTCTAAGAATGAAGTCCAGGTAGAAAGGAGAGGTACCCAGAAACATGTTGCTGAATCAGATCTCCACAGAGAGAGATTCTGGCTAACCCACACTCTAGCACTTTTCTATGTGAAGAGGACCATGTCTGGTGACATTTCAGAAACCGTCTGGTCTACTTCTTTGTTTTTTTTTCTTCTTGGCTGCACCGCGTGGCATGCAAGATCTTAGTTCTGTGACCAGGGATCGAACCCATGCCCCTTGGGTGGAAGCGCGGAGTCTTAACCACTGGACCACCAGGAAAGTCCCTGGTCTGCTTCTTGTTTCACTCGGCACAACTTGCTGGCTAAAGATCTGGTCAGCATGGAACTGCAAGTGCCCAGGGGCACTGAATTCCTGCAAATGATTTTGCTCCAGTAGAAACAAGAGGTTAAGATAGTCTCCTGAGAAAATCTGTGCTTCTGAGATAACCGGCCCCACTTGGAGAAGATTTGGAAAAACACAAACACAAACAAAACTTTCCGAGTGCATATCTGGACCAGACACCTGAATGACTGCAGGTAAATCCTTTCCTATATGAAAGCCCCCAAGCCTGGATATGAGTGATAGCACAGACTCCAAGGAGCATCCAGTCTTGAATGGTTACAATTCTGCAAAAGCTATTGAAGAAAAAACCCCCATAAAAGTCACAGGACAAAGGGCTATTCCTCTGAGTTAAATAGCAGTGTCCTCCGGAGGGAGATTTCCACTTCCTCTGCCAACCAGCAACCCGGCTGGCAGTTGTATTTGAGAAGAGCATGCCTATCCAATAATGGTACATGGCCCTTCTTCTGTTTTCTGAATGGAGTCTATTTTGGTGGTACTGATATGCACCGTTAAAAAAGCTTGGCTTAGTTTCCAGAATGTAGCTTCCTCTGAATTCTTCAACTTAACAAAGCCATGATTCTCCGTTTTTGTGTTAATTGCATGTTTGCCCAAATTTAGTGGATCATCTCTTAATTTTTATATAATATTGTCATTTTCCAGATATCCACTGAGGGTCCTCAGATTGAAATTAGTCACATCCTATGATCCAAGCTGGGTGGACACAACTAAACCTCCATCAATCTCAGGTCCCCAGAGGAGGTCTGAGAAAAAAAGTGAGGAGATGGGGTTGTGAGCCGTTGTATATCTGTGCTCTGTGACATTTAGGTTTGCTGACCATTTCAATTTTGGAAATGACAGTTGATTAACATAAAAAAAGACAACTACTTTTTTGTGTATCTCCACGAATGCTTGTGCTTCTCACAAATGTTTATAAAGAGTGGCATGATGTAATAAAACTGGCCTTCTTAAAAGAGTTTTGCATTTGCCTCTGGTGACAGTAAAATTTTATTTATAAAATATTACTTAAGTAAGCTTTAGGGCTGTTAAACAAACAAATAAACAAAGAGACAAAAACCTCCTGTTGAACATTCGTGTTTCACTGACTGTGCCTGAAGGTTTGAATTATGATTACTTCACATACAGATGACAAAGATCTGATAGTTTTCAATGAGCGTTACTGTGCTGTTTCCATATTAGAAAGAAACCAACTTGTCAGTATAATTAAACTGGATAGGTAGCTTAGGTTCAACATTAATGCAGGACTAAAAATTAAAAAAAACATAAACTACTCTTTTTTTTTCTATTTTTGCTGTTAGGTTTAATATATGTAATATATACTTTTTTGTATAGTCATTGAGAACAGGGCATTTCCCAGCATTTAAAAAGTACTTTAGATTTTTGAGGTTAAATTATCATAATGAATATTACGAATGTGTAATTCATCAAGACCAACAAAGCCAGCGTCTTGCACAATATTTTACATTTAGTAGGCACACAAGATTCTTCTCAGAATGACTCCTTTGGAAAAATGTTTTAGCTCTTGTTGGCTACAAATCCCATCTACGATATAGTTCATTTCTAATGTAGGAGAAACTTGATTTTGGAGCTCACCCCTCAAACCTGGTCCTGATTACTGCTTCAACTCCTGTTTATATAATTCTACACAATTTTGGCAGGATTCAAGAGCACATACCAGGGTGTTGGCTTTTATGAATCTCCTGGGATGTGAATGTCAAGCTGACTGGATGAACTCTGGCCACAAATCCCAGACAAGCACAATGACTCTATTTATTCAGACTTGGCCGCCTGAATGCAGATTGACTCTGTGGGTAATAAATTTTCACAGGCCAAGAACTTCAGCATCAACCAAGCTGATTCCGAGAAGAAAAATACACCCAGGGAAGTGGAGCTGGGCTGCAAAAATCTCCTATATTTTTATTTCACATCTGCATATCATTCAGCTAATACATCTGGTGACGGATGGACACACACTGCTGATGGCTTCAGAGGTTCTTCTGAAAAGCTCTGCTTTCTGTTATGCAATTGTCATATTCAAAAGGAACAAGGAAAAAAATGAACAGCGGCCATTACAATTGGCAATCTGCTTTTAATATTACACCCAGAGCTGATGTTACTTATGCAGTGACCTCTACGGTCAACAGCAGAAAACTGAGATGGGAATGTTCCTTGTGCTTCTTAAGAAACCAACGTTAACAAAAGGCAGTTAAGAACTGCAATTCAGTGCTCAGAGCAATCTCACCACCTATAATCCTGACACCTTGATGAGCGAAGCTTTAGTCACTCTGAGAGGACCCAGATTCTTTTTGAGAGACATGATTAGTACTCCATGCATTAAGAATAAGAAAAGAAGTGGCTCTTTAACTTGCAGATTTATGCTAATTACCTGGATATCTATTAAATGAATTGTGTGCTCTCCAAATATTGATTGGGGATTAAAAGGTAACTTTTCTTCATTGTGAGGAGTAAATGATGCCAGTAGGAAAATTTCCCTCTACAGATTATATCCCATGATCACTGCCTGTAAAATTAAAACTGTCAGTTTAAGTGGATAAACCATGCTCATTTAAAGAGAAAAATGTAGTTATATAATTAAAATGAAAAGACTGCCTAATATGTGTGGATAATGTAATTACTGGAAGCTGCAGGCACATACACAGACATTCAGTTTGGATCCCTGCTCCTTACTTCCCGGCGCTTATGTATCTGTCATCTCTGCAAGACTGTGTGCAGTTGACACGATCTTAGCTGCTCCTTGTTGAGTGTCTTATTCACGTGGCCCTGTCCTCATGCCTTAGCTGTAATCATTTCATCTAGATATTTGCTGTGTCCAACCTCCCAAGCTTACCCTCCTCACTTGAGAGGCAGAACTCATTTTTTTTTTAAATAACCTGAAATCTGCCTTTTATTTATTTATTTATTTATTTAATTTTTTTTGGCTGTGCCAGGTGGCACGCGGGATCTTAGTATCCCGACCAGGGATCCAACCCGTGCCCCCTGCAGTGGAAGCACGGTGACTTACCACTGGGCCGCCAGGGAAGTCCCAGAACTCTTTTTTTTTTTTTTTTTTACTAAATGGGAAGATAGGCAATATAATTCATTTCTCCCTTCCAAATCCATTTTAAAAATGGCTGAGTACTTAGTACCTTCAGGAATCATTTTGTCTTAAATCGTCTAACTCCTTCACTTTCTTCCAAAGAAACACTGGCATCTAGAATTGTCAAAACCAAGAGCCACGGGTTTTAACTGGAGATCAAACAAACTGCCACACATATCTTGTGTCCTTCCTTCATTTACTCAGACACAAAATCTGATTCTCAAATCATTTGTCCTGTTTCTAGTTTGAACCTCATCAAGTATGAAAATTATAGGAGCAAACATGAGAATACGACTCCATTTCCATTAAACCTCCACATTTTCTAAACCTGGTCACAATCCTAGCTCTAGAGGTGACAGTCAAAATGCTACAGTTTTTGAAAGGGAAGGCTGTGAAGAAATGCACTCTCTTGGTTTTGGAAGCTTCTGTTTGAGATAACTTCTGGAAAGTTATAACCTCAATATGGCTTGGCATGAAGCATATTTAAGTAGTGACTATTGACGTTTCTACAGAGATTGGATAAATGCTTTTCTCCTAAATAGGTAGGTGATTTGTGTATTTATCTACAGACAATTTTTGTCCTTGGGTCTATGTTTTTTTCTTCTTTGTCAACACTTTTGATCTTTGGATAGGACTAATTTGAAAAAAAAATCACAGTGTTTAATAAAAAAAAAAAAAAAAAAAAAAGGGAGACCCAAAGTCATCTTTGATACTGGACAACAGACAGCAGGAAATACTCTCAATTCAACAACATTATGCATCATTCATGCATCCATTCAGCAAGTATCCAGCACCTCTGCTGTGCCAGATACAGTTCCTGCCCTCAGGAAATTTCCAGTCTGGTTGGTTGAGATACTTAAAAAAGTAAACGTGGGGCTTCCCTGCTGGCGCAGTGGTTGAGAGTCTGCCTGCCAGTGCAGGGGACACGGGTTCGAGCCCTGGTCTGGGAGGATCCCACATGCCGCGGAGCGGCTGGGCCCGTGGGCCACAATTACTGAGCATGCGCGTCTGGAGCCTGTGCTCCGCAACAAGATAGGCCGCGATAGTGAGGAGCCCACGCACCGTGATGAAGACTGGCCCCCGCTTGCCACAACTAGAGAAAGCCCTTGCACAGAAACGAAGACACAACACAGCCATAAATAAATAAATTAAAAAAGTAAACGTACTACACAACTAAAATTATGATGAGACCTAAGAATAAAGTTTAGGTTATTGTGACACGGACTAACCGGGGGTCCAAGTTAGATAACTGGAGACTCCCTGATGAAGTGAAATTTATGCTGCACCTCCAAGATGAGTAGGTATTAATGGGGCAAAAATCAGGGGAGAGAGGCCTATGGAGGCCCTGAGGCAGCTGAGTTTGGCTTGTTGGAGGAGCTGAAAGAAGACCCATGGGGTGGAAGTACCATGAACCATGTCAGTGTGAAGTGAAGGGGAAGCCTTGAGTGAAGCCAGCTGTGTAGGGTACTGTCGGCCACACTACAGGCTCTGGATTGTACCCCAAGTGAAATGGGAACCCATTTAAGATTTTAGACCAAGGAATGTCTTGATCTGATTTTGATGCTCTGACTTGATCTTTTTCAAAAGATCCCTGTGAGGAAGTTGTATTATAGAGGGGGGAGAAGAGAAATATGTTGATTTCTACTGGACTGGTTTACACTAGCCAGGATGGAAAGAGGTGGATAGACTAATATTTGTGAATTTATAGGGCTTAGAGATAAAATTAACATTTGAGTGAGGAATAGGGAGTCGTCAAGGATAAGCCCGATGTTTCTAGACTTAAACAACTGGGCGCCTGGCAGTTCTAGGTTTAGAAATGGTAACAGTCACAAGAGGAACATATTTGTGTGTGGATAGGTAGAGGGGTGGCAAGGACCAGAACTCCAGTTTGGCACAAATTGGATTTGAAATGCTTGTGAGACATCCAAGTGGAAAAGTCAAACAGGTCTGTGGTTAAGAAGAGAGTTCTGAGCTGAGGATATAATTTTAGAAATTGTAAGTATATAGAAATTGAAGGTCATGGGAATTGATGAGATCATCCAGAGAGAGACAGAGAGACAGAGAGGACGTGGAGAAGAAAAATCAGAAATGCGAAAAGATTCCAACATTCCAAGATTGGCTGCAGGAGGAGCAGTCAGCAAAGGAGTCTGAGAAGACACAGCCAGAGGGGCAAGAAACAAACCAGGAGGGTAATGGTATTAGACAACTCAATAAAAGTGGGGTAATTAACAGTTTTCAATGCTGTAACTCTTCTGGTGAGACAAAGGACTGAAAAGAGCCTGGTACATGTGCTCTGCAGACCCACTGCGGTCACTGGTGACCCAGTGAGTGGTTCTGGTGGAGAGGAGGGGCAGAAAAGAGTCAAAGGAGTAAGTCCCCAAGTAACTGAGAGGAAATGGGACAAACTTTTGATAAGAGGAAGGCAGTGTCCTCTTGTAATAGGGTGGAAGGGAGACGATGAGTGACGACAAAGGTAGTTGGTAGTTGCGTGCATCTGGTTACAGGAAGATGAGGCTTCCCTGTTAGATGCCAGTCAGCATGGTACGCAATAGGGAAGTAAAGATGAATAAGACACAGCATCAGATTCAGGTCACTCACTCAAGAAATCAGGAAGACAGATAACTAAATCTCATATTATCCACATATTATCAATTCTGTGATGGAGGTAGTTATAGGATACTCAGGCAGAAAACTCATAAAATGCCATCACCAGTGAACTGCTGTGAGTTATGTATATATAATGCAATACCAGAAATGCCACTAAAAAAAGCTATACAAAGAGATACACTCAAAAATACTATAGATAAACAGAAATGAAATTCTATAAAATGTTCAAGGAAGCTACAGGAATTCAGGAAAAAGAAAACAGAAAAATGAAAAAACAAAGAGAACAAACAGAAGATGAAAAATAAAGTGGTTGACTTAAGCCCTAATATAATTATCATTAATGTAACATTACATTAATATTAGTTAATCAGTTTAATTATCAACTAATAATTACATTAAATGTAAATGGTCCAAATGCATCAATTAAAAGATAGAAATTGGCAAAGTGGATATGCTGTCTGTAAGAAACTCACTTCAAACATAGGTAGGGTGAAAGTAAAAGAATGTGGAAAAAGTTATATTATGCAAACATTAATCAAAAGAAACTAACAGTGGCTACATTGATATAGGATAAAGTAGACTTCAGAGCAAAGAAGATTACCAGAGTGGAACATACATAATTATAAAAGGTCAATCCACCAAGAAGACGTAGCAATCCCAAATGTGTGTGCACAAAATAACAGCTGTAAAATATGTGAAGCAAAAACTGATAGAATGGAAAGGACAAATAGATAAATCCACAATTACAGTTGGAGACTTCAACACTCCTCTCCCAACAATCGATAGAGCAACTAGACAGAAAGTCAGCAAGGATATAGAGTATCTCAACAACAACATCAACCAACAGGTTCTAACTGACATTTATAGAACACTCCACCCAACATCAGCAGAATACACATAAAATATATACCAACATAGATCATATCTTGGGCCATAAAAAATACTCAATGCATTTATAAAAACTGAAATCATACAGGATGTGTACTTAGACCACAATGGAACCAAACTAGAAATCAATACAAGTAAGATCACAGGGAATCTTGAAACACTTGGAAATAAAACAACACACTTCTAAAAGCATCAAAGAGGATGACATCTCACTGAACTGAATGACAATGAAAACACAACATACAAAAATGTGTGAGATGTGGCTACAGCAGTGATGAGGGTGAAATGTATAGCACTAAATGCTTATATTATAAAAGAGGAATGGGCACATACCCTGAGAAAACCATAATTCAAAAAGATTCATGTACCACAATGTTCACTGCAGCTCTATTTACAATAGCCAGGACATGGAAGCAACCTAAGTGTCCGTTGACAGATGAATGGATAAAGAAGATGTGGCACATATATACAATGGAATATTACTCAGCCATAAAAGGAAACGAAATTGAGTTATTTGTAGTGAGGTGGATGGACCTAGAGTCTGTCATACAGAGTGAAGTAAGTCAGAAAGAGAAAAATAAATACCTTATGCTAACACATATATATGGAATCTAAAAAAAAAAAAAAAAATGTCATGAAGAACCTAGGGGCAGGACAGGAATAAAGACGCAGACCTACTAGAGAATGGACTTGAGGACACGGGGAGGGGGAAGGGTAAGCTGGGACAAAGTGAGAGCGTGGCATGGACATATATATACTACCAAATGTCAAATAGATAGCTAGTGGGAAGCAGCCGCATAGCACAGGGAGATCAGCTCAGTGCTTTGTGACCACCTAGAGGGGTGGGATAGGGAGGGTGGGAGGGAGGGAGACACAAGAGGGAAGAGATATGGGGATATATGTATATGTATAGCTGATTCACTTTGTTATAAAGCAGAAACTAACACACCATTGTAAAGCAATTATACTCCAATAAAGATGTTAAAAAAATCAAAATAAATCAGTTTTCAAAAGTAAAAAAAAAAATAAAAGAGGACAAATCTCAAATCAATAATCTAAGCTCCCTCAAGAAACTAGAAAAAAAAAAGAACAAAATGAACCCAAAGCAAGCAGGAGGAGGGAAATAATAAAGATAAGATATCAATGAAATTGAAAAAAGAAAAACTGACAGAGACTATCAATGAAACAAAAAGCTAGTTCTTTGAAAAGAGCAATAAAATTGATAAACCTCGGGCTTCCCCGGTGGCGCAGTGGTTGAGAATCTGCCTGCCAATGCAGGGCACACGGATTCGAGCCCTGGTCTGGGAAGATCCCACATGCCGCGGAGCAACTAGGCCCGTGAGCCACAACTACTGAGCCTGCACGTCTGGAGCCTGTGCTCCGCAACGGGAGAGGCCGCGATGGTGAGAGGCCCGCGCACCGCGATGAAGAGTGGCCCCCACTTGCCGCAACTGGAGAAAGCCCTCACACAGAGACGAAGACCCAACACAGCCAAAAATAATAAATAAATAAATAAATAAAAATTAAAAAAAAAAAATTGATAAACCTCTAGTAAGACTGACAAAGAAAAAAAGAAGATCTGTATCAAGAATGAAACAGGGGCTATCACTATAGATCCAGACATCAAAAGGGCAATGAAGGAACACAACTCTACACAACATAAATATGACAACGTAAATGACATGATGGATTAATTACTTGAAGAGCACGTACTACCATAACCTACCCAATGTGATATAATCTGAATAGTCCTTTAACAATTAAGGAAATAGAATTTGTAAGTTTCTAAAAGTCTCCAGGCCCACATGGCTTCCCTGGAAAATTCTGACAAACATTTAAACAAGAATTAACATTAATGTTGTACAATCTCTTCAAGAAAGAGAAGAGCAAGGAACACTTCGCAATTCACATAATAATAATAATAATAATGTGAATAATAATTCACATTATTTGTCCTAATATCAAAACCAGACAAAGACAATAAAAAAAAGAAAACTTAGGAACAATATTCCTCAGGAATATAAAAAGACAAGCATGTGAGGAAAATGTAGAGCAATGGGAATTCCCTTATATTGCTGGTGGGAGTGTCAGAAGGTACAACCATTTTGGGGAAATGGTTTGGGATAGTCTACTCAAATTGAATATCCTATAGCACTTCTACTCTTGGGGCCAGACCAATAGGAATGTTCCCATACACTCCCCAAAGACCTGTACAAGAATGTTAGTAACAGCACTATTCCAATAGCCCTAAACACCCTCGTGTCCGTCAGCAGTAGGACAGGTAAGCAAATTACAGTATATGCACATAATGGAATAGGATCCAGCAATGGAAATGAATAAACTTCACTTACATGCAATATCATGCATGAGCCTCACAAACAAAATGCTGAGCGACAGAAGCCAGACACAGCAGCGTGCACTCATGACCCTATTGATGTAACTGTGCTTCAAAGACAAGCACAATTACCCTACGGTGTTAGAAATCAGGAGAGTGGTTATTCTTTTGGAGGAGGCTGCCCCGAAGGGGATGTGGGAGACCCAAGAGGCTGGTCATGTCTGTGTCTTGATCTGGGTGCTGGCTACGTGGGTGAGTGTGGCTTATGAATATTCATCCAGTTGTATTCTTAGGTAACGTGTAACTTTTCTCTGTGCCTGGTGTATTCCATTGTAAGTTGACTAATAAAGAAGAAAAAAGCCCACTAGATCTGGTGACATGAAGATTGTGGGTGAGCACAAGTTGTGAGGAAGTGGCAGGCTGCAGGGATCTAACGTTAATTCCAATTTTACAAATGGCGACACCAGAGCACAGAGCAGTTCAGTGACTGGGTCAAGGTTGCAGAGCTACTGGGTAGCAGAGCAGGGATTTGAACCCAGGGAGCAGGGCTGCTGAGCTGGTGCTCACTCACTAAACTAGCCTGTCTCTTATTTTGAGAGCACAAAGGCAATGATAAAGGAACATCAAGACAGGAATATGCAAGTGCATGAGTGTATGAGGCTACTTTAGGAAGAGCAAACAGGTGTAGCAACTCGATGCTCTTGTGGATGTTCCTTTATCACAGTGGCTACACAGGCTGGTGACCAACAGTCACAAAGACAACCAGGTGTCATGTTAGAAAAGGACAAGGATTTTAGTACACTACATTTATTGAGGCAGGGAAATATACAGTACATTTTTGAAAGATTTTGGGTTAAGGGACAGACTCTGATTAGATCTGAAAAAATAATTTTTGTTAGATGCTTAATTATCTCTCAATGCCAGAGAAATGCAGAGCGTGTATATGTGCTGTGTATATGCACAGGCTCCGCTCTTTTGGGGTGCAATCATATTTTGGTCTTGAAGAGAAAAAAAATTCTATGTCATTAGTGTTTTTTAAAAGCATGGGATTTACAATTTTGTGATTAGGTCAGGGTATATATAGGATATATAAAGGATAACTTAATATAATCAGTGTTAGAGCAATCACTAAACTGCCACATACAAAACCACTCTCTGGAGTCTTAATTACAAGGGAGGATTAGGGTATGAAAGTCACTCATTCTGTCAGCTGCTTTCATTGTAAAAGACAGGAAGGTGTACATACGTGCGGACCGAAAGCAAGAAGGATGTGACTGGTAGATTCACAGTACAATATTTTCCACAGCTACAGACTGAAAAGGAGTAGTTAATGAAGCAAAATGAGTAAACTAAAGGTTCTCACTGCCTTAGAGAATGTGTCTAGTTCATCCTTGATAACTAATTTTTTTAAATTGTGTTTTCAGTGGAAACATTTCCTGGAGATAATTCAGGAAATTCTTTCCAAATTAAGAAAGTCTTGCTGAATGAAACAGTCTGTAAATCCCTTTTCCAGTATCAAGTATACACACTCTACATGTTTGCTGTGACTTAATCCACAGCAAACATAGGTCCAATCCTATCTGGACCTCCACTGGGGAAAAAAAACACAAGAGATGAAATCATTTGCTTGTAGACACAAAGACGAGGAACCAACATGAGGGGTGAAATTGTTCCCCAGATCTGCCAAGACTGCTGGGTTGTGGATGTCTGACGGGCCTGCTTCATGCACCTAGAAACAGATCAATCAATCTCTAAAAAAGCCCGAGTGGCCCTCCTTGCTCAAACTTTCTTCACTTGGGCTTTTCTCAGCTGGCCAATCTAGTTTCAAACTGCATTGAGTTCTATCTCATACCCAGTCCCTTCTTTGATGCCTCACCTTCTCTTATAAGGTGAGCAAGATTTTCTGTGATCTCACAGTCATATCTGGCTCAGATGCTCTTCCCGGAAATTTCCTTTGATCTCACCTCTGCATGCTCTCTTGGTACATTATGTGCATTTGCACGTCTAGACAGCTGCAACACCTGCATGACATTCCATGATACCTCTGTATAAAATTCACTATTCCAAGATCAACTGAACAGTATACATGTCGTGTATCACGTGTAAAAATGACACAGAAAACCTCTCTGAATTGTCTTTATACCTATCGCGTTTATCCCACCTTGACACGATACAAAACAGGTGATGAGACAAAGGAAACAGAAGTGGAGGAAAATCTGTCTTTTCATGTTTTCAAACTTGCTTTAAAATACAAACATTTCCTGAAATGCAGAAGTGAGAGTGATGAATGTTAATTGGGTATTTTTTCACCTTAACTGACTGATCACAGAAGAGTATTTATAAACCCCTGACTGATGTCTTGAGCTGATAAATCAACACCAGGGGAGAACATTTCAAGCACATTTATCACTTAAGACAAACAGGCTATTCCGAGCGCGATTATTTTTTATTCATCATTTTAGCTCACCTCTACCTTTGCTTCCGCTCAATGTTAATAATATCTGTATAAGACTTCTCAATATTTAATGCTAAAGCATGCTTGTTGCATGCTGATGAGGTGAAGCTCACACATTTGATCTCCAGAAAGCCAGTAACCTTTCCAAAAAGAAAGCTCTATCTCACACTGAAGCCTGATCCCAGGCGGCGTCCTTATAAATAGCTGCTGTTGGCTACGATGCCATGAAGATCACAGAATTACAGTTTTAAGGGAAATTAAAGCCAAGATATTTGAACAGACTGGCCCAATGGCACAGAATCTCGTAATCAGCAGAGGATACCCAGCGTCCTAGAGCATCACAATTGAGCATTTGTATGACTCAGTTAATACCCAGGACAGTCTACCAGACTGGCATCATCATATCACATTCAGAGAACCGCAACATCAAGGAAAATCTTACCTGTTCATTCTCCTCTTCATCGCTACTTAGCTTAAGGTCATCTTCTAGCATTCTGAAAGAGGGAACAAAGAGGTTCAGATACTTAGCAAATTCAAGAGAATTTAGCACCAAAATACCTGTATTAGAGCAATGTTTCAGTAATGAGCGTATTAGATTTCCTAATTTAAAAAAAAATGTTTCCTTTTGAGCCCTTTTCCTCTGATGCACTTAGGAAATTACAAACTGCCACATCATAAAAATAAACCCTCACAACAGCCAAAGGACGTTTGATGAGCTACTTCAAGAATATGAGGTTTTAAACGAACAGAGTCAAATAGGTGCTTTTGCTTGTGAAGTTGTAATTTCACAATTATTTGTCCAGTGTTTTCCATGTGGCGGGGGCTGAGCTACATCTCCATCACCGTTCGTGGGAAGCAGAAGGAGAGAGCGGGCAGAACCCTGCCGAGAGCTAGCAAACCACAAACTCAAGTTCTCAGAGCAGCTGCTGGGTCTTCCCCCATCAAAGATCTGGAAAAGACAGCTGCCTGAACATCCTACCGGATGAGGAAAACCAAATAGAAGGAAACTTTCTGCAAAGACTCTGGGGAGGAACTCCCCATCGCCCCCTGGGTCCCTCAGCTGCGTCATGACAGCCGCAGCGGGGTAGCTTACTTTTGGGTCCGTAAGAGTTAAAAGTTAAAAAAAAAAAAAAAAAAAAAAGAATTTGAAAAAGAATGAATATATGGGTATGTATAACTGAATCACTTTGCTGTACACCTGAAACTAACACAACACTGTAAATCAACTATACTCCAATATGAAAAAAAATTAAATTAAAAAAAGAAAGAAAATTTCAAACAGTATTTCTGACGATGATGAAATTGTATTCTTATCAGCATTGCTGATTTATTTCTTTGTAGAATAATAGTTTTCAGATGAAGTCATTTCAAAAGAAGTCTCACTCAGAAGCATGTTCTACACACAGATGAATGCAGAGCTCTTCTGTCTGGAGTGAGGGGAAGAGTCCGTCTTTGGATGGACCCTGGGGCTCCAGGGATCAGTCTGGAGGCCACTGAGTCCCTGTGTTTGAAGGCCTCGTTGTCTTCTCTGAAATCACCTTCCAAGTCCAAAGACTGACCCCTAAAATGTGTTGTTTCCTACAAAAGCCAATTATAGGCCTACTGTAGATACATTCCTCTGAATATTTTTATAAGTAATTTCAGTGACTTTTGGGGTGAGCTTGGGGTAAAGATCTGCCAGGGCAGGGCGTGGGCCCACTTCTGCCTCTCACGGCTGTGTGTTTGGGGCAAATCAGTAAACGGCCCCGCCCCCAGCCCCATTTCCCTCTTTGTAAAATGAAGGGTTGTGCTGGACCTCTCCAAGGTCCAGTCCTCCTTTAGCGTCCGAGAGTCTGCAAAATAAATTTGCCCCCTATTTCCTAAAGTAAAGCAACTCCTGTATTTGTTCTAAAGAGCACAGTTGTGAAATTTTAAAGCAATTCTTGGTGTACCATTTAAGCCGTAACCATTAGGACACCAAATCCCCCCTGGCTACAGCTATTCTACCAGTAGCAAGTGGTATCCTTCTTTTATTATTCAAACCAGAAGCAAGCAAGCCAAACACTGGCGAAGACTGCACAGCTGCACCTCGATCGCCCTTTACGTCTGTGTGGCACATCACTCATTTCCCTTGACCTCACAAACTTGAACCTGGGCTTCGAAGAGAAGAGATACTGGTGATTTATTATATTAGAGTGCTGTTGGGGGAGAATCTAGGAGAGGACGGTGTTTCCTTTGTCCTGGGACACTACTGACCAGCATGGTGACGGCACAGAGTACAGTACCAGTTGGTTGGCTGGTCTGGGCAGCTACCCCAAGACAATTTTATTTTGTTTTTTTGTTTGGCTGCATTGGGTCTTCGTTGCAGTGCATGGGCTTTCTCTAGTTGTGGCGAGCGGGGGCTACTCTCCGTTGCAGTGCACGGGCTTCTCATTGCGGTGGCTCCTCTTGTTGTGGAGCACAGGCTCTAAGCGCACGGGCTTCAGTAGTTGTGGCACGTGAGCTCAGTAGTTGTGGCTCGTGGGCTTAGCTGCTCCGCGGCATGTGGGATCCTCCCGGACCAGGGCTTGAACCCGTGTCCTCTGCATTGGCAGGCGGATTCTTAACCACTGCGCCACCAGGGAAGTCCCCCCAAGATGATTTTCCTACCCAAAGGCACAAATACGTTTCTGATGAAAAGGACCAGAGAAGTCAGGACAGTTTCTTACCCCTACTCCTCACTCCCTCGTTTGGGGTCAGCTGCCAACTGCGATTCGGTTTAATCTGAAGGACTGCCCTGTACACAGTGGGTGTTCAAAGTGTTGGTGGTCCCGTCGGGGGATGGGAAGGGGGAGGGAAGGACACACAATCGTTGTTAATGACCCCCAGTTAGATGGAAGTCACGTCAAGGGTGACTGAGGAGTTACATCTGCGTATGGGCAACAGTGTGGACAGATTTGAAGGCCATGGCCAACCAGAGCAAGATGCCCCTAAATGCCCCAAAGCAAGGGACCTTAGCTTGGCTGCACACCCGTCTTGTGACTCGGTTACCACATGAAGCTGGCACAGTAAAAGCCGTGTGTGGGATTCCTTTTAAGGTAGGGAGTGGAACTTGTTTTGTTTATTCTAGGTGCACGCTAAATGCGTCAACACATGAACATGTGTCTGGTTGACTCTCAGGCTGCCTTTCACACCCCTGATCCTGGGAGAGTCACACCTCTGGGCCAAGGTTTTGTCACTTCTATAGTGAGACTCAGCTCCCTTGTCACGCTTTCCAGAAGAAAAGCAGTCAGAGAGCCACCTCGCTTTGGGAATAGAAATTATCACTGAATTTACCTCTCTTATGTTAAAAAAAAAAAAAAAAAGATTAAGTGTGTTTCTGGTCTGAGATCCAAAAACAAAGGATCAAATGTAAAAATATTCTATATTCAAGAGAGGCTTCGAGAGAAGTTAGACTCCAATAAACTTCAGAATGTCTTGGAAAAATGGGAACGCCGAGAGTCTGACAGCTCATTCACATCGCACAGTAATCCTGCCAGCCTGCTGCTACCAGCACGAGGGACCGCATTCCTGGAACAGACGGTCACCACCGCCCGGCGCCCCAGACCCCGACAGGCATGTGCTGAGACGACTCAGTCTCAAGGCCACCCAAGAACACGCCCGGCCCTTCTGCATCCTTCTGGTCACAGCGGAGTCCCTGTGACTCAACCTCCAAAGCACAGCGCTTGCCCCTTTTAATGCTGGGAAAACCAGAGTGGCTTCTTAGAGAGCCTGAGGAGGAGCTGAAGAAGATGTGAAGTCAGAGAAGAACACGGAAGAGCTGGGACCACTGAAGAGCCCGAGAGGGCTTCCCCGGTGGCGCAGTGGTTGAGGGTCTGCCTGCCAATGCGGGGGACGCGGGTTCGAGCCCTGGTCTGGGAAGATCCCACGTGCCGCGGAGCAGCTGGGCCCGTGAGCCACAACTACTGAGCCTGCGCGTCTGGAGCCTGTGCTCCGCAACAAGAGAGGCCGCGACAGTGAGAGGCCCGCGCACCGCGATGAAGAGTGGCCCCTGCTCGCCGCAACTAGAGAAAGCCCTTGCACAGAAACGAAGACCCAACACAGCCAAAAATAAATAAATAAATTAATAAATTAAAAAAAAAAAGAGCCTGAGAGCTGTCCTCATTTGGTGAAGGCTGTCTGCCTCCATCAAAGCACACAAATGGCACCATCGGCGCAGTCTGCCCCCAAATCTGATCCCACCTGCTTGACAACATGTTTATCATCTGTCTATTTTCAAAAGGAATCACACTGGCGTAAGTAAATTGAACAAGAATAATAATAACAAAAGTTTTAAACCAAGAGTGAAAGAAAATGCAAAGTAAGTGTTGGTTAGGACACAGGGCAGAGATGGAGGATACCACACCAGTCAGGATACCATCCCTGACTCTGTTTCTGAAAAGGGAAGGAAGGCCACGGCTCTGATGCTCCGACGCGCTGAGGATGGAGACTGGGATGGGTCATCAGCACATAAGTGCAGGGCCCGTGCTTCCGCATCACGCTGACTCGCAGGGCGCCCTGACGCACCTCTGCGTCCCTGCACCCCCCCCATCTGAGCACCACCAGGCCTTCCTCCCGACGGTGACGCCCACCCACCCAGAGCCACGCTCCTTCCATGTCCCTCGGCCCCCCCGCCCCCTCGTGTCCCCGCAGCACCCTCCTAGGTGTCCCAGCTCCTGCCCAACCTGACCTCATTCAACCCTACCTCGAGGTGAGCGCTGCCGGGGCAGCAGACCTCGGGGGTCTGAGCACAGACTCTGGAGTCAGACTGCCTAGGAGGAATCCTGGCTGTGCCACTCAGCTAGCCCTGCCTCAATGGGTTTTCCAGGGAAATCATTACACAGTCCTTGGAAAGTGCTTAGCATAGAACCTTGTGCGGAAGCAACATTCAACACATGTTCATTTTTCATTAGTATTCCTCTTTTACCTCGGAGGGCCATGCCTTGGAGCATTTAAGAAACTTGCAGGCGTAATCAGTTTGGGACAGAAGATGTTTCTGTAACGATGCCTTAAAACTAAGCCATTTGCTCTAGTTTCAGGCCATCTTGAGAAGAAAAGATGACATTTTCTAGAGGCTGTGGAGGGGGATATATTTTACGATATAACTGCTGCCATGGTTGATTGATCTGATGTGAGTTCATGCGTGCAGAGGACAGAAAACATGGCCACCAGCCTGAGTGCACAGGGGACGTATCCTGGGAGCCTGTGGTCGGCCACACAGCCTAGAGTACCCACAGCCTGATGACAACAGGGACGCTGAAATAAAATAGATAATAAAATCAAACTCTGCGAATGAAGGCCAGAGAGCAGAGGTGCAGCCAGAGGTACAGAGAAACCTGGACTTCGTGCCCTGAGCACCTGAGGAGTTGTCACATTGTGTCCAGAGCACTTCCGGTCAGTGCCTGGTGGCAACTTCACAGTGGGGTCTGACCAGACAGCTGACTTCACAGTGGGACCCTGACAGGACCGAGGCAGGATTTTTTTTTTTTTAAACATGCAATTAGGTGATTCAGATTCTATCCATTTCTCACTGGTGAACTGTGTAGACAACAGTTTCTTAAAATTATTGTCCCAGGAAAATTACAACATGCCCCCTGAACACCTGGTACAAAGGGTCAAAAGGTCTGAGCCACTGGCTGAAGGCTCTTATGCTTTCACGCAGGGACAGAGGGTCCCATGCGAACTGTGTAGACGAAAGGGTGTGTGGAGGTTTGCCTCTGAGCTCAGATCGGGGAACCCAGTACAAACATTTCCGTCTGTGGTTTGCCAAGGGCCACCTCAGGTGAACCTCACTGTTTCTGGAAGTGAAGGATGAATTAAAACACTGCCTCACCACCAACAGTAGAACTGGCATTCAAACTCCCAATCACCTACACAGTCAATTTTCTACTGCGTTCTTTCAGTGGTGGGCACCTATCTTTGGAAAGCATACTGTCTCCCAGGGCTGGTTCTTCTCACACATTACATTCAAATCAGCATTGCCATTTTAGCCATTTTTAAGTGCCTTAAAATTTTCAATGTCTGGCCTAACAAACTCTCACAGAACCCAGTCACCTCATCTGAAGGTAAGGCCCTCAGAAAAGGGAGGAATTCAATACAACCCTTGCAACTTTAATATTTGATGATGGTAGCTTCCCTGTGTGTACTATTTTTTAATTGAGCAGTAGACAACTTTACGTTGTAGCTAGTGTTTTTATATACATATTTTAAAAAAAATAAATTTATTTATTTATTTTTGGCTGCGTTGTGTCTTCGTTGCTGTGCACAGGTTTTCTCTAGTTGCGGTGAGCAGGGGCTACTCTTCGCCGCGGTGCACGGGCTTCTCACTGCAGTGGTTTCTCTTGTCGTGGAGCACGGGCTCTCGGCACGCGGGCTTCAGTAGTTGTGGCTCGCGGGCTCAGTAGCTGTGGCACGTGGGCTCTAGAGCACAGGCTCAGTAGTTGTGGCGCACGGGCTTAGTTGCTCTGCAGCATGTGGGATCTTCGCGGACCAGGGCTCGAACCCATGTCCCCTGCATTGGCAGGCAAATTCTTAGCCACTGCACCACCAGGGAAGTCCCTGGTGCTTATATTTTTGAGTTCCACAATTTCTCAGGAAGCAGAAATAGTAGCCTACCCATAACAGATGGCCAACTGCTTCGAGGGCTCATCTGTATCTTACACAGGTATTGCAAACTGGCACATTAAATACCTTCAAACGTAATGGCAGTCATTATCACAGAGCAGCAGTTTTTAATTAATAGGGTTTCCTTGGAATTACTTGTCATTTGGGGCCCTTATCAGATCTGAATCCTTTAGTCCTTTAAAGTTCATTTCATTTTGCTATGTCTTAATGGCTTCTTGAAAATCTGACTTTTAAATGGGTTGTTTGGTTTGCAGATTTGTTTCTATAGCCGGTGCTTCTACGATCTCCACCTATTTGAGATTTAAAGCCAAAGGCAAATGTTTATGAATCCCCATTAAACATATTCATATATGCAGAATGAATAAAGAAGATGTGGCACATATATACAATGGAATATTACTCAGCCATAAAAAGAAATGAAATTGAGTTATTTGTAGTGAGGTGGATGGATCTAGAATCTGTCAATACAGAGTGAAGTAAGTCAGTAAGAGAAAAACAAATACTGTATGCTAACACATATATATGGAATCTAAAAAAGAAAAAAAAAAAGATTCTGAAGAACCTAGCGGTAGGACAGGAATAAAGACGCAGACATAGAGAATGGACTTAAGGACATGGAGAGGGGGAAGGGTAAGCTGGGACGAAGTGAGAGAGTGGCATCGACGTGTATACACTACCAAATGTAAAATAGATAGCTAGTGGGAAGCAGCTGCATAGCACAGGGAGATCAGCTTGGTGCTTTGTGACCACCTACAGGGGTAGGATAGGGAGGGTGGGAGGGAGACGCAACAGGGAGGGGATATTGGGATATAAGTATACGTATAGCTGATTCACTTTGTTATACAGCAGAAACTAACACAACAATGTAAAGCAATTATACTCCAATAAAGATGTTAAAAAAAAAGACATTTTCTATAGTGCATCTCATTTAAACCTCACAACAACCCAATGATTAAATGATAGTACTACTAAAAAAAAAACCGTATTCATATACGCAAATATCTATTCTAACAATTAGCCGCGCATGATAAACCTATTCGTTATGCAAGTCCACCCTTCTGCAGGAATCCCCCAAGCCATCCTCCCCACTGCTTGGAACACAGGAGGAGAAGTCATAAAACTCATTTCATTGTTTTTGAAGTCCACTGCTCTGTCAGGGTCAGTGCTACCATCTGCCTGGGCTTATTTTCAAAAACAGTTGACCACCTTCCTCTCCACATTCGTTCAGAAGAATTTAGCTCGCGCCATTCCCCAGTTAACCGGGAACCAGCACGGCTAGGACAGGCTCAGCCTGGGGTTGGTGATGTAGTGCGTCCAAGGCACAAATGAAGGAACTTAGTCTGGAAGCCAATGCAGAAATCAGGAACGAGACAAAGGCTGGTCTAGGTGACCTCAGGGTTTCCAGCTCTGATGCTTTCCTACCCGGATTTCCTATCTACATCTTTTGAGGCAATGTGGAGCATAGGGAGATACTTTCTGTTCACACACATCTTCTTCCTGGACCCCCTCTTCCTAGGATTGGTTCTAGCTGTCAATGAAACCACAAGTGATCTTCTGATTCTGCCATGTTCACCCTGGGGCGAAGGTGTCCTGTAGCTCTTCTGTTTAAGGACAATAGGTTCCAACGGTCCTTTTCTTCCACTTATACGATGAGCCCACCTGCGACCTTGACACAGGCCTGTTTTCCCTGGGGGACAGCATCTCATTTCCTGCTACTCAAGACCCTCGCAAAAGCCAACCTCATTCAGGGAACCTGTCAAACCTTGGTGAGATACGGGATGAACATGTGTCTTCAAAATCTCAATCAAGCAACTGCCTTTCCAAAGAGTCCCATATCTAGTATATTAATATAGAATAAATGGATATCAAAGGAAAGTGAAAATCAACACTAATAAAAGGACACGGGGGCTTCCCTGGTGGTGCAGTGGTTAAGAATCTGCCTGCCAGTGTAAGGGACATGGGTTCGAGCCCTGGTCTGGGAAGATCCCACATGCCACGGAGCAACTAAGCCCGTGTGCCACAACTACTGAACTCTGCGCTCTAGAGCCCGTGAGCCACAACTACTGAGCCAACGTGCCACAACTACTGAAGCCCACGCATCTAGAGCCTGTGCTCTGCAACAAGAGAAGCCACTGCAATGAGAAGCCCGTGCACTGCAACGAAGAGTAGCCTCTGCTCACTGCAACTAGAGAAAGCCTGCGCACAGCAATGAAGACCCAACACAGCCAAAAATAAATAAATAAAATAAATTTATTTAAAAAAAAAAAAAAAGGACACAGTCCGTGGTACTAGAGTGTGGAGTGGTGGAATGAGGCTGGCCAGCATTGAGTCTGAGTTCAGTCCATAACCAGCTCTGTAAACTTGGGCAAACTGTTCACTCACTCTGGATATTATTTCCACATCTCTAAAATGAAGCTGGGATAAAATGACCTCTACAGCCTCTTGTGGCTCTGAATTCTGACTCTCTGCCTTTACCAATGGGTGGAAAGTCCAGTTAGATTGTTGGAGATTTAGAGGGTTCCCTGGATCTGAGCTGATACGACTCATAAAAGTAAAACTGACAGGTTGGAATCTGAGTCAAGATCCACACTGGGGTCAGGAGCCTGGGGTGAAGTCCGGTTACTTCTTTGAGCACTTACTTCCTCGTATGTCAGGTAAGACATTTCCCATCGCTGTTCTAAAAATTCAGCAGAAAATGGACATGGCAGTGCTTTTAGATGGTAAAGTGCTACATAGAGTGTTTGACTACATCTGGAAACATTTCGCATGTGATATGGTCTGTAGGACAGAGCCTCGCCCTCAGGCAACAGCCTGTGAATCTGTAATAACAGAGCAGCTTCCCATGGACCAGGAACAAAGGCAATAATCAGACTGGACCCCGGTGCTCCTGCACCAGGTGGCCACGAGGACTGGACTGGGAGATGGTGCCAGTTCCCCAACTGGGCTTGAGACCAGGGAAGTGTTCTTTCCTCTGTTACAAACTAATCAATTGTCTCTAAGGTATTTTCTAGACGCTTCCTTATTACAGTGAAATGTGACCCCAAACCCACATCCAACAGCTTTTGGGTAGTTAAAAAAACTAGATTCATCTTTTTCTTTTCTCCTAACAGCATCTGCAAATAAAGTCAGATGACACATATGCTAAATGATGAGCAGAGCAACAGAGCAATTTGCTGAGCCCCCAACGAGCCTTCGTCGAGTCCTCTAGGCTCTGGTCCACACACACCAGAAGTATACATCCTCTCAAACGCTCTGTGTCTGCAGGATCCTTCATTCTGTCTAAGGAACAATGTGTCCCCGAGCTCCACCACGAAGGCACATTTAGAAAAGCATGAAGTCACAAAACATTCTTCCAAGTAACTGAAAACGAGACGCTAGCGGCCAAGTGTACCGAGGAGTTCCTCATCAGATCAGTCCTCTGGGGCAGGTGGACTGCCCCAGGACTCGGAGGTGCGGTGGGAGAACATTTACAGAGAAAAGCGGCCTTAGCAGGCCACCTGCCCTGACCTCCAGCCCCCGGGGAAGCAGGAAGCTCCCTCCACAGGCACTCTGGGAGTCAAAGCTGGGCCAGTGGTTCTCAGACTAGAGCAGAAGTATCATCGCCTGAGGGCTTGTTAAGACACCGGTGGCCGGGCCCACCTCCAGGGGTGGGAAGGGGCCCCCAAATTTGCATTTATAGTAGGTCCCCAGCTGATGCAGAGGCTGCCGGCCAGAGGCCACATTTTGAGAAGCACTGGGCTAGGCCATCACCTCCTGCCCGCAGAGGTTTATGACATCTCTAGTCAGCTACTGAAAGCTGAGAGCCTGTGGTATGGTCCCTTGAGCCACCTCTGACGGCATATTGGGGCCTGTGGTCTGGGTGGATGGGTGGGGGGCCTGGGGCCCTGAGGATGTGTACTCCTCCCCAGATCTCTCCCAGTTTGCCCTGGCCCACAGGGTTGGACCCCAGAGAGGACCAGGGACCCCCTCCTCTCACCCCCAAATCTGCTAAGGAAAAGAGCTCGTTCATTCAACCAACTGAGCCTGACTCACTGAATACAAGCTCCAAAGGCTCTGTGCCTGCCCTCAGAGCGTCGGGTTAGCAGGGGACAGAGACAAGTAACCCAGTGATTGTTATGCAGTGGGATGGGCCCTCGAGCAGAGGAGGAGGAAGGACCCGTGCTGGCTTCAGACTCCTAAAGAAGTCAGATGGAGTCGGGGAAGGTGACCCCCGAGCCTGGCATGCCTGGGGATGGACGTAGGTTATATCCTGCACTCCCATGATGTTCTTTTCTTTTGGAAAAGTGATACACACACAGGGTTCCAATGCCACCCCACGACCAAAGAAAAAATCCAGGGAAATGTCTACCTCCCGTCCTGTCTCTACCTGCTCACTTCCCACTCTTTCCCACAAAGTTACCACTGTCTGTAGTTTCTTACAGATGATGTCCGAGTTTCTTTATGCATTAACCAGCAAATGGGAACACAGCACTTTGGACCCCTTACAGTCCGTACATGGCATTGGTGGATGGATGTAAGGTTAACGGGACCCTTGTTATCTGGCTGCAGCAGGCAGCTCTAAGACACTCCCAACAATCCCAGCCTCCTGGTACTGTGTCCTCCCCACCCTGAGTGTGGCTGGACCTAGTGACCTCCTTCCAGTGAACAGAGTAGGGCAAAGTGATGGGGTGTCACTCGTGAGAGTGGGTGACGTCCACCTGCTGGCATGCATACTCTTTGGCTGGTTTGCTTGGATGATGAAAGCTGCCACGTTGGGAGCTGCTGTACGGAGAAATCCCCATGGCCGGGAGCTCAGGGGACCTCTGGCCAATGGCCAAGGAGGGAATGAGGCTCTCAGACCAATCACTGGAAGGAACTGAGTCTGGCCAACAATCACGCAATGTGAGCTTGGAAATGGATCTTTCCCTAGTCAGGCTTTGAAGTGACTGCAGCCCCGGCTGACACCTTGATGGCAGCCTCTCCAGAGGCCCTTAGCCGGGGGACCCAGCTAAGCCATGCTCAGATTCCTGACCTATAGAAACCAGGAGATAACAAATGCCACTAAGTTTGGGGATAATTTGTTGGCATCGATAAGTAACTGGTATGCCACTGGATGGTAGTAAATATTTAGTGTGTCCCTTTTCAAGGTCACTCCCAATTGCTTGAGCTAAAGCATGAACAGCCATCATTCAAACTGTCTCACAGAGGTATAACGCAAGCCTAACAGGTTATTAAAATGTTCTAATAGCCACATTAAAAAAAAGTAAAAGCAGGTAAAATTACAATATATTCAATACATTTAAGCCAACATAGCATTTCAAGGTGACAACATACACATTTCAAGGGCTCAGTAGCCACGTGTGGCCAGTGGCTGCTGCACTGGACAACATGGGCTCAGAGCTTCTGCAGAAGGTGAGGGGTGTTCCCAACTCCAGAAGGTGTCATGTCCCCGCCTCCCCGCAGCTCTCCTTTGCCTCTTACAGGGGTCAGTCTTCTCTACAATTCCTGCCTCACAGGGTGCACTGGACAAGCCTGTGAAGGTAAAGGCCCTGGTAACTTAAGAGTGTGGAGGAGCTGAGCGGGAAAAAGGGAAGGCTGGTCAGAACTGATTGCAACTGCACACCCCCAATGACGATTCCTGGTGGAGACAGGGATTCCAGAGGCCTGTTTCTGAGCCAGTTGAACGTGTCAATGACCCATCTTGCTCCCAATTCTGATGATGCTATCTGCTCATGGCGTGGCACGCCATGATGTCTTACAAAACAGCTGTAAGGCAGAAACCAGCGCACAGCTGCAGGTGGCCCACAGAGGGGTAGGCTCAGGGCCATGCGTTTAGGAGCCATGGCCTCGGAAAACAGAACAGGGGCAGCCTTGCAAATACACCTTGTAAAACGCTGACCACTTGGCAAGGGAAGTCTGTCCACTTTTTGCTCTCATTTATCGCGTCCCCACTTCTGTTGGATGTAGTAAAGACACATCTCACTAAAGTTATTTGAAATATCCCAGGGTTTTTTTTTTTGGTTTTGTTTTTTGCTTATTTTTTTTTTAGTTGTCTATTTTAAAAAGTGTGCTCGTTGTTCTTTTTACTTGGAATTACAATTCCAAGGGGACTAGATAGGGGATCTGAGCAGCCTGGAGGGAACTCTTTGTCTGGGAGAAATGGAATGCTGGGCCCAGTTTCCCTGAACATCTCAGGACTCTTTCCACCCAGAAAGCTGTAAGCACCACACACAGTTGGTGTGACTGTGAAAATATGAAGATGCTCCATCTTTTTCATTCAGGGCACTGCAGGCCACGGTTGTAAAGTAGCTTTCTCCGAACTGACTTGAAAATTGCTTCCTCCTAAAAGAATTATAGGGAAAGAGGGCTGGACGGACTTGATCATTTCTATCAAAAAACAAGCTGGACTCTAGAAAGAGTACTTTAATAGGGAAGGCTCGCTCCTCAAAGATGGTTTTAAAATTCCTCTCTTTGTTCGTTACAAGGACTTCTAGAAAATTAGCTTCTGAACTAATGTTCTTGGTATTAGAGGATTCCGTTTCTAAGGCATAATGATTTCAAGTACAGAGTGTGAAAGAACATGGTCCTTTTTCGGCAGAACTGGAAGAGAGGTTGGGGGACCTTGACTGGGAACCTTTGCACAGACTTGACCATGGGCATTTCTTTACATGAACCTCTCTGAAGGGAACTGTGTACCTCCCCTGAGGGGAATGAGAAACGGGACCTGCAGAGATTAGGCTCCAGTCTGTGAGGTCAAATGTTAACGGCCAGTAAACTAGTAAAGCGGTTGCCAATTCTGTTGGCTAACTAATGCTTTGCTTATTTCATTCATAACTTTTGACAGGAAAAATGTATTGAATCTAGAAGGGTCATACATACGGCGGGCACAATACCAGTTTCTGCATGTCTGTGGCTATCGTTATTGACAAGTTGATTCCTGAGACAGCCCCTAATTAAGAGATTTAATTGAACAGATAAACTGTTAGGGTTAGGAAAGAGAACCAAGCATAATCTCCAAATAAGCAAATGCGCACATGTTGAGCTACGCCCATGTCACACGTTTCCTGAGTATGGCCCTAACGTGGTGGTTTCTAAACTTTACTGCACACTGGAATAACTTGGGAACTTTGAAAAATATTGATGCCCGGCTCCTACCCCACCCCCATATTCTGATGGAATAGATTTGGGGTGTGATCTGGGCATCCAGAGTTTTAAAAGCTCCCTAGGCGATTCTGATTGACAGCAAAGCGTAGGAACCACTATACAACAGAGTCAACTGGGTAGTCTGCAGAGCTGAATATCTTGAATAGCTCTGTTCCCTGGATCAAGGCCCGAACTCTGAGTTTTAGTTTGTCCGCTAATAAAATGGTATGACAGTTGAGACACAAATGAGACAATAAAAGTGAAAGCACACTGGAAACCGTAAAGCCTCCGAGGGGTTTCTCAATGATGAGGTCAGCATTACCCGTGGTGTTTAAACACTGATTCGTGGGCCTCCTTCCCAGAGACGCTAATTTAATTGGTCCTAGATTGGGCATAGGCATCGGTATTTTTGACAAGCATCCCAGACGAATCTACTATTCAGCCAGGGTTGAAAACCACTGTCTGATTCCAAGTGAACTTTTGCCTTCTCATTAAAACCATCTGCAATCCACAGAATAGAATTCTCCACATCTCATCTGCCTTTGTACAGAATCAGTGCGTTGTATTAAGATTGTGTAATAACTCAACGGCCTCCACCTTTCCCCCGCCTTCCATTTGAATATGAATGCTTCCAGGGGAGGGGTGTTATTTCCTGAGTACCTAGGGTAAGGCACAAACCCATCCTTACTAATGAGTTAAGGAGTTATCATTCCAGTGTTTCAGAATTCTTCAGTGATTGTTTTCAGAAATCATAGGCAGTGCTAGGGCATCTGAGATCATTTTCTGGCCTGTTCTTTAGCCTCTGGGAGGAAACACAAAAGATACCATAGGTTATCCTGCCTTCCAAGTTCTCTGGAGAAGTCCCCAAGGTTTCTTCAAGACAGTACAGCACAGTATGCAAGGTTATCTGTGGACATCTCAGCATCATTTCTCCCTTGGAGCACTGCCTTGTTTCACAGGGGCTAGAGGACTGGGAACTACATTCCCTACGTGCCTGCCTGCAGGGTTCTGAGTTAGATGTTGCCAATGAGAGGCACCCACATAGGGTTTGGAAGGCTGAAGGGCAACAGAAGCCATCGCTGTACTGGGGCAGTGGAAGCAGGTGTATAAGCTTCAGCAGGTGGCAGATGTGAGGTTCTGCCAGAGGCTTCCAGGAATCCTTCTGGGAATAAAACCTGTAGATGCTGAGGTGTCTGTTAGCAGTTCTCTGCAATTCTGGCATTTACTGATTTCCTGAACTAATCACTGATTTCCTGTTGGCCCCCTGACCTTAGATTCCCTAGCCCTCCTGAAGGACTTGGAAGGCATTCATGCCCTATGTTAAGTGCCCTCCTATTAAAACACCTCGAGTGGTTTCTCTTTTCCAGATTGAATTCTGACTGGTATGTATAGTAATTACGAGCCTGAGCTCTGCAGTCAGAAAGCCTGATTGATGGATTCATATCCTGGCTCTGCCACATACTAGCTGTGTGTCCTTGTGCAAAGAACTCAGAGTTGCTCTCTCCGTTTCCTCATCTTTAAAATAGACAAATAAGAGTGTTTACTCCCAAGGAATGTGGGAATTATATGGGGGAAAATGCATAAAACACTTTATACAGTGG